>NC_136523.1:62135742-62145742 GCF_053919585.1 Euprymna scolopes | reverse complement strand
GTGCTGGAGGTAAACGTTTTGTCTGGGCTGACGTTATCCGCCTGATAGTCAGGGACCCGAACCTTGGATTAACCACTAAGGAGGCTGTCCTATCAGCAGGTGCAAAGTACTGGGGCTGCTGTATTGCCATTTGGTGAATGGAATCTGGACCATGCAGTAGCTTCTGGTGGGGCCTCTCGATGCCATACTAGTGGGTAATTGTTTCGGCTTTACCTTATCATGTGGTACAAAAAAAAAAAAAATTCTTCGTTTCTTTTTCTCTCTTAGTTTCCCCTCTCTGTCCTGCTCTAAGTAAATCTGTCGACCTAGTCCACAAATTCCAAAATTTCATCATGACAAGTTTCAAGAAAAAATACACGATTAAACCCGGTTCTCCAACTTCCAACGTAGACCCCTACTACCATGTCTCCTTCTCCAACATCAGGGGTCTACGTTCTAACCTTCCAGAGGTTGAAACCCAATTACAGGAGACTAAACCAGACCTTTTATTTTTAAGTGAAACTGGCATTGGACAGGCTATTTCCCTTGATGAGTTTGCAATTACAGGATACTCTAACTTAACTTCTAAATCTGACCCCCAAGATCGCCATGGGCATGGAATATGTGCCTATATTAAAGATAGCTTTCCATGTGGGAGGGACATCTCCAGGGAAGATCCTAACTTACCTTATATGTGCTTCCGGGTTGCTTTAGCTCACACTACTGCATTTATATTTACTCTCTATCGCCCCCACAACAGCGGAGTTACTATCTTTCAAAGCATATCTGAGAAAATTGACCAAGTCCTTTCTACTTATCCTTCAGCTAACATTCACGTATGTGGAGACTTCAATGTTCACAACGTCGAATGGTTGACCCACTCAAACAAGACCGATGATGAGGGGAGGTTCTGTCATGATTTCTCCATTGCCTATGACCTCACTCAGATTGTTCAGGAACCTACCCGTGTGCCCGATAATGACGGCCAGTATGCGAGCCTACTAGACCTTTTTCTCACAACTTGCCCTGAACTATGTTCAGTTTCTGTTCTGTCGCCTCTTGGATCTTCCGACCACTCTGTTGTATCAATTAAGATAAAAATGAAATGTAATAAGTCCCCAGACGTACCTCTTCATCGTACAGTATATCGATACACTAAGGCTGACTGGGATAGCTTCCGTACATTTATATCTGATCTACCTCTGCATTCCATGTTTAAAAAGGATGTGTCCTCTATAGTATTAGACCTAACTGAATGGTTAATTGTAGGTATTGACCATTTCATACCCTCTAAAAAATTTCAGCAAAAACCTAACAGCCAGCCATGGTTCTCTCCAGAATGTGCTGCTGCCATTGCGCACAGAAATCACTTTTTCCACTGCTTCAAACGTAATAGATGTATGGAAACTAAAGCCGTTTTCAGGACTGCCAGCAACCATTGTAAGAAAGTAATAAGGAACGCAAGAGAGTTGTATGCTCAATCTGTTAAGTCCAAAGTAGCTGAGCAGCGGCTTGGTTCCCACCAGTTTTGGCAAATAGCAAACAGAATCCTGAACAGAAGCGTGTGCTCCATCCCAACTATTATCAATGGATCTGAGGTAATCTCGTCAGCATCAGACAAAGCCAAACTCTTTGTCAAGAACTTTGCAGCTAATTCTACCCTTTGCGACCAAGACCGCCAACCCCCAATATTTCCTCTTGTATCAGAAAACACGCTATGTGATATACGTATATCTGTACGTGATGTTGCCAAGCTAATCAAAAACCTTGATTCCAGTAAAGCAACTGGCCCTGATGGTATTCCAATTATAGTACTCAAAAAACTTCAACCTGAACTAGCGCCCATACTTACAAAACTGTTTAAACGTTGTCTTAAGGAGAATAGTTTCCCATCTCCCTGGAAAATCTCATCAGTATGCCCTGTATTTAAGAATTCAGGTGATCGCTCATCCCCCTCTCAGTACAGGCCAATAAGTCTCCTGTGCGTCATGAGTAAGTTGCTAGAATCTGTATTAAATACAGAAGTAATCAAACATCTCAACAAAAATAACCTTCTTAGTGACACTCAATATGGTTTCCGTTCTGCTAGATCTACAGCAGATGTCCTTACAGTTATATCGCATAGGATTAGCAAATCTCTCGACGGTGGCAATCTTTCTAGGGCAATTGCTCTTGACATATCTAAAGCCTTTGATAGGGTATGGCATAAAGGTTTACTTCATAAGATCGCTAGCTATGGTATAGCTGGAAAAGTCTTCTCAATTATTAAATCATTTCTTTCTGATAGATTCATAAGAGTAGTAGTTGAGGGGCAAAAATCAGAAGCTCACAATATTAATGCCGGTGTCCCTCAGGGATCCATCCTGGGCCCAACTCTTTTCCTGATCTACATTAATGATCTTCCAAATCATATCCTTACATCATTTGTAGACATTTATGCTGACGACACTACCATTTATGGTACCACATCTAAGACAGTAAACGAGCAAGTTCTCTCCAATTCTCTCTCCTCTGATCTTGAGCACGTAGTACAATGGGGAAAGGAGTGGCTGGTTACTTTTAATGCATCTAAAACCAAGCTTCTCTCTTTACATCATCAACATTCTAATCCACATTTGTCATCAATTGAAATGAATGGCTCTCGTCTTCAGGAGGCCTCAAGTTTTGACAAGCTTCTGGGCTTGACCATTACTCCTGATCTTAAATGGAACACGTATATCAAATCTGTTGCCAAGGCCGCTGGAAAAATGGTGGGATCTTTCTATCGATCCAGTAGATATCTCACTGCTGATGCTATTCTCTATCTATATAAGAGCCAGGTACGTCCAAGGATGGAATACTGTTGCCACATCTGGGCAGGAGCTGCTAGAAAGAACTTGTCCTGCCTTGATAGAGTTCAAAATAGACTTCGTAGCCTCGTAGGAGATGTCCTTTTCTCCTCCTTGCAACCTCTATCTCACAGAAGAGATGTTGCGAGTTTGTCTCTGATGTATCGTTATTTTCATGGAAAGTGTTCAACTGAGCTTCAATCTATGGTCCCCCCTCGCCAAACTTTCACAAGAAACACTCGTCTAGCTGTAAACACTATCAATAATTTCCCCCACTCTTTATCTGTGCCTAAACCTAAACGTAGATTCCATGAACAAAGCTTCTTTCTTAGAACTGCACGCCTGTGGAATTGTCTTCCGTTTTCCTGCTTTCCGGCTGACTACAATATGGTTTTGTTCAAGTCTAAAGTAAATAAGTTCTTGATGAGCCGTTCCATATAAGTTATTAAATTTACCAAATTTTCATTACTAATGATTACTATATTGACCAACTTCTACTGTACACTCTTTAACCCTTATCCTTGAGTGGCCTCTGGGCCTTGATAATGTGGTGATGCCTTTGTAAAAAAAAAAAAAAAAAAAAAAAAGTCAACACCAAAAGTGTATCTGGGTATGGCAGCAGAACTCGGCCCCGGCCCACAAGTTCAAAGCTTCAGAAGGAGTTCTACGATCTTGTAGCTTTCTGTTATTGGCGTCCTTCTACCCCGACTTGAACTCGCTGTATAACTTTGTTTAGTCATACGTCGAGAACATCACCAACATGACCTCCCACAAAGCAAAGCCAGCCTGATCGCCGCCATCCGCCGAATATTCACTGAATATTCATCGAGCTCCCGCCAGCGCTCGTGGAAAAGGCATGGTCTCAGTTCCGAACCCGTATCGATACGGTGGTTGAGGCTGAATTGATGTAAGCTCTACTACATAATTAAGTTACCTGAATTGATTTTTTCAATACAAATTTTTAAAATAAAGTAGTGCTGCTGTTTTCTTTAGAGAGACACTTTTATCCTTCCACCGTGATAAGGTCTCTTTTCAAGATTCTCCTGAACCCTCCGAGTACTCTCGTTGGTAGCATTCCATGAAAAGCATCGGTGTTTTATTGTAGTTTAGTCAGTATCACAGCTCTGACAATATTTTGAGTCTGTTATAAATACTTACACATTCATCTTTTCACTGATATGTTTGCTGTTGAAGATGGATTTATAGTTTTATTTCGGTTGTGTTTCAAAAATACACACCTTATCCTTCGTCGCAACAGGATTTTTCTCATTAACAGATTGTTGGATTTATAGAAATTTAAAACACAACCATTTCATCTCTAAAAAGAATCTGCTGAATCAGGAAATGACATCCATTTCTCTCCATCGGGTCAGTATCCTGTCTTTGGCCACCAGAGGGTCATTGGTGACGTTCATTTCTTTTCAACGCACCAATTTCTTGAGCACAGGTCAGTCCTTCCTCGTGTATGTTGAACACCAATTTTTGGAAGATATTGGGATTTTATAACTTCAAACTGGCCCATTTTCGACATAGTAACCCTAGAAAACTATTGGACCTGTCTATTCTTGTCATTAAAATAATCATTTCCAATCAAAACAATTGCGCGACATGGCATTATACCCTATAAACTTCTGTTAAAACGCTCAAAAATGTGACCTGATTAGCAAAAGCAATGTGATTTTCTGATTCAACACTTCAAATTCGCCCGAAAAAGATTCTAGAAAAAACGCAAACAACAAATTTATTGTTGACTAATGACATCAAATGTGACAAACGTCATAAATAATAACCAGGTTTATGACAACAGCATATTCTTTTTCTTGTTTTGATTCTCAGATATATATCCATTGATATCTTATATGTCTTATGTAGAGTGATATGGTTCTCGGTTGATTAATTGTGTCTAACTGTATCGGATATATACTCGAGAGTCAAAACAATGAAAAGAACATAATGAGCTTCTAATAACATAAAACGTTTTTAATGAAAACTGATGTAAGCTAAGAATAATTCAAAAGAAATTAAATCTAAATTAAAGATAAATTGAAGAAACCAACTTTAAATAATATTCTAAAGCAGAACAATTAAAACAATTTTATTACTAATAAACGTTAATAACGGAGATTATTATTAAAACTTATTTTCTTTAATGTAATATGCAAATTACTTGACTTTTTAATGTAGATTTCCCTTGCATAAATAGTATATATAGAAATTATGTTGAAATAAAAGTGCCAAAAAGTTCGTTTTTAGTATAAAAAATTATTTGTGAAACAGCGCACACTTTCTATGTATTAGTCAATTTGGAAGAAACCAACAGACAAGGATACGACTTTAGATATAATCTCTGTAAAAATGAACAAAAATGTATGATTCAGCGGAGGTCTATTAATAAATATTTTATCATATTACAATAAACTTATAAAATTAAGTCACTAATTGAATCGTTTATATATATATATGTATATATATAAATATATATATATATAATATAAAGCTGAATGTGTGTGCGCTGGTGTGTGTGTGTGTGTGTGTGTGTGTGTGTGTGTGTGTCTGGTTACGAATAGGCTCCTATATGGTTGACTATTTAAAAAAAATGATTACATATAATGATAGAAGATGTATTGAGACACAGGAATGGGTATGTTTGATCCTTTAGAATGGTGGTTCATTAAAATTGTGGGGTCTGCGTTCGCGCCTACTCCAGAAATTATTATAACCTTTTCTAATGTTAAATCGCTTGCATTTGCGTGAGAGTATAGGAGTATTTGTATTTGTATATATAATCTCTCTCTCTATCACACTCACCCTCTCTCAAATAAATGTCTGTTTGTTTGCACGCAATGGGAATTTCTACCCCAACACTTTAAACATTTGAATCAGTTTCAATAATTTAAATACAGAATTGGTATTTTCTTTCAATTCAATTTGGGGAGTCTAATTGTCGGTTCAGCGCATGAAAAAAAAACGAAATATTTTAGAACATGACGAAACGAATTTCCTTTTTAAGTGGATTTTCTTAGATTCATAAAAAAAATAAAACTTTAGTTAATAATTATTTTTAAAAGTTTTAAACATTTAAAAAAAAAACACTTTAGTTAATAATTATTTTTAAAAGTTTTAAACATTTAAAAAACAAAACTTTAGTTAATAATTATTTTTAAAAGTTTAAAACATTTAAAAAAACAACACTTTAGTCAATAATTATTTTTAAAAGTTTTAAACATTTAAAAAACAACACTTTAGTTAATAATTATTTTTAAAAGTTTAAAACATTTAAAAAAACAACACTTTAGTTAATAATTATTTTTAAAAGTTTGAAACATTTATAAAAAACTTTAGTTAATAATTATTTTTAAAAGTTTTAAACATTTCAAAAATAGCATTTGAATTGATTTACAATTTAAAATAATTTAAGAAAAATATGTTTTCCATTTTGGAAGAAGTTTTCTCATTTTATAGAAACGTCATGAAACGCAGTGTCAATAAATTATTTTCAAAATGCACTACCACGTAAATAGTATTTTTTCATTATGACGAAATGTTATTTAAAACTTTTTATTCCAGAAAAACACCGCAAACATGACATTTCAAATTATTGTGATTAAGACACCCTTCTGATCAACATTACATCCAAAAAGAGTGACGTCGGTCCGATTCATTAGAAACACACTTTGGTATATATATATATATATATATATATATATATATATATATATATATATATATATATATAGGTGTGATAGATAGATAGATGGAGGGAAAGATACAAAAACTGCCTACATTAACTACAAAAACACGTGCTGTTGGCACAAAAAGCAGAAAAGCACAGAAGTTAAACCAATTTCAACACACAACTTTTTCTACCACATATGTGGCTGACGGTGCAAGTTAACTGTGGGCCTGAAAAATCATCTTCGGGACGAAGGACGTCGCTTTGATGTCATTGACGATTCACCAGCAACTGCGTTGAGGATGATCATAAGCATTGAGATGGCTAGTGTTAAGTGTTAAGACGAAGCAATTACCATATATATATATATATATATATATATATATATATATATATATATATATATATATATATATATATATATATATAAGGACTAGATGCTTTTAATCGCAGATAAAGAAATTTATTTCTCTCGCCTGATGAGGACCGGTTGGTTTTGTAAAAACCAATTTGTTCAGAAACATTAGCATCTTCAGTGTAGCGAATATGTAATATTTGCTTATATGAATTAATAATTATTATTAATATATATATTAATTTTGGGGGAATTAGACCTAGAGTGTAAAAAAGCAGAGTTTACTTGAATGTATTAGTAAATATACTAATTCTATTAAAATAAAAATTAGTGCTCGCTGTAATGTAGACATATAATAATCAGCAAATCGAAGACGTACGTCAGGTAAGAATATCACAAAAAGGAAAAATGATGGCTAGGCCTAATGCAGCTAATATGGTCAGTATTCGACAATTAATTTTGACGAATAAGTTTTGAGTTATTTGGGGGGGGGTAAATAATCATCTATTTTCATGAAATTTCTACAATTAACTTAATTCCTACAAAGGTTTACACATATCCTCACTGCATTTGCATTAGTGTCTCGGATTCTTCCGACTCTTTCAGGTATTCTCGTTCTATCTACTAAATCGCCACGTAAATCTTAACAGGTGAGCTGGGTTTCATCTAATCTAATTGTCCGTTTAAAGAATATATAAAAGAGACATATTAATAGGAATAATATTACAAAAGAAAGTAAACCCTATTTATGTAAAAGAGTGTATGCACTTTATTGGGACACCCTGTATGTATATATATATATATATATATATGTATAGTAATTTATACAATATATAGGGCGATTAAGCTTAATCGCCCTATATATTTTATAAATTACTAACTAGCTCTACCTACGTATTGAGAACATTTGAAGTAAATACTTAAAGTTTACGCAATCTATACTTTCGTATATTAATTTTATGTGAGTAAACGAAGTATATATTTATATATATATATATATATATATATATATATATATATATATATTAAGGGAATTAGAACAAATAGTCTGAAGAGCGGAGGTTATTTTAATATATTAGTAAATGCATTAATACAATTAAAAGAAAACAGTGTCGTTGTAATGTATATATATATATATAACAAGCTCAATAGATATAGATATCCTAGAGCTATTTTAATATTGAGTAAAATGATTCATAATTTTTTAATTGAAAAACGGTTTCAAAAAGAAAAAAAAAACAAATTCAATACGATCGTTTCGGAAACGATGTTTTATTGAAATAGACTATATGTCTTGAACAATAATTTTATAAAAAGGTTTTTTTAAACACCAGCAAAACAAAATAAACTAAATTTTTGTATTGAGGCAGATGTTCCTGGAAAAATTTTAAGAATAATAAAGAAAAAGAGGTTAATAATTTTTCTGTTGATAAATAAAATAAAATAGGGTGGAAAAGTAAGGTTAAAATAAAATATAATTAATAAAAAATATATACCTTTTTTCCTCCCTTTTTTAAATTAGTTCTTTATTTATGTCCATCTTTTTCTTGGCATGTTGTTAAAATTTTTCTATTCATCGTTGAAATAATTATTTATATTATTTTAAATGAAACGCTGATAAATAATTGATAATTTCCAGTTGATTATCGTTGGAAATGTTATTTTAAAAACTAGTACCAACATATTTTCACTCCGGAATTAGAATCTTGTAACAAAAAGCAACATCCTTAAATTAATTGCCGTTTAAAACTCTTCTCCCGAAAAAGCGAAGTAATGCCCATTTATTATATTCTCGTACCAGCTTTAATATCATAAAAAATTGCAAATTCCTCACCCTAACAGAAACATGTTTCCTTAAATATCCATCTAAATCTGTATAGATATTCTATTTCTCACAGAGAAACGTCTATTCATTTTCTTTTTATGTAATACTAGCGGGGGTACCCGGCGTTGTCCGGATGTTGAAAGGTGTGTATGCTCGGGCGGGGGGGGGTAATCAAAACATAAGAGTAAGCGAAGTAAATATTTTAAAATATTAAATTAAATATTTTATATACAGAAATGTTAAAACTTAAAAAAATCGAAAAAAAAACACAAAAAAGTTAACGTAAGGGAAATGAGCGGTGTTAAATGTAAAAATCGAAAAGACTAAAAACGAAAACGCGAATGTAATGAAAAAAAACAAACAGAAAAACGAACGTTAAAACCTCTTTTAAAAATCTGAAAAATAAAAACAAAAAAAACATAGAACGTGAAAAATGGCTTAAATGACCCCGCTTCAATATTAAATTTTTTTAAAAATCGAAAAAAACACCTCACAGTACGACTCGAACTTACGACCTTTAGATAATGACGCATATCTCTCTCTCTCTCTCTCTCTCTCTCACACACACACACACACTCCGTCTTCCTTACTCTAAAGAGTGTTACTAAAAAGAAAATGGCATCTGGGTTTGTTTTTTTGTAAAAACTTCGATCGTTAATATTTTTTGTAAGCGTATTTTTTTTACTTCACATTTTTGGCTTGTTATTTTTCGTTTAACTATCGTATCTAACTATTTTTAACGTGCTAATAACTTTGGTAACGTTGTCATAGCGTAGAAGATCATAGTTAAGCTTGTGATGGTTATTTTTTTTTACCGATAACAACAATGTTTTTTTTAATTCAGACTGCCATTATAGTATGCTGACGTCAAGATCACGTGACATGACTCAGCGGGTTTTAAATACAAGTTGACCCAAAATAAACGGCCCCGTGTATACTTTATGTAGAAGAGTTGGCGCCCGTATTTTGTGGGGCAGTTATGAATCGATTTAAAAATATGTAATGTTTAACATTAAAATGTCACTTTTTTGGTCCCCCCTGCAGAAAATCGATCAGTTGACGCACTTCTGATGGTCCTTTTGAGCAAATTTTTCGATATTTGTCGTCCGGAGGGTGGAGCTTTCATATGAGGCCAATGTGAATTTTTGTTCCGTCGGTAAAATCTTTTTAGCAGACACACAAACATACATACATACACACAATTTTACATCCCTTTGGTTCCGAGAAATTTCTCTTGCTGTATATCTTCTCTGTTGTCGTATTTTCAACTTATTTTGTTACTTTTCTTGGTGTCACTTGCCTATTTATATCTTTATATTTTTGTACTTATTTTTATATGC
>NC_136523.1:62103242-62130742 GCF_053919585.1 Euprymna scolopes | reverse complement strand
AAATTAGAAATAAAGCATCTATTCCACATACATATAGATTTTACTGGCAGGGATAGACATTTACACTTTAGAAAAGGTTTCTAAAATCCATTTCAAATTGAGAAGGCAGTTATTATTGATTTTCGTTTTTAAACTATCTTCATTACGTGAGACGCAAATGGTTTTAGATTTAAGAGACTTTTCTAACCAGTAAAAGTCTATCTATATCTTTTAAGATTGTACGTTTTTGCAATATGTAACGCATAAAGTATTTTATCTGAATATATATATATATATGTGTGTGTGTGTGTGTGTGTGTGTTTACATACATATATATGCATACATATGCTAATAAAATACGCATCAAGTGCGCTTAAAAGCCAAATCACAACGCAATATTAGGAAAATAAACACATATTTTACTTGCTTGAAATTTATATCTATCACTTAAAAGATGGTACGTTTTTGCAATATGTAACGCGTAAATTGCATTTTATCTGAATATATATATATATATATATATATATATATATATATATATATAGGTGTGTGTATGTGTTTGCAATGGCTTTCTAATAAATAATGTACTAAACGACGCTCACTGTCATTTTTCTTCATCCTCATTCAGAATGTCTTTAGAGGCATAATGGAATAGACTACGAAACTGATAAAGGCGAATGCGATATTCGTTTGAAAATAGAATGAGATGCACGCGATGCGGATCGATTTACTCACCGCAACGTCGTATTGGCGAATCAGTCACGGAAATCGAATCTTTCTCGATAAGTCAGATCACACGTGAATATTTATCTGTTTTTAATTCACCTCGTGTTCAGCAGTAGATAAGTAATAATTTATAAACACGCGAATCTGAAGAACTCAAAAGAAATGATAAGAAAGCAGATATTTTTAATTCATGAAGATCTTTCAACATTTTAAATCAAAAAGTTGGCATTAGTTATATTGTTTTCTGGTCAGATTAGGTATGCCGCTTTATCTCTCTCTATATCTATCTATCTATCTATATATATATATATATATATATATATATATATATATGTGGGGGGGTATGTGTGTGTAAATACATACATATATATGCATACATATACGAATAAAATAAAATACGCATCAAGTGCGCTTGAAAGCCAAATCACAACGTAATATAAGGAGAATAAACAAATATTTTACTTGCTTGAAATTTATAATTTAAATATATTTCGGAGTCAAACTCCATCCTCAGTATATTGTTTTCTTTCTTTTTTCTTCTTCTTTCTTGCCATGTTCTAAAGTTGGAGAAAGAAAATTTTGTTTGTAAACATCGGCGCGTTGTCTCTTAGCGATTGTAGTATTAAATGTTGGATCGTGGCGTTGGCTATGCAAGATTAACGTCAAGGGTGTGAGTTCCATTATATATATATATATATATATATATATATATATATATATATATATATATATACACACATATATATATAGTCTTTGAAGTTTTTAACCTTTAAAACTATGCAAAAAATATTTTTTATCATTCGTTAGAAAACCATCTAGTCAGTAAGTCATTTAATCACCTGCAATCACTGCATCAACTCGCTCTCGAATTTACTATAATACCAATAATTTATTTTTCAAGGGATCATCAGTTGTTTACCATGAAACACTGTTTCGGGGATTTACAAACAAAACAGTATATTACATCATGACTCCCCAGCAGTGTTGATCAAACACCACCACCCTTAATCTTAGGAAGAAGACATGTTACAAACATTTGATCCAATTTCCTATTCTTAATTGCAATTACTAACCTTTTCATACTATAAAAATAATTGTTTTACCTGTGCGATTCATCAATTTCCACATTTAAAATAGATACATTTTTTATTTTTTTAATTTATCAGTCTTGTATTTATAAGATTAGGATTAATCCATTTAACTACTTATCACCCCCACTATGATTAGTATTTAGTATATTTACATTCTTATTTAAAATTAGATATATAAAGGTTAAAAATATTTTTACATATATACATTTTTTTTAATATATAAATCTATTATATGTAATTATAAGTACATTTTATACATTGCTAATATAGTTTTGGATTTCCTTTATTAATATAGACTGGTTTATCTTAAACGATTCAAAAGCATGAGGATACCGAACAAATGCTTTATTTAACTGTTTAAATATTTTATTTTTTATCCCCACCTTGTTTTATCATCCTTATTACTAAACTAGAAACTGGTGGTATAAAATCTGTTAGTTTTAAAGTAACGCTAGCTATTCTCAAAAACTCTGACATAATGGTTCCATAAAACATAAAAACAGGGCAGGTGCTATCTTTATGGGGCATACGTACTATTTTAAAGGGGAAAGCGTTTCTTTTATCAAATATTTTATAAAGAAAAATCCCATCCTCAATTTTTATATCCAAATCCAGAAATGTAACCTGTTGTCCTCTATGTTCACAATTCAATTTTAATTCGTTTAGATATATAAGATGTTTATTTTTTTTTAATTCATCATTATCGTTTATACATATAAGGTCATCTATAAATCTCCTACATCCATGAAAGTTATATGTTTTAGATACATCTGTTTTTAATAGTGATGACATATATATATATATATATATATATATATATATATATATATATATATATATATATATATATATATATATATACTCGAGTCTATGTAAATACAAATTTGCCCAAAATGGTGCAGGATCCAATCCCATTGGGATACCTATCGTTGTGAATAATATTTTATTTCCTATTTGAAAATAGCATTCTTTAATAAGATGACTTACAAGTATTTTTAAAATACCTTTAGAAACACTAGTTTTGATATTTTTATTTTTACACCAAAAAGCTTTAGAGTTTGAAAAGTCTATATATTTACCTTTTCCGCCTTCAAAAGCTAAATCTACAGTATCATTTAATTCTTTTATAAGTTTTTCGTGCGGAATTGTAATATATAGCGTACTAAAATCATAAGTAGCTATAGATTTTGCTTTTATTCTGGAATTTATTTTATCTAATTTTTCTTTCACTGGTTGGGAATTATTTACTACCCAAAATAGATTTATATTACTATAGAATTTACTTTCTAGGTAAAAATTATTTATTTGATTTATAATTAATTTAAATATTTTAGATATAGCTTTACTTAAAGGTTTAGTGATGCACGTCTTTGAACCTACAATAAATCTATCACCAACTGGATTTTTATGCATTTTAGGTATCCAATACATACATGGAAGATTTTTGTGTTTGTCTTCTAACTTTAATCCTACTTTTTCACTAATAATACTATTATTCAAAATAATGCTATCTAAATTACTATTACTTACTTTATAAGTATCCGAAACGTGTCCTATAAGTCCTACTTGTCTCTCTCTCTCTCTCTCTCTCTCTCTCTCTCTCTCTCTATATATATATATATATATATATATATATATATATATATATATATATATATACTCATCTGTTTTATAACCAGAATTGAAAAAATACATATACATTACAAGATATCGTTCAAGCCTCGTTTTTTTAAACAACCTAAAATTAAAATAAAGTAATAAAAACTTTTGTCCGTTTAATGTTTTGGACGCTAAAGAAACAAAAAAAAAAGAGGGGGGAAGAAAAGAAAATGAGAAATTGTAAATACTTAAAATGTTTCTGTTATGTGTTATTCGAATATATTTGAGTTGTTTATGGCGTCACTTATGAAAAATATGTTTTTAAAACTATTAATTTAATGTTTTCCCCGTCTTCAACGGGATTATTTTATCCTAACTAAATTTCAAACCAGTTTAAGGAGATAACTTTGTAAAAATCTGAGAGTGAATTCAAATTGATAATAGTTATTTTTATTTCTATTAGATTTTATTCTTCTTCTATATGTAATAGATATTATGTTTATATACATTCACCCGTCTTATTTAATGTGGGGGAAATGTAAATTTCCTTAATTATCCCGAAGAAACCTATTATATATAAATTTTTATTATATATAAATTTTCATTATATATAAATTTTCATTATATTATATATTCTCCGAAACTTTACATAAAACTATTTTATCAGATTGGACTAATTTATTATTTTAAAAACCAATTGTAAACCAATTTTAATTAAATTTTATATTTACTCTAAGTTCAAAATTTAAATTAAAACCGACTCCAATGTAAAATTTAAAATTAATGCTAACATCGACATTAACTTTTTATTTAAAAGTTTATATTAAAATTATATTTAAATTTTAGGTTTAGCTATTGTTTATCTAGCCTACGAAAATGGTACACTATACTAAACTCTTACAATTGTATTCTTTTTTTAATATAATTAAAATTAAAATAAAATAAAATCTTAAAAATTTTAATTTTTAAATTGTTAAACTATTAAGATAAAAATACAAATGAAAATAAACATAATTATTATCAATTTGAATTAACCTCGGTCTTTTATTGTTGTTGTTTTAATTTTAGGGTGTAAAAAAACAATATTTGAATGAGATCTTGTATGTGGATGTTTCCAATCTGGTTATATAACAAATGAGTATCAATTAAAGATAGATTGATCTAAGTATCTGAAACAGTCCTCTATTAGCAGGTTTGCAACCTACAATAACGATAACTAATATCATGTACACTTTCTGTAAATAAAAATATTAATAATACACGCTTATTTTCGGATTTTTCCCCTTATAATAGAGCACTCTGCTGGAATCATTTCTTTTCCAAAAGATATAACTAAGTAAAATAGCCCCCACCAAAAATTTACAGTGAATACTAATTGCTCAGTGGTTGAGCATTTATCAAAAAGGAATACCACAAAGCAGAACGTATGATTCGCTGAACAATTTTTTTAGAATACGGGTGATGGAGAAATATACGTTAGATTACTCTACTAAAAACATACTAACACCAGTAATAAGCTATACACGAGGATCCTGCTGACAAAAATTGAAGATGTAATCAAGAAGATGAGATGGAAGATCATAAATGGAACAAAAGAGAGGGTAAAAAACTATTTCGGATTAAAATCAATTAAATACCAAGTAAAGTAGATGAATTAGAAAATTTCGAAAAAGATGTATTTGATATAATCTCCAAACTTGAATTTACAAACAAATATGTTTCAAAATTCAGGTTTAAACAGTTTTTAAAGGGACCAAAACTATTTTACGTAGTGTACATTAATCTTCGTTTATTTTAATAAGTTCATATGCGTGTCACATTGGTACAGTTGTAACGTCGTCAATTTTGAGTGCTACAGTTTATCTTTCAGTTTCTGTTCTTGCTGATGGCATCCAAATACATTTTTATGAAATCACGACTCTATATTAATATATACGAAATCTGGACACATTAAAATATCATATTTAACCGTATTTTACGACCTGGCAAAATCGGGCGTCCCCTCTCGCGCTAGTCAAATAAAAAAGATAATTAAAAAGCCGTTTTTGGCATCGAAAAATATACACACTTTTTTATGATCCCGATATCCTTAATAGTTCCTATTTTTCACATTACCCATTCCGATTATATATATATATATATATATATAAATGTGTGTGTGTGTGTGTGTATTCTTACTAAATAGGATATAAGACACAACGCAAAATTACAAATTTTGAGGTGGGTCAAAATGTAATATCTGTTATTTGCTACACGTCATCTTTTCTATCTTATTTAATGAAAGGGTAGATGATTTTTAATTCTGAGAAATTTTATTTCTGTCTTAATTCAGAGTACTCTTTTCTTTGGGGTGGGGAGGTGAAGTCGCCCCACATCACATTCGACTTTGAGTCTAACTTTGCCCTCGTGGAGAGACAAGTAAATAGGGACACGTATAAATTCTGGAAAAGATTCTTTTGATGTAATGTTTATGTAATTTTTTGCAACACTATAAGTTGTGAATTGATCGAATAATGAAGGGCAGATAACTTGCAACTTCTTTTTCTCCTTCGATCCGACCCGCACTAATTAATTGGGCGACCAAACCGTTCGCGCGTCTAAATGAATGACTCCGAGCCATGAGAAGCTCGTTTGCTACTTTTTAATATGGATTGCCTCACCTTACCCACTTTTTACTAAAGAGTTTATTCAAGTTGAAATTCCACGGAAGTTTTCGAACCTTAAAAATGTGAAATTATATTTTAGAACTGGACTGGTAATTGATGCCTTAAACATCGCTTTCCTTAGATATCGTTTAAAATGCTTTCATGGTGATGTCAGGAGGAATTGGAGGGGAAAAAAGCACCGATGATGAAGTTGAATGTTGAATTCTAACTCCATGATTGTTTAGTTGGATTTTTCTTTTGTTTTATTTTCATTTTTAAAATGGATCACCACTTATTAAGAACAGCAGCCACTCGAGAAAAAGGTTAATAGGATTAACTGTTTGCTCAAATAATGAAGAACATTATAAGAGGGTTTAGGGTTAGTAATGGATACGGTGAACCAAAATTATTGCTTATGAAGATGGTTTATGACGCTGACGTTTGATTTGAAGACGACCATGTTTCAGCTTGCAGAGAAGCAATCCCATGGTGATGTGTAACTTGTGAGTTTTTTTAAAGCAAACTGATAGGGGAACACAAGTAAAGTTTTAGCCGGCGAGATATACTGGTTACAAAAAACACTAATAATAATAATAATAATAATAATAATAATAATAATAATATATTCTATGTAACCAGATGCACGCTTATTACAAAATCGTCGACAAAATAAGAAATATCGTACATGGACACATTTCAACCATTAAAAAAATTCTAAACTTAGATTCATCATTTATTATAAAAAAAATTGAAACAACTCATTTACTAATAACCAATAACTCGACACTTGACGATAATTTACTGTTTGTTTTAAAATATCCTATAGGAGAATGTATCTCGAAAAACAACCTGTATATCGACATTAAAACTAGTGTATCTTACCGACTAACATGTCACCTGTCCTCCCTTTAAAACTAAATCTGCCAATACAGTGTAGCACATAACATCCTAAAAAGTCGTATTCAGAAAGATATAAATAAAAACACCGACATTTTAGCCCTCTAACATTGTAACCTTCGCCTCCCAATTATTGAAGCCCTACTAATTCGCACCACAAACTGAACAGCAATCAAGCTCAATATGAGAGAGAAGGCACGCTTAAGTGTTTTTAATGATTTTAAACTATGTTAATCGACTTATCGACTTTTCGATAAATTCACTGAAAGCCATTTTTAATTTCATCACTCGTCTGAAGAAGTCGAAAATGGCCGCGGCTATGACAAATGTATTTTTACACTCGAACAGAAGGTTCGAACATTGGCCTGCAAAATGGAAAAACGCATTGCAAGAAAAACAATCAAGAATTATTCCTACTGTTCAACGAAACATGCATAATATATATATATATATATATATATATATATATATATATATATATATATATAGTAGAACTGCCGACTGTCAACACGACGGTTCGAGGTTCGATCCTCGGCTTGGGAGAGGTGCTAGTCTAGCGGCACTGATGAGTTGTGATACAACGAAACAGGACTGTATGTCGATGACTACAAATATATTTTAAAAAGCTCCCCTCTTTGGGTTGAGCACTGTCGTAAATAATCTCGCTTGCTACTTAATTTGGCTGAAAAAGGGAAAGCTCGCGGTTTGTTTACAAACGTTTGAGCACTTTACAAGTAGCGTACGGATGTTTATTTAAATAAACATTCTAAATGATTAGTTGTATGTCGATGACTATATATATAATATATATATATTTAAATTTAAATATATATAATATATATATATATTTAAATTTAAATTTAAATATATATAATATATATATATATTTAAATTTAAATTTATGTAGGGAGGGATTTTTGTATGTGTGTGTGCGTAGTTTATATACATAATATACAGATATGTTATATTAGCTAAAGGGCCGAAGAGAAAATAATACGAAGAAAAAAAGCAGAAAGTGATTTTAAGGATTTGGTTTGAGAGCAAGGAATAATCCCATGTTTATATTGTTTTATTGATAATATTTTTTGAATACGTGGATAGGATGACAAAGAAATCGCGTTATTTGTTTAATTGCATTTTTTGGGTGCGCTATAAAAGCTGGTTCGTAGTTTTGCATCAGTCAATTAAAGTAAAACGATGAGAACACAAGATGCTCAGTTCGTTGTTTGTTTTGATGGCTCTTTTTGTGCTTATAAATTCTATTGTCCAGGTTGTACTAGGTCGCCCCAATGTAGAACCTATCACAATGTGAACACAGCACGGAATATATACCAGCTTTGAGTATAGGTACAGTATCGTATGTAGTATATATATATATATATATATATATATATATATATATATATATATATATATATATATTAATTAGTGAGAGACAATTATTATTGTATCGAATGCGTCATAAAATGTTGACAAAATCCGATTAAACTACACACACACACACATATATATATATATATGTTTGTGTGTGTGTGTGTGAGTGTGTGTGTGTGTGCGTTGTGTGTGTTGTGCGTGCGTCGTGCGCGTGTGTGGGGGGAGACATCTGAGGAATGTTAATCAGTGCTTAATAATTGATTTGCGTCTATCATTCATACTAATAAGTTGATTTTCAGTTGAAACCAATTAATTAAGGAAGGAAGTGCTTTTCAAGAAAGCAAAAAGAAGAGTTAAAAAAAAGTCGAAACATTAAGTAATCGATAAACCAAGGACAAGTCCGCCCTAATCGAACAGCAATAGAACGAAACAATTATGATTTATAGATAGAAACTGATTAGAGTAAATGTAAATGTAAATTAATACTTATGGTTCGATTGGGCTGCACTTGCAAACACTAATACTCACCATAAATACTTTTTCAATAAAATATATCGATTTTAGATGATTGGAAATCAATTTTATACTGCTTGTTCTTTTCCTTTTTTTCTTCATCATCATCTTCCTCTTCTTCCATCCCCCGCCTATATATCATTCGGTTCCAGTATATCTATCTAGCATCATAGCTTACATTTAGTCCTGAGGGACAGTGGTTACACTCTATAAAAGCGTCAGTGCATGTACTTGTGAAGCAAGCATTGCACAATCACAACCACACATCGCCTGGGTTGGCACTGCATTATTCCGGTGACTAAGAGAAGTCCAGAACGATAGACAGCAGTGTTGATATAAGTGTAGAGCACGTGTAATACCTGCTATTAGGAAATGATCACTCATTTTCGTACTGATCAGACTCAACGTCGCTTAACTTCCAGGGTCTAATGGGTATTGTATATATCCACGTTATCTGGCCACACTCCTCTATCTATATCTGCTAAGAATATCCGCGTCAGATGATAAATGGGATAGTGTTTCTATCGATATCATATTGTTTCTCTTTTTGGCTTTTTTTCCCACCTCATATATGACAACTTCATTTAATCACCTAAATTAATATACAAGGATATAATTTTATGCGTAAATTTGTAGTATTTACTTCAACAGTGCTCAATATATAGGTAGAGCTAGGTATTAAGTTATGGAAATATATATGGCAGTTATGCTCATCCTTGTGAAAATTTGTCAGGCTTATACGAAAAGTTGTGATTACAGCGCATTTTTATATACGCACATGGTATTGGATTTACTATTTAGCCAACCAGCTTCTTAGTTGTAACCGCGCCCATCCTAATCAACTAATGGACGGACACTTACAGGACAAAAGTACAGTTGATCTCAGGTTCACCCTTTTCCCTTTGTGTGTTTTCTGAGAGCGGCCCTTTTGTGCGTAGTAAGCTTACCTACTTTCAACCTTCAAATGCTATTTTTTGTTTTGCTTTATACTTCAGACAGTATGTTAATTTTTATATATATAAAATTATTTAAGAATATGCATGTTTATGTTTATTTTATTTTTTATTATTATTATTTTATTTAAAATCTATACATTACATTGTATATTGGGGGTACCGGGATTTCATCGATCTTGCCATGCCGGGTCCGTGGTAAAAACTGGTTTATAGTGTGATAGGTACTCTTTACTATCGTCGAGTGAGTGAAAATTCGAACAAGTCTTCGCCTATCGAATGGTGCTGAAGAGTCGGCCTGCCACTCTAAACCGGTTTCTACTCCAGACCTGGATTGCTTATTTATGTTATTTAATAATCCCAGAAAATGTCTGTGTTTAAAATACTTTAAAATAATTTCCAAAAGTAAGTTCATAAAACAATTTGTCAAGAATTCATCAACAGTTCTTTTATGCTTGGTTTATGTCTCCCACTTTGTTTATCACAATGTTAATGAAAACATTTGGAATGGGAGAAAAACTCCTCGAAAATTCTGTTTATAACTTCTATTAATTCTTGAACTTACTCGGAGTTCACACATAGGTCATCATCAAAGAGTGCTCACTAACATCATCATCATCATCATCATCATCATCATCATCATCATCATCATCATTAACAACAACAATAACAACAACAACAACAACCAATAGGGTTCTCTAGATCCGACTGACTACAAGTCTCCCTAGATTTTCAGTACTCTCCACCTTTTTCGATAATCTTTGCGATTTAGTTTCAGTTTTCTTGGTTCAATATAGTGATTCTCCATCTTTCCCTTACACTTCCCTTGCTGTTTCGATACGGCCGTCTGACGCTTTGTAGCTCATTTGTATTAGCTTCCGCATTACACGGTGTTCCTTAATATTTCGACAGCTTTCATTATTTCTACCTGCTGTATCTTTTTACCCAAATTGATTCCAATTTTTTCCATTCTTATTTGAAATTTTTTTGGTATTGTTCTAGTTATATTACGATTATTAGTGTCATTTTGACTTTTTCATCCTTCTTACACCTTTCAACTTTATGTATGAACAGTGTATTTTCTTCGCTTCTCTACTTATTATTATTATTATTATTAGTAGTAGTAGTAGTAGTAGTAGTAGTAGTAGTAGTAGTATTGCATCTCTAAATAATTCGTTTTTGTGGATTCGTTGTTATAGTGTCAAGAGAAAGATTGAGCTTCATTTCGGAATTTTTACTATTATGTCTCCAACCTCTGACCCACCTTCCCCAGCTCGTCTATCGATGCTTCTGCAGAGAACTGACGAGGACAGAATGACATAGTAAAAATAAAATGTATAAGCAAATCAAATACACGGAACTTTTTAGCTGGATCTTTTTTTTCTTCCTTTTCAATACCTCGGAGATTCTCTCTGCGGAAACTGCGGTGTGTACTCTCCAAACATGATCGCAGGTAACAGTTTTCTGTTTCTCGTTTTTCATCATTATATTTTTCCTTCGCGTGATTCAGAGTAAAGGAAATTGTGTAGACGTGATCTGACTTGTAATATCTTTGTACTCAGCATCGGAAACCTGGGTCCAATTTGATATCAAGCACTAACTCTTCAGGTGATGAAGCGGTAAAGTACATAACGGTAGAGATGCAACGAAAACAAGGAATAAATAAAATAGAAAATTATTTGAAGAGTGCATGCACGTTTGTAATTTCGATCCATTTGTATTTCTTGTGAATCTTTCGTCTATAAAGATTGTTACAAGTACTGCAACATCAACTCAAGTAGTCATTGCCGCTTGTTTTATGACTAAGAGCAAAGTGTAGTATTAGTTCTGATATTACACTTCATCTTTCTGTCATCGTCAGTGACGGAGAAATCCTTCTTGATTGAGCCAGTTTTTATTTTTGTACCAATCCACATTGCCCGTTATTTCGTGGAGATGATTTTTTCCAGATTAAAAATAGAGCTTTGGCCTAAGTCTACTCACTTGAGGAGGAAAGTAATAGTTTTCTTTGGCCTTTTCTTCAGAGTAAAATGTAGTTTCTATTCTGATAGCACACTTCATATTTTCTGTAAAACATTCGTGTTGGCTGAGCCGATTTTTAATTTTGTTTCGAGCCAGTTGACCTTAATATGCTCACAATAAATAACCTTGTGTCTAACTCTGCAAGTTAATAACGATTCTGGGGAAAATGTTTCATGTTACCTTAAATTGTTTGTTAAAATAAATGAAAACTGTGGAAACCAACGCAAAAAAAGCTTAAAGCCTACATCGCCGTTATGGCCACAATCTATAAAATTCTAAAGTCAAATCGTACGTGTCAAAATTATACAAAAGCTAGACAACCACATGTGATTCCACCGTTATTTTAATTAAATATGATGGCTTGATCGCAAATTCTACCTTAGAAATGGTCATCTCTTTACCATAACTGATAAAAGAGTTCCTTTCTTGCCTATGTATCTTATGTAAAGTAGAATTTCCATGGACGAAGTTTCTTTTTAAGAATTTTCCGATCTAATGTACGCTTGTAATATTGATCCACTAGCACTTCTACTTTTATTGAATAAACAAAAATAATTGCAACACCACATGATCGTTGACTTCTATATATTTAACTCAATTATTTCACTACGCGCAAGTGTAGTACCTATTATGATACTGCCCTTTATCATTTTTGTTCTCACTCAGTTAAGTATTACCCCTCCTTGATTGAGTCAAATTTTAATTTTGGTCCCAATCCAGAGTGCTCTTTTTTGTAAATCTGGATTTGCAACACATACATTGTGTCTAATTCTGCTCTCGTGGGGAGGGGCAAATAAATAAGGACTCTTGGGAATAATTAGGTAGAAAGATGTTTAATTTTTAACTAGAATTTATTGTCATATAAAAGTAAAAGATATCAATAGAAAATAACAAAACAGGAAGAAAAACTCTTACGCAGACGTTCGATTTAAAATCGAACTAGTGTCCAATTCTGCCCTCGTAAAACAATCAACAGAAAAGAACAAAAAATGAAAAATGCTTACGCAGCCTTCTGCTACCAGTGCTCTAAAATTCTCATGACAAATTGTTGATATTTTAGAATCACCCACAAACTTAAGCAACCACAAGATTTTACTTTTTTACTTGGGATTCACCACTTATGAAGGCCCAAAGGCCACTCGAGTATAAAGGTAATGAATGTATGTTGGTAAGGTAGTAATGATGTTATTTTATTATTTAGGAGGACGGCTTAACAAGAACATGTTAACAATGAATTTGAAGGATACAATGTTGTATTCTACTGGGAAGCAGGCCAGTGGAACAGTGTTCTATAGGCGGGTATTTATTAAAAAGAACCTTTGTTTATGGAATCATTGTTTAGATTAAGGCACAGATAGAGAGTGGGTGAAATCATATATACTTGTTGTAGCTAGTCATGTGTTTTTTGTGTAAGTTTGGAAATGGGGGACCATTAGAGTTCAGTCGAGCACTTGCCTTGAAAATAGCGATAGAGCAGAGACAGACTCGCAATGTCTCTTCTGTGTGAAAAAGGTTGTAGGGAAGAGAAAGGGGTATTACTCACTTGCTTTCGAAGCTGGTTTTGAACTTTCTGAAGACAGAATAAGGCGTGCCGAGCAGCTCTTACCCAGATGTGGCAACAGTACTCCATTTTAAAGCGTACCTGGCTCTTATACAAATAGAGGATCACATTGGCAGTGAGGCACTTACTGGCGCAATAGAGTGGTCAAACAATTTTTCCAGCGATTTTGGCAACAGATTTTATGTATGTGTTCCATTTCAGACCAAGAGTGAAGGTCAGTCCAAGAAGTTTATAAAGGCATTACGAAAACCATTCATTTCAATTGGGGCGTGATCGGGTCAGAGCGATTATAATGAAAGGATAGAAGCTTTAAGCTATCATTGTTTCCTATGGAATATTGTCGAATGAGCTCCAATCTCTCTTTTGTTCTTGAAAGACATTCACAACAGATAGTTTTACTATCACAAGTACAAAGAAACTTCATTTTTTTTCTTCCCTGTTAAATAACACCAGATGGAATTTCCATTAAGAAAAATATAGCTTAAAGGTGCTTTGAGCATTTAGAGAAACTAGTACTCTCCTTTCTTCAATGCAGTCTTTGCACACACGAACACACATACACACAAACACACATGCACATAAACACATGTATATACATATACAATAGCATATATATATATATATATATATATATATATATATATATCATGAGTGTATCCATGTACTTTTCTAGACGAATTTATCAAAAGGTACTCAATGACAAGCAGAACGTAATTATAGTATGCTAATTTATACAAACATAATTGGCTACATATGTGCATACATGTTTTTGCTGTAATTTTTTTCAGAGAAACAGCGCCATTACGCCGAATGTTTACAATAGTCTTACTTTCAAATCGGTAAAGCAAGTTGATAAAATGTTACGCAAGAAATGCTGACTCCTCATTGTCTCTAACTCCTCAACCATTCTCTCTTTTGTTTATTCTTCGTTATGATTTACCATTTCTTTTCAAATGACAGAATGACTTTGTATAAATGAATCTGGTTTCATTGTCACAGATCGGGTCTGTTGATGCTGATTCTCTAAATAAATTACGACAGAGACATGTATGCATATATGTAGCCAATAATATTTGTATATATATATATATATATATATATATATATATATAGCATAATCACGTTGACAAACCGGTTCCCGTTAGATATTCGCAGTTAAGCAACGTTGAGCCTGGTCAGAACTAAAATGAGTGATAATTTAGGAATTCCAGATGTTGGTGAAGAATTCAGTATACAACTGCGAAGCCTACAGAAGTTTTAGCATCTTGGATAGTGGCCACCGTCTGGTTACCGCAAAGATAAGACTAAGTCTTCGCATGTGTAAATGTCCATCGAGGAAAAAGAACGATCAGTGGGCTGCCCTTTAAAGCATAGAACTTCAAAGGTTGTACACAGTCACGGTGCACAATAGGTATTCAGAGCTCTTTCAAGAAGATGGTAGGGTTACACAACAGTATGCACATTTCATCAATGAATATGAAGCGACTGCAGAGGCACTGACACCATTGAAAAAGAGTAGCAAGCAGAAGAGCAAACGATCTAAAATATGCCAAGCACGAGGCGATGGCCAAAGTGCATTTGAAAATTTTCAAGACAATAACCGCAGTCACACATCAAAAATTCCAGGGGGAAAATCTAAGCTTAAACAAATATACAACTAAATTAAAGAAGAAGAAGAAGAGGAAGAAGAAGAAGAAGAATAAGAAGAAGAAGAAGAAGAAGAAGAAGATAAGGAGGAGCTAAGTGAAATGATCCAACAAGTTGAAGCGGATAATGAAAGATCTTGACATGCTGAAAGTTGGTGATGAATCAATGTTATCACAGGAAGGAAAGCAGCAAAAAGAGGAATGTGGAAGGAAAACTCAAAAGAGGATAAACAGGTGGTTTGAACACTTCAGCAACCTACTTGGTAAAAAACTGTTTGGAAAAACGAAATAGATGGAGATTTGCCATAGGTCCTTCACGATGTCAATATTGACGATGGTGTTTCCAAATTGGACGAATATCAATTTGCTAAAAAGAGTCTGAAAGAGGGGAAACAAGCAGGACCACAAAGCGTTACTCCGGAGGTCCTGAAAATGTGCCACCTAGACGACATTATTCTTTCTTTTGCAAATAAGCTTCTGCGAAAGAATATGAGACCCGATCAATGGTCCCAGATTGATATGATACCATTTCCAAAGAAAGGAAATCTAAGGTCAACTCCAAATTATCGAAGCATAAGTTTAGCATCAGTGGTTTTAAAACTTGTCAACAAAATGGTCCTTAACAAAATACAACCAAAAATGGATACACTTCTTCATCCAAACAAAAATAGTTTCAGACCTGGACGTTCAACAATTGCTCATATCCTCGCACTACGACGATTGATAGAAGGAATGAAAAGCCATAACAGGAAAGCAATCATTATTTTCGTTTATTTCAAGGTGTTTGATTCAATACACAGAGGCATGATGAAAATATTGAAAGCTCATGATGTTCCACCAAATCTACCCCAAGCAATAACTAAGATCTATGAGAAGAAGGGCAAGCGTAATAACACTAGACGGCGAAACAATTTTTAAAAATATCATTGCTAGATTCTTACAATGTTCTAAGAAAGACACTTAATGGAAGAGAAGAGGAGCTTGGTTTTCGTCTGCACAGACAAAAGAGCAAACGTGTCGAACCAACTGTTATTGCTGATATCGATTTTGCTGATGATCTAGCTTTACTAACTGAGAAAATTGGTCAAGCCCAAGAAGTCCTTAGCAAACCGGAAGAGGAAGCACGAATGTTGGGTTTGTACTGCAATGCCAAGAAAACAGAGATACAGGCCTTCAAGCACGTTGACCTAATTGCAGTGAAAGCACTTGGACTCTGCTCAAGGTTGTCGAAAACTAGTACCTTAGGGCATTGTCAATGAGCACTGAAAAAAACAACAACGTGAGAAAAGTAATTGTATGGAGAGCATGTTACCAGAAAAGTTGAAAGTAAAACTCTTTGTTGCCACAGTAGGGCAGGTTGATTTGCAATTTTTTCAGAAAATCAACACGACGCTGGTGATGATAGTCAGGATTTTATGTGATAAGAACAGATACCAAAAATTATATTACTAGCTTATAAAGAAAATTGAGTATTTAATTTTAAAAATCGTGTGAAAATAGCATTTTACACGAAACTTACTTTATAATTCCACTATTTTTATAAAATAAATTCGAAATGGATATATTTAGATGAAATACATTGAAAGAAAAATAGATATATGAATTATAATTTTTATTATGAATCACGATGTGCAAAACATCACACATTTTACTGTATTGGTAAAACAAAAATTGTAAAAAAAACTAATTAGTAACTAAGTTTTTTAAATTTCACAATTCAAAAAAATATGTGAAGATTTATTAAACTATATAACAACTTGATACAAGTCACAGAACCATGTATTTTAATTTTTTTATAAACGCAATAATAAAAACTATGTTGTAATAGAACTACATTCTTCTGTGTAATTTCCTTTGGAGGAAAAAGAAAATTTGGTGGTATAATGACTTTGTAATAATGTGTTTGTGTTGCTTCCTTCCCATATACAACTTGTGGGACTTTCTGCTCTTACGTTCAAAGCCTTTTTCACTCCTTATGAGTGTGGCACGTAATTTAGGAAGTTCTAGATTAGTTCATGTCCTAGGTGATTTTTAAAGTTTTTCATATGTAAAATACTCTGTAAAAATACGCTCTTTTTGGGGGGAAATCAATCAAATTTGATCAGTGTGTGGCTGCAAAATTGATAGCACTACTCTTTTTCTTTTTTTTGTTGTTCACTATTTCTGAAAAAAAAAGAACAAAAATAAAAAAAACAATGAATTGAAAACATATTTTATTTTAGTATTTTTGTGATGTTCTATGAATAAAACTGACTATTGTTTGGGTAAATTGAGAAAACTAATAAAATTAATGGATAAATATTTGTTTGCTTAATGGACACCATCTTTTGAATGCCCTCTTCTCTCATATCCAATTAATCTCTGCCTGTCATCGATATTATGATATTTTCCGGAAGTAGTGCAAAATCACTATATTTTAACGGTTTAAAACAGTAATTTAGATTTCAGTTGACTGTTGTTTTGTTCTCTGAATCATATTAAAAATGTTGTTGCTTAAAAATGTTTTTATCTCAAACCAACTGCATACACTTGGATGATAAATTTGACCAGAATGTTTAATTTATCATAGTGTTTGAAGATAGACACCTCTTGTCTATAAATACATTAACCTTGTGTCTAATGTAAGCCATCTTGCTTGATTCATGGGCGCAATTTACAAAATATCTCAGGTTAACTTGTTGAGAAATCCCAACAGCTTTCTTAAAAAGTAGTCTGGTCTTCATTTAAATTTTTTGTTTCTTTTGGTGTCAGATAATGATTATCTAGAGGGGCACTAATTTTTTTTTAAATTCTACTTGAGGCAAATCTTGATAATTATTGATATAAAGTTTCCCCAAAGGATCAGTAAATGTTGTTAGGCTTCTTGTTGTTCCATCAATTAATTTAAAAATTGCTCTAAATGGCAGTTCTTCTAGTGGAACCTGAAAATTGCAAAATTTTCATGTTTAATAATAGAGCCAGAATACATAATAAATAACAATATAATATTTTATTTTTCACAAAAAAGGAACATAATTGCAGGTGAATCTATAGAATTAATTTTACCTCCTTGTTAGGAGGACAAGTGCAGATTATGTGCCTTGTTTGACAATTTTCTGTCTTGCACTTTACTGCAAAGCCATCACATCTCATGACAGGAGGTTTACAGCTACAAGAAGATATATCAAACAGCATGTCTAGCAGTTCCTTCATTCTTTTGACTTTGGTTGCTGCAAGAGATTTCCTGTTCATCTGTCTGGCCCTCTTATAGCAAAATATATTACCCTTTGTCCTATATAACGTTCCCTTAACAAGGGCAATTGTGGATTGACTGCTTGCCAAATACTAATAATTTCCTTGTCAATTAACTTAGAAATCTCACTTTTTAAGTGGGGATAACTGTTTTCAAGGAAATAACTAAACTGCAGTACTTGCCGTAATGTTGGGAGTGCTGTTTAATCCAAACGACAAGGTGGGCCAGCAAATATTTGTTAACCACGACTTAAAACTGAACATCGTGCATTTACTCACATTCTAATCTGAAAAGTAAAATAAATGGATGGTAACTGAAGGAAACTGTGTTTGGCTATCTTCCGGTTTTATATGTAAAAAAGTGCTAGTTATGATAGGAAATAATGAACAATTTTGTAGAGTTTAATTAGATGTATTGAAGAGAAAGGATCAGACCAAATTAGAGGCATAGTAGTGTTTAGTTTAGACATTTTTAACAGACTTTAGCCCCTCTTTCGATAACATGAATTTATCCATAAAGAGATTCATTCTTGCTGGAGTTGTGCCATTTATAATGAGTGTCGCGTTTTTAGAGTTTGAAAAACCGGTGATTGTGCATTTATGTTACCATGCTATTTTTAATATTATTTTAAGTTAAATTTAAATTTTAACGATATTTTTTTAAATAAATTCTTAGGTGAAAGTACAGAATAATTAGAACACACCCTCCTCGCCATGTAAAGAATGACTTTCTAAATAATAAAATTATTTCAGCACAACAACTTAGATGCACAATTACTGAAAACCCTTTAAAGCAGTTTCCTTATTTACTCGTATTTCCCTTTGTGGGTCATCTTATTTTTAAACTATAATTTAAGAAGAAAAATACGCCCTAAAATCAATTACTCCGTAAAAGTAAAAGAAATAAAAATTTGCCCTTAATTTTCTGCAAAGTATTTTTTATTAAGTAGACAAATCTTGAAAATTTACGTGGTTGTGTTTTGTAATAAATATGTAGAATAAAATTTATGGGCTATTTTTTAATCTAAAATTGGAGTATTACTATATTTTAATAAAAACTTTAAAACGAATTCGATGTGAAATAGAAAAACAAATGAAAAAAGATAAATGTAAAATAATTGGAAACACTTGAAATATAATAATATGTATTTTAAACAAGTTTTTTTTTCTGTTTCTCCTTTCGAAATAACAAAGCTTAAAAATCGTAATGTTTTTAAATTAAATAATAAACAAACGTTAATTTTCAATAGCAGTAACGAGCGTGTCTTTACAACGGTGAAATCTAAAATTTTTCCACCCCCCCAAAAAGTTCCTGAAATGAAAAAGCAAACTTTTGTCGCTATTATTTAAAAAACACAATTTTTCCTTTTCAGTTAATATTTATTTCATTAATTCATTATCCGCCCTCATTTTATTTAAAAATGTAGTTTAAAACAAATTCTAAATAATGATTCCATTTTCTTTATAGTACAGATTGTTTTGATGACAGGACGTTCTTGACAATTCACTAAAAAAAACTTTTAATAGCTGCAATTTTTCAACTTTTAAAGTCATTTCTTCAAACAAGGATAAAGATTTTGAAAAAAATATTTCGTGTAGTTTTTTGGGGGGGTTCTAAAATTGACCTGCCCTATTGCCACAGTAGAAACAGTCCTTCTCTATGATGCTGAGGCATAAACTCTTACAAATGCGCTAAAGAGAGTGGATGGCTGTTACACACGGATGCTCAGAGTGGAAGAGCCATGCAGCAAACCAACAGCTTTATAATGACCTACCACCAGTATCACTGAAAGTACAGTAGAGAAGGACGAGAGTAGCCGGTCACTGCATGAGACACAGCTAAGAGGAAGTCAGCAAGTTAGTTCTGTGGATACTGATAGATGGACACCCAAACCGTGGTAGAAGAATGACCTACATTGACAACCTGCTACAGGACACAGGATTGGAAAGTGTTCGAGAATTGCAAACTGTCATGCGGGATCGAGAGAACTGGAGAAGTCGTGTAGATTCGGTAGTGAAAACGTCCTGTAAGATGACGGAGATGAGATGTATGTGCTGTCGGCTTATCTCGGGTTTTTTCTAATCATTTAATACTTTTTCTTGACACTGGACTCAATAAGTGCCGATATAGGAGAAGTGTAGTTCTAGATTGCGCAACTCTTACCCCACAATTACTCGCACAGCTACAGTGCATCTAATGTTTGTACATATAAGTATATTATACACACACACACACACACACACATATATATATATATATAATGCGTGTGTGCAGATGTCAAGTGTATAAATGTGTTCGTTACTTGTAAAAATTTAAATAATTCTTTCTTGACAAAATAAAAAATAAAAAAATGCCCCGCAGGTCCAGACACACTATCGACGGGGATGCTATCTATTTTCTTACTTTCGTTCGCCTTCAGGCTGACAATTTCCTGGAGGAAGAACCCATATTTATTAGATTATTCTAAACCTGTTCTTCGTTACAATGTTGCCAAAATAGTTACTTTACTGGATCCCCTACTGGCTGACATAAAAGAAAGAAAGAAAAACAATATGTGAATAGAAGAAAGAATAAAAGCATTTGATATCATAAAATCAAAGTGGAAATCTATTTGTAAAAAAATTTAAAATATTAGGTCTAATCTCAATCTAACTGCCAAATAGAAAAAATGTACTCAAATTATAAAAATGAATCTTTGAGATGAGGATTGTTTATTCGTATTATGTATATGAATCCAAAGATTCATCGAACTACTATTCTCATCTTGAATGTGATTTTCACAGCGCTTCGGTGGATGTAACCTCCGACTTTCTTCAGGTGTATCTTTTCAAACTCGGGAATTAGGATGGGAGTTCGAGCGGAGCCCTCTATTTACTTTAGGGGGTTAGCGTGCTCTTTTTCTGTCAGCCATGACTGGATAGAAGTACTAAGTAATTCACAATTGTATTTTTAGTCCGCAAGAACCCGTGGCGAAGTGGTTAGCGTGCTTGGAAAAATCAATTGTAAAAAGTGATATTCTCTTGGATGTTCAATCCTCATTGTGGGCGACCGTAAAATGCTCTTGAAATTTTAGATGTAGGTTACTTGCACAAGAGTCAAACTTTTTAATATATATGCGCATAAAGTTATGAAAAATACATAAGGCCGGGCTGAACTGCTAAGTAATATATAAGAGTTGGCGACAATTTAAATTCCAAAGCCAAGTAATAAAAAAAATGAAGCAGTTGATAATATCTTTCAAGATTGTAGATGTATAAGCATGCTAAAGCCGATCCATTCGAGGACTTTCCTAAGATCTCATCTTTTTCTACATTGCAACTTGGCTGTTGAAAACGGAATCCCAAAATCATTTGATAGGTTTGGACTGAGCGAGATCTTAACAGCAACAAACTGACTGACTGACTGACTGACTGACTGACTAATGCTCAAAGTAATGGTTGCTTTTAGCTTTGGCGCGAGAGTTGGCTAGGGTTTTATAATTCAACCTAATTTACCATTTCATTAGAATGCTCTGCTATGACCTATTTTTATATGAAAACGACCTTGGATCGTCACAATGATCCTAGCATAAAATAACCATTTATGTAGACTCATACATGTGATCGAACCGACCTCGATTGGTGCATAGCAAAATTGGTCACGAAGGACCAAGGAGAATTGAATGATTAGAAGGGAGAGCACCACTCAGACTTTCACTAGAAAGATGTCGAGAGTACTGGAACCGTTGAGAGTATTAGTGGCACCCAAATACTAGAAAAAACCAATTGTCGTTGCCAGCAAAAAATCAATAGTGAACATCAGTTTCGATAAAGTAAAATGATTTGCAACAGGTATTAAGTGGAAACAAACACTGGTAGAAATTTGGGGAAATGGGTTATCCCTCAAGACAACCAGCGAACATTGTTAATGAATTATATAAAAACCCGGTCCAATAAATAATAATTCTGATCTCCTATATCAACGTCACCCTGGAAAGGTATAGAATTCATTTCCAGAGGATTTCTCTCAATCCCGGCTCCAAACCAGGAACTTAAAAAATCAAACATTTTCCTAAGGATGTTGGTGCTATCTACAAGAGCAGAAGTCTGAAGGCCGCCTAAAACATCAGGGATTCGTAGTTTTTTTCAATTATCCTTCCAATCGACTTGATACTACTCCTAGAGTACCTACTACAATCGGGATTATTTGTGTTTTAACCACGTGTATACGCCTGATCTTCAAGGCCAATGGAGCATAATTGCCCCACTTCTCGTTCTCCCTCTCTCTCACATTCCTGCCCCAGGGTACTGAGAAGTCTACAATCTGCCAGTTTTTTGAGACTTTGTCAATGACAACCAAATCTGGATGATTATGTTCCAATTGCTTGGTTGTTATGATACTTTTGTCCCACCATCCATCTACCTTGTCATCCTCACTTGTTCAGGCACCTCCTCAAACCATTTTCCAGCACACTTCACACTAACCTTCTTACACACCTGCCAATTTATCCGGAGTCCCATGCGATCGTGTCTTTTGCGGTACTCTCTCTGAACCAGTCCACTACACCCTGCTGCTAGGTGCGCAATTGACTCTGAAGTCTTACCGCAAATCCGGCATTCTGCAGTCACTCCTCTCCTAAAACCACTTCTTTTAACAATCGTGTTCCTAATGCCTGCTCTTGTGCTGCACAAACAAAAGCTTCAGTACTCTTAGTACACAGCTCTAAGTCATTGCCATGATATTTCATCAGCCACTTCTGCTATATCATGGAAGGACCTTCCGTGCATTTTCTTTTTAGCCAGTTCCTCTGCCCTTTCTCTATCCATACGTTTCTCATAATCAGCCTTGGACTCTCATACTTTCACTTCATAGGTCGCAACCTTAAGCATCCACTCCTCATTTCTAACTACATGTTCCTTCCACATCTCCTCAATTCTAACACAATCTTTTACACTTTTCAATCCTCTCTCACCATCTTTACTCTTTTGATACAGCCACGCTACGCTATTTCGAATGTGAAATATACCAAACATTGCTAAAACTTTTCTTGTTTGATATCCGTGGTATGCAACTCCTTGTCAGACCATTCTAAAATTCCCGCACTTTATCTCAAAGCACTGACTGCCCATGCATTCACTGCTTTCATTAGATTTCCTCCATACAATTTTGACTTTGCAATTAGTTTCACTCTTCTAAGATACTCATGCTTGACTTTCTCATTCATTTCTCTGTTCATGATGCCTACAGCCTCCAACACTCTCAAACACATATATCCTGTATCTTCTATTTCTTTCATGATTTATCCGTTTGACAGCACTATTCTATTCGAAAGAACCTTTACTTCCCTTTTCATCACCAGCGCTGCACATTTCCCAAACCCCATCCCAATGACTTCCGAGTATGTCCCTACAAGTTCTATCAATCTCTCCATTTCCTTTTTATTTCCACCGAATATTTTCAAATCATCCATAAAAAGTAGATGGTTGAGGAGTCTTCAACCAGATCCGAAGTTATACCCCAGTTTCTCTCTCTTCATTACAAAAAGAAGTAGAGATAACAAATCTCCTTGGAATATTCCACATTTAATGCCAACCTGCCCCAGCACCTCTCTGTTTGCTGTCAGCACCGTTTTCCATTGAGCCATACTTGTCTCCAAAAGTATTGTCTCTAATAGTGGTTCACGGATCCATGAATGAGGAAATATGGCGTAAGCATTTCTGTAATCGATCCATGCTCCTCTTCTTCCTTTTTGCATCCTACATTACTGCCTTATCAATCAGTAATTGCTCCTTGGTACCCCTCAAGCCTTTCCGACACCCTTTATGTTCATCAGGGAAACCACCATTACTCAAGATGTCCATAAATTTTTTTCCTTAACGATTTCAGATAACAGTTTCCACATTAGTGGTAGACACGTCATTGGTCTATAATTGCTGGCACCAGTTCCATCTCCAGGATTTTTCCAAATTAGTGTCGCCGTTCCCTTACCAAGCTAATCAGGGGCATCTCCCGACTCTACGACCCTTTGCAGGAGAGTAGCTATAGGTGAATAAAGGCACTGGGACTGTTTTAATCAGAAGCCCATCACGCCATCTGGACCAGGTGCCTTCCAGTTTGTCATCCTTAGTATTCCAGCCTTCACGTCATCAATGGTTATCTCTACGTTCTTCATCTGCTGCATTCCTGATAGCCTTTCTCTGACCTCTCCCAACGAGCTATTCTTCTTATTATATCGCCTTTCGACAGACCAAATCCCAGAATTTCCTGGCATTTGGAGTGTTGTTATTTCCCGCCTGTTTACTACTATTTAATTCTTTATGCAGCTGTGACTGATTGTTCTGGAAAAGGTTGTTCCGCCGGAACGCAACACTTTTTTCAACAAAGTTCCTAATTTTCATACCACCTGTATGGACCATCTCTTTCAACATTGTTAGAACGGTTATTCCCTTTCAACATTGTTAGAACGTGCATCATTCCCTTTTCTAGTTATCTATACCTCCTTTCAAGCTCGTCCTTGGCTTTCTGTCCTAGTTTAGCTCCTTTTTTTTTCTTCGATCCTACCAATGTATTTCCGCTACCGTTTATTACTTTAATAATTAATTTAATAATTACTATAATAATAATATTACCCCCCATCATCGCTTACATTTCCCTTCTGCACTTCCATTCTCTCAGTGCTTTCATCAGATCTAGTTTCATCAATTTTACTTTCGTTATTTATTTCATTCCTAACCATCCGTTCAATCTCTTCCCTTACAATCACAGAAAGTAGGTTGTTATTTTTAATTTGTTTTAACTGGGATACCAAACTCGCGACACACCTAGCTCCTCCTCCTCTCGATTCCCACTCTTGCTTCACTTTTCGAATATATCCACCAGATTTGGTACTTCCACTTCTTACAAAGCATTACCACAGTACTCTTCTTTCCCCATCGGTCCATGTTTTTTTTGACATTTCCTGCTCCAACTCCCTTCGTGTCTGGGGACATTCTCTGCCAATTCTCACTGTCCCTACATCCACTCACATCCTTAGAATTTCGAACAGTTGTATGATGACGACAGGACCCACCCTGTTGACCAGTAGGACACCTGCCGGGCGTGAGATCTTGGCAAGATTTTCCAGCCTCATTCTTGTCGTTATTTTCAATATTTTGATTTGATATTCTCCCATAAATGGGGTTAGTGAATTTTAGATTACACCACCACCGATAGGAGGGTTCTCCTCAACCACCACAACTATTACCACTACCACCACTAACAAGATCAACAACAACAGAAATAAAAATTACAATGATAATAGTAACACGACAATAGTATGACAGCAAAAACAAATACCAATAGCAATACTAGCTACACTAATAATAAAAACCCACTACTACTACTACTACTACTACTACTACTACTACTACTACTACTACTACTATTAATAATAATAATAATAATAATAATAATAATAATAATAATAATAATAAACAACAACAATAATAATAATGGCAATAACCAATAATATTAAATGATTGGGAATGATTTTCCCTCATCTCTATCCCCCTCTTTTCCATTTTTATTATAATAATTTATTAATTAATATATTATTTTGTTTTAGTTAACATATTTATGAGTAAATAAAACAAACATATCCGTCACATACGAAAAACTTGTTCCTGTCTTTTCGTATTAATTCAAACATTGAGGCTGTTATAAACGCTATGTTTTTTTTAAACGATGACGACGGTGAAGGCTCACATTTAAACATATTTATGAGTAAATAAAATAAATAAATAAATAAATAAATAATAATAATAATAATAATAATAATAATAATAATAATACTTTCAGTTAGAAACGCTTACTTTTTTCGTCTGCTAGTTTTTAAAACTCCGCTGATGATGTTGCTGATGGCCGGAAAAATGTACACAAAATCAGAAACATGAAACATCCGAACATGTGCAATACAATTCCTCGTTTAACCGTAAATTTAAGGTTTAAATTATAATTTCAATTGGGAGAAATTACTTTTTTCGTCTGCTATTTTTTAAACTCCGCCGATGATGCTGTTGATGGCCGGGAAAAATGTACACAAAAATAGAAACATGAAACATCCGCCGATTTGCAATTACATTTACTCCTTTAATAATAATAATAATAATAATAATAATAATAATAATAATAATAATAATAATAATAATAATAATAATAAGTTGCATCAGCCTCGATTGATACGACACAAAATGGTTTCGAAGGGTTAAAGATGATGGAAAGACCGAGAAGAGGTTCATTAACCATACCTCTGCTGGAAAAGTAAGAAAACTACTGGAACTTGGAGGAGCTTATTGCCATCCAATCCAAAGAATACCTATAGCTGTTGTTAGTGAAAAATCAATGGTAAGCAGTTGTTGTGATAACGAAAATTGCAATAGTTATCGAAAAGTGTGAACAGCACTAGAATGGTTATTATTGGTGAACAATTACTGTGTGAGAATTATTATTATTATTAGTAGTAGTAGTAGTAGTAGTAGTAGTAGAAATAGTATTGTTGGTGTTATTATTATTATTATTATTATTAGTAGTAGTAGTAGTAGTAGTAGTATTGTTGGTGTTATTATTATTATTATTATTATTATTATAGGCTAATTCGCTTCGACCTTTATCATCCTGATATCCCTTAAAAAGAAAGTGGAATATTACAAATGTTAATAAGCATTTGATTTTAATAAAACAATAAAAAAAATGGTGTCGCTGTGTAAGAAAAACCTCACCACATTCGGATTGGATAAGGAAACCCCTAGCAATATCTTGATTGGTGAAAAGAAATTTTGGTTACCAATGGAAACGTAAAAAAACAATATGGCGGTTTAAGCTTTCTGTTCAAATGTGTTAATCTCTTAGGTTAAATTGTATGTACGTAAAACGTTTATTCATAAAAAAGTTATAAAAAATATTTTTAAAAACTCCAATTGTTTATGATTATTGTATAAATTTTAAATGAAAACAATAAATTCTTTTAAAGAATAAAATTATTATTTGTTTATTATGTGAATAATAATAATAATAAAGTTTCAGAAACTCAAATAACATGGACGCTAAACAGGTAAGTATAACCTCTAATTTCAGGGAACAAAATGATACCGAACAAACACAGCACAACCATGATGACCATCAAAAGGGGAAAAAAAAAGGAAATGGACAACCAAAGAAAATAGACTCGTAATGGAATGCTATTATAGAAGCTATCCTAAATATAGATATGGAGGTTATCGGAAACGAATGAAAGAACTATGGGACC
>NC_136523.1:61943242-62098242 GCF_053919585.1 Euprymna scolopes | reverse complement strand
AGGGATCTCTACTGTAAAGGGATGAGACTTAGTAGCTTGTCGGGTTTGTCGGGGGTAGTTACGTCGGGGAGGTACGAGTGTTTGCAGTTCGTCAGAGCATTCACCATTAAAGTATTTGTATAACAGGCAGAGGGATGCAACATCTCGTCGATGGGACAGAGGTTGAAGCCTAGATGACAGTTCAGGACCTATCAGGTTGGCAACTCTTTTTTGAACCCTGTCCAGGAGCGAGAGACAAGCACAGATGCACCAGTCCAGATGTGACAACAGTACTCCATACATGGGCGAATGGTTGCCTTATAGAGGTATAGGATACTGGCAGGCGTAAGTAGTTTTCTAGCACGGTAGAGGGAGCCAACCTTCCTTGCAGCAGCCTTGGCAATGCTCTCAATGTATCTATTCCAGTTCATATTCCCTGTAAACGTTAGGCCGAGGAGTTTAAAAGAAGTACTTTTAGGCAATGTGTTCTTGGCCATTGCTATTGGTGGTAGAGAAGGTTTCTTGTAGTTATTGAAGGAAACAAGCTTAGTCTTAGCAGCATTGAATGTGACCAACCATTTTTGTCCCCATTCCACTACGGATTGGAGGTCATCCTCTAGTGTTTCTGCCATTTCCTTGGATATGTGTTTATTTGTTTTCCCCTCATATCTGTTATAGAGAGTGGTGTCATCGGCAAATATACCCATCTCTGAAACAATATTATCAGGGAGGTCGTTTATGAATATCAGGAATAATAGAGGTCCAAGGATAGACCCCTGAGGTACTCCCGCATTTATGTCATATTGTTTGGATGTACGTTCGTCGAGGACAACTTTGATTTTTCTATTACTTAAGAAGGATTTAATTACATTATGAATTCTTCCAGTGATTTCATATGATCTAATTTTCCTTAGAAGACCATCGTGCCATACCCTGTCAAAAGCCTTAGATATATCAAGGGCCACCGCTCTACCCTCCCCTGTTTTTATCCAATGGACGGTATATACGTTCAGAAACTACAGTTAAGATATCTGCTGTTGAACGGGCTTGCCTGAATCCATATTGTTTGTCAGTCAGGAGTTTAGCAGCTGTTAGGTGCTGGACTCGGGCTTGATTAACTAAGGACTCAAATATTTTGGCGAAAAGCGGGAGGAGGCTAATGGGGCGATAATTTAGTGGGTCAGTTCTTTCACCAGAATTCTTGAAGACTGGTACCACAGAGGCGGTTTTCCAGCAGTCGGGAAAACAAGATTCGTTAAGGCATTTATTGTAAAGTTTGGATAGAACTGGAGCAACCTCGACAGAGCATTTTTTTAATAGCACAGCCGGGATGAGATCTGGTCCACATACTTTTGAGGTGTCTAGGATTTTTATAATAGCATGTACCTGAGAAGGGGTGATTTTCAAATCGTCAAGTGTGGCGTCTGTTCGCAGAGGAAAATCAGGGAGTGAGTGGTGTACCGAGTTCAGTGTGGAGTTTGAGGCAAACCGACTGGCAAGCAGATTAGCCTTGTCAGTTGCCGTGCAAGCAACCTCATGATTGTTTGTTAGTGGGGGAATAATTGACTGTCCATTATTAACTACGCTGTTGTAGATTTTCCAAAAATCCCGGGTTCCTAATTTCTGTGCTTCGATGCGCTTTCTGGTGGTTTCAGAGTAATCTGTCTTAGCTGTCCCTATCACTCTCTTACAATTATTTCTAGCTTCTATAAACTTCTGTTTATTTGAGCTGGACTTATGTCGGTTGAATCTGCCGAACGCATGCTGCCTTTGACAAATGGCAACTGCACAAGCAGAAGTAAACCATTGGGGAGAGTGGGGCTTGCTATAGTATTTCCGTGCGGGAACATGTGCTTCAATAGCAGTTTTGAACCATTCAGTTGTCTCATTTGCACACTGTTCTGCTGGAAGAGTAAAGATATTTTGTCATGGGGCATCTCTGATGAGCTCCCTGGTGGTTTCCCAATCAGCCTTTTTGTAATACCTCGTTGTTTTGAGTAGTGGGTCTTCAGTTTTAGGGCGAGAATTTAGGCTGATTTCTACCATTATCACAGCGTGATCAGCATTCCCGAGTGGGCAGTGGGCATTTGTTGTACAGTCATTGGGAACCGTTGTCAGAAAGAGATCTAGAAGTGAGGCATGTTCATCGTGCTGGTCTGGGAAACGTAACCAACTGAGATAGGGAATGAGATATAGAGAAGCTATGTGTTGCGCTACCAGCTACGTCTGTGTGATTTGAGAATCCTAGCCAGTTACTGTGGTGGACATTGAAGTCACCAAATACATGTATTTGTGCGCTAGTATCGAGGGAGAGTGCTATATCTATGCTGTCTGAGACTTTGTTTATTAGGGTACAGTCTTGGTTTGAGGGAGAGCGGTAGAGAAAATACAAGTAGCTAATATTGTGTTGCATATTTAGTCTGAAGCACATAAAGGCCTGGCCCTCTGATTCTACTTTTATTTCTCTAGTTAGGGGGAGGGTGTTTCGAATATAGACTCCAAGTCCATGCATATGTCTGTCCGAGTCCTTACGGTAGAGTGGGAGATAACCAGGCATGTTAAAGTGGTTAGAGCGAATGGAGGAGTGAAGGTTAGTTTCACTTAATGCTAAGATATCCGGGGTGTTTACAAGGAGAAATGACTCAACATCATCTAAGTTTTGTTGTCGCGCATGCCTACACAAGGCACAAACACGTGGGTGTTTGTTTTCTTGGTAAGTACTATACTCCCCCCTGATCTGATGATCACATAGAGTGCACTCCGGGGGTGGCCTCTTAGTTCGTTGGCTTCTGCGAAGGGTGGTATTTACAATCTCGGATTCAGGTTCTGGTTCTGGTTCTGGTTCTGGTTCTGATCCTGCCTGATCAGACGAACTACAACTACCACTCTCTTGCTCGGTGACCTCACTTATCAGCAGCTCATCATCTGATGATTCATCGCTCTCTGTAGTTGTGGGATGTACTTCACTAGCTGGGCGAAGATCGCGCACATGGCATGGGGTTCCATCAACAAGGACCGACTGCTGGCTGACCACTCCAGATATTCGTCCTCGCTTTGACTTGGTGGTGCACCGGTTTCCAGGGGGTCTAACCCAAACTGGATCCCCTACCTTGTATTTGTCATGACTCTCCTCGTCGATTGGCTGGACAGTGTCAATGCCCTTTATCGTAACACGGTATGTGTGTATGGCATTGGCCGGTGCTTTTGTTAGTGTCTTCCCATCCTTTGGTGTGATGTTATACCAATTCGTGGCCTTGCGTGCATTGCTTTCTGGCAGCAATTCTCTTGATGCTGCGATGGCTTCTCTCAGCAATGGCATTCCCTGATGGCACATGAGCACATTGCAGTCGTAGTCGGACACCCCACTCATTCAACAACTTCCGAACTTGGTGGCTACAGAAAGCAGCATCGTTGTCCGTCAATATCTCTTCCGGCACACCTCACTCAGTACTACTTTATTTTATAGTACTACTTGATTTTCAGAGTATTTCTTGATTTTAAGAGTACTACTTGATTTTATAGTACTACTTGATTTTAAGAGTATTTCTTGATTTTAAGAGTACTACTTTATTTTATAGTACTACTTGATTTTAACAGTACTACTTTATTTTATAGTACTACTTGATTTTCAGAGTATTACTTGATTTTAAGAGTACTACTTTATTTTATAGTACTACTTGATTTTAAGAGTACTACTTTATTTTATAGTACTACTTGATTTTCAGAGTATTACTTGATTTTAAGAGTACTACTTTATTTTATAGTACTACTTGATTTTAAGAGTACTACTTTATTTTATAGTACTACTTGATTTTCAGAGTATTACTTGATTTTAAGAGTACTACTTTATTTTATAGTACTACTTGATTTTAAGAGTACTACTTTATTTTATAGTACTACTTGATTTTCAGAGTATTACTTGATTTTAAGAGTACTACTTTATTTTATAGTACTACTTGATTTTGAGAGTACTACTTTATTTTATAGTACTACTTGATTTTCAGAGTATTACTTGATTTTAAGAGTACTACTTTATTTTATAGTACTACTTGATTTTCAGAGTATTACTTGATTTTAAGAGTACTACTTTATTTTATAGTACTACTTGATTTTAAGAGTACTACTTTATTTTATAGTACTACTTGATTTTAACAGTATTTCTTGATTTTAAGAGTACTACTTTATTTTATAGTACTACTTGATTTTAAGAGTACTACTTTATTTTATAGTACTACTTGATTTTCAGAGTATTACTTGATTTTAAGAGTACTAGTTTATTTTATAGTACTACTTGATTTTAAGAGTACTACTTTATTTTATATTACTACTTGATTTTCAGAGTATTACTTGATTTTAAGAGTACTACTTTATTTTATAGTACTACTTGATTTTAAGAGTACTACTTTTTTTTATAGTACTACTTGATTTTCAGAGTATTACTTGATTTTAAGAGTACTACTTTATTTTATAGTACTACTTGATTTTAAGAGTATTTCTTGATTTTAAGAGTACTACTATGTTTTATAGTACTACTTGATTTTAAGAGTACTACTTTATTTTATAGTACTACTTGATTTTCAGAGTATTACTTGATTTTAAGAGTACTACTTTATTTTATAGTACTACTTGATTTTACGAGTATTACTGTATTTTAAGAGTACTACTTTATTTTATAGTACTACTTGATTTTAAGAGTATTTCTTGATTTTAAGAGTACTACTTTATTTTATAGTACTACTTGATTTTAAGAGTACTACTTTATTTTAAGAGTACTACTTTATTTTATAGTACTACTTGATTTTCAGAGTATTACTTGATTTTAAGAGTACTACTTTATTTTATAGTACTACTTGATTTTAAGAGTATTTCTTGATTTTAAGAGTACTACTTTATTTAATAGTACTACTTGATTTTAAGAGTACTACTTTATTTTATAGTACTACTTGATTTTCAGAGTATTACTTGATTTTAAGAGTACTACTTTATTTTATAGTACTATTGATTTTAAGAGTACTATTTATTTTATAGTACTACTTGATTTTCAGAGTATTACTTGATTTTAAGAGTACTACTTTATTTTATAGTACTACTTGATTTTCAGAGTATTACTTGATTTTAAGAGTACTACTTTATTTTATAGTACTACTTGATTTTCAGAGTATTACTTGATTTTAAGAGTACTACTTTATTTTATAGTACTACTTGATTTTAAGAGTATTTCTTGATTTTAAGAGTACGACTTTATTTTATAGTACTACTTGATTTTAAGAGTATTTCTTGATTTTAAGAGTACTACTTTATTTTATAGTACTACTTGATTTTAAGAGTATTTCTTGATTTTAAGAGTACTACTTTATTTTATAGTACTACTTGATTTTAAGAGTACTACTTTATTTTATAGTACTACTTGATTTTCAGAGTATTACTTGATTTTAAGAGTACTACTTTATTTTATAGTACTACTTGATTTTCAGAGTATTACTTGATTTTAAGAGTACTACTTTATTTTATAGTACTACTTGATTTTAAGAGTACTACTTTATTTTATAGTACTACTTGATTTTCAGAGTATTTCTTGATTTTCAGAGTATTACTTGATTTGAAGAGTACTACTTTATTTTATAGTACTACTTGATTTTAAGAGTACTACTTTATTTTATAGTACTACTTGATTTTAAGAGTACTACTTTATTTTATAGTACTACTTGATTTTAAGAGTACTACTTTATTTTATAGTACTACTTGATTTTAAGAGTACTACTTTATTTTATAGTACTACTTGATTTTCAGAGTATTACTTGATTTTAAGAGTACTACTTTATTTTATAGTACTACTTGATTTTAAGAGTACTACTTTATTTTATAGTACTACTTGATTTTAAGAGTACTACTTTATTTTATAGTACTACTTGATTTTCAGAGTATTTCTTGATTTTCAGAGTATTACTTGATTTGAAGAGTACTACTTTATTTTATAGTACTACTTGATTTGAAGAGTACTACTTTATTTTATAGTACTACTTGATTTTAAGAGTACTACTTTATTTTATAGTACTACTTGATTTTAAGAGTACTACTTTATTTTATAGTACTACTTGATTTTCAGAGTATTACTTGATTTTAAGAGTACTACTTTATTTTATAGTACTACTTGATTTTAAGAGTACTACTTTATTTTATAGTACTACTTGATTTTAAGAGTACTACTTTATTTTATAGTACTACTTGATTTTCAGAGTATTTCTTGATTTTAAGAGTACTACTTTATTTTATAGTACTACTTGATTTTCAGAGTATTACTTGATTTTCAGAGTACTACTTTATTTTATAGTACTACTTGATTTTAAGAGTACTACTTTATTTTATAGTACAACTGTATTTTCAGAGTATTACTTGATTTTAAGAGTACTACTTTATTTTATAGTACTACTTGATTTTAAGAGTACTACTTTATTTTATAGTACTACTTGATTTTCAGAGTATTACTTGATTTTAAGAGTACTACTTTATTTTATAGTACTACTTGATTTTGAGAGTATTACTTGATTTTAAGAGTACTACTTTATTTTATAGTACTACTTGATTTTAAGAGTACTACTTTATTTTATAGTACTACTTGATTTTCAGAGTATTACTTGATTTTAAGAGTACTACTTTATTTTATAGTACTACTTGATTTAAAGAGTACTACTTTATTTTATAGTACTACTTGATTTTCAGAGTATTACTTGATTTTAAGAGTACTACTTTATTTTATAGTACTACTTGATTTTACGAGTACTACTTTATTTTATAGTACTACTTGATTTTCAGAGTATTACTTGATTTTATAGTACTACTTTATTTTATAGTACTACTTGATTTTATAGTACTACTTTATTTTATAGTACTACTTGATTTTAAGAGTACTACTTTATTTTATAGTACTACTTGATTTTAAGAGTACTACTTTATTTTATAGTACTACTTGATTTTCAGAGTATTTCTTGATTTTAAGAGTACTACTTTATTTTATAGTACTACTTGATTTTAAGAGTACTACTTTATTTTATAGTACTACTTGATTTTCAGAGTATTACTTGATTTTAAGAGTACTACTTTATTTTATAGTACTACTTGATTTTAAGAGTACTACTTTATTTTATAGTACTACTTGATTTTCAGAGTATTACTTGATTTTAAGAGTACTACTTTATTTTATAGTACTACTTGATTTTCAGAGTATTACTTGATTTTAAGAGTACTACTTTATTTTATAGTACTACTTGATTTAAAGAGTACTACTTTATTTTATATTACTACTTGATTTTCAGAGTATTACTTGATTTTAAGAGTACTAGTTTATTTTATAGTACTACTTGATTTTAAGAGCACTACTTTATTTTATATTACTACTTGATTTTCAGAGTATTACTTGATTTTAAGAGTACTACTTTATTTTATAGTACTACTTGATTTTAAGAGTATTTCTTGATTTTAAGAGTACTACTATGTTTTATAGTACTACTTTATTTTAAGAGTACTACTTTATTTTATAGTACTACTTGATTTTCAGAGTATTACTTGATTTTAAGAGTACTACTTTATTTTATAGTACTACTTGATTTTACGAGTATTACTTGATTTTAAGAGTACTACTTTATTTTATAGTACTACTTGATTTTAAGAGTATTTCTTGATTTTAAGAGTACTACTTTATTTTATAGTACTACTTGATTTTAAGAGTACTACTTTATTTTAAGAGTACTACTTTATTTTATAGTACTACTTGATTTTCAGAGTATTACTTGATTTTAAGAGTACTACTTTATTTTATAGTACTACTTGATTTTAAGAGTATTTCTTGATTTTAAGAGTACTACTTTATTTTATAGTACTACTTGATTTTAAGAGTACTACTTTATTTTATAGTACTACTTGATTTTCAGAGTATTACTTGATTTTAAGAGTACTACTTTATTTTATAGTACTATTGATTTTAAGCGTACTATTTATTTTATAGTACTACTTGATTTTCAGAGTATTACTTGATTTTAAGAGTACTACTTTATTTTATAATACTACTTGATTTTCAGAGTATTACTTGATTTTAAGAGTACTACTTTATTTTATAGTACTACTTGATTTTCAGAGTATTACTTGATTTTAAGAGTACTACTTTATTTTATAGTACTACTTGATTTTAAGAGTATTTCTTGATTTTAAGAGTACGACTTTATTTTATAGTACTACTTGATTTTAAGAGTATTTCTTGATTTTAAGAGTACTATTTTATTTTATAGTACTACTTGATTTTAAGAGTATTTCTTGATTTTAAGAGTACTACTTTATTTTATAGTACTACTTGATTTTCAGTGTATTACTTGATTTTAAGAGTACTACTTGATTTTCAGAGTATTACTTGATTTTAAGAGTACTACTTTATTTTATAGTACTACTTGATTTTCAGAGTATTACTTGATTTTAAGAGTACTACTTTATTTTATAGTACTACTTGATTTTAAGAGTAGTACTTTATTTTATAGTACTACTTGATTTTAAGAGTATTTCTTGATTTTCAGAGTATTACTTGATTTGAAGAGTACTACTTTATTTTATAGTACTACTTGATTTTAAGAGTACTACTTTATTTTATAGTACTACTTGGTTTTAAGAGTACTACTTTATTTTATAGTACTACTTGATTTTCAGAGTATTACTTGATTTTAAGAGTACTACTTTATTTTATAGTACTACTTGATTTTAAGAGTACTACTTTATTTTATAGTACTACTTGATTTTAAGAGTACTACTTTATTTTATAGTACTACTTGATTTTCAGAGTATTTCTTGATTTTAAGAGTACTACTTTATTTTATAGTACTACTTGATTTTCAGAGTATTCCTTGATTTTCAGAGTACTACTTTATTTTATAGTACTACTTGATTTTACGAGTACTACTTTATTTTATAGTACAACTGTATTTTCAGAGTATTACTTGATTTTAAGAGTACTACTTTATTTTATAGTACTACTTGATTTTAAGAGTACTACTTTATTTTATAGTACTACTTGATTTTCAGAGTATTACTTGATTTTAAGAGTACTACTTTATTTTATAGTACTACTTGATTTTCAGAGTATTACTTGATTTTAAGAGTACTACTTTATTTTATAGTACTACTTGATTTTAAGAGTACTACTTTATTTTATAGTACTACTTGATTTTCAGAGTATTACTTGATTTTAAGAGTACTACTTTATTTTATAGTACTACTTGATTTAAAGAGTACTACTTTATTTTATAGTACTACTTGATTTTCAGAGTATTACTTGATTTTAAGAGTACTACTTTATTTTATAGTACTACTTGATTTTAAGAGTACTACTTTATTTTATAGTACTACTTGATTTTAAGAGTATTACTTGATTTTAAGAGTACTACTTTATTTTATAGTACTACTTGATTTTATAGTACTACTTTATTTTATAGTACTACTTGATTTTAAGAGTACTACTTTATTTTATAGTACTACTTGATTTTAAGAGTACTACTTTATTTTATAGTACTACTTGATTTTCAGAGTATTTCTTGATTTTAAGAGTACTACTTTATTTTATAGTACTACTTGATTTTAAGAGTACTACTTTATTTTATAGTACTACTTGATTTTCAGAGTATTACTTGATTTTAAGAGTACTACTTTATTTTATAGTACTACTTGATTTTAAGAGTACTACTTTATTTTATAGTACTACTTGATTTTCAGAGTATTACTTGATTTTCAGAGTACTACTTTATTTTATAGTACTACTTGATTTTCAGAGTATTACTTGATTTTAAGAGTACTACTTTATTTTATAGTACTACTTGATTTAAAGAGTACTACTTTATTTTATAGTACTACTTGATTTTCAGAGTATTACTTGATTTTAAGAGTACTACTTTATTTTATAGTACTACTTGATTTTAAGAGTACTACTTTATTTTATAGTACTACTTGATTTTCAGAGTATTACTTGATTTTAAGAGTACTACTTTATTTTATAGTACTACTTGATTTTAAGAGTACTACTTTATTTTATAGTACTACTTGATTTTAAGAGTACTACTTTATTTTATAGTACTACTTGATTTTAAGAGTACTACTTTATTTTATAGTACTACTTGATTTTAAGAGTACTACTTTATTTTATAGTACTACTTGATTTTCAGAGTATTTCTTGATTTTAAGAGTACTACTTTATTTTATAGTACTACTTGATTTTAAGAGTACTACTTTATTTTATAGTACTACTTGATTTTCAGAGTATTACTTGATTTTAAGAGTACTACTTTATTTTATAGTACTACTTGATTTTAAGAGTACTACTTTATTTTATAGTACTACTTGATTTTCAGAGTATTACTTGATTTTAAGAGTACTACTTTATTTTATAGTACTACTTGATTTTAAGAGTACTACTTTATTTTATAGTACTACTTGATTTTCAGAGTATTACTTGATTTTAAGAGTACTACTTTATTTTATAGTACTACTTGATTTTCAGAGTATTACTTGATTTTAAGAGTACTACTTTATTTTATAGTACTACTTGATTTTAAGAGTACTACTTTATTTTATAGTACTACTTGATTTTCAGAGTATTACTTGATTTTAAGAGTACTACTTTATTTTATAGTACTACTTGATTTTAAGAGTACTACTTTATTTTATAGTACTACTTGATTTTAAGAGTACTACTTTATTTTATAGTACTACTTGATTTAAAGAGTACTACTTTATTTTATAGTACTACTTGATTTTAAGAGTACTACTTTATTTTATAGTACTACTTGATTTTCAGAGTATTACTTGATTTTAAGAGTACTACTTTATTTTATAGTACTACTTGATTTTCAGAGTATTACTTGATTTTAAGAGTACTACTTTATTTTATAGTACTACTTGATGTTCAGAGTACTACTTTATTTTATAGTACTACTTGATTTTCAGAGTATTTCTTGATTTTAAGAGTACTACTTTATTTTATAGTACTACTTGATTTTAAGAGTACTACTTTATTTTATAGTACTACTTGATTTTCAGAGTACTACTTTATTTTATAGTACTACTTGATGTTCAGAGTATTACTTGATTTTAAGAGTACTACTTTATTTTATAGTACTACTTGATGTTCAGAGTATTACTTGATTTTAAGAGTACTACTTTATTTTATAGTACTACTTGATGTTCAGAGTACTACTTTATTTTATAGTACTACTTGATTTTCAGAGTATTACTTGATTTTAAGAGTACTACTTTATTTTATAGTACTACTTGATGTTCAGAGTACTACTTTATTTTATAGTACTACTTGACTTTCAGAGTATTACTTGATTTTAAGAGTACTACTTTATTTTATAGTACTACTTGATTTTAAGAGTACTACTTTATTTTATAGTACTACTTGATGTTCAGAGTACTACTTTATTTTATAGTACTACTTGATTTTCAGAGTATTACTTGATTTTAAGAGTACTACTTTATTTTATAGTACTACTTGATTTTAAGAGTACTACTTTATTTTATAGTACTACTTGATTTTAAGAGTACTACTTTTTTTTATAGTACTACTTGATTTTCAGAGTATTACTTGATTTTAAGAGTACTACTTTATTTTATAGTACTACTTGATTTTAAGAGTACTACTTTATTTTATAGTACTACTTGATTTTCAGAGTATTACTTGATTTTAAGAGTACTACTTTATTTTATAGTACTACTTGATTTTCAGAGTACTACTTTATTTTATAGTACTACTTGATTTTCAGAGTATTACTTGATTTTAAGAGTACTACTTTATTTTATAGTACTACTTTATTTTCAGAGTATTACTTGATTTTAAGAGTACTACTTTATTTTATAGTACTACTTGATTTTAAGAGTACCACTTTATTTTATAGTACTACTTGATGTTCAGAGTATTACTTGATTTTAAGAGTACTACTTTATTTTATAGTACTACTTGATTTTCAGAGTATTACTTGATTTTAAGAGTACTACTTTATTTTATAGTACTACTTGATTTTAAGAGTACTACTTTATTTTATAGTACTACTTGATTTTCAGAGTATTACTTGATTTTAAGAGTACTACTTTATTTTATAGTACTACTTGATTTTAAGAGTACTACTTTATTTTATAGTACTACTTGATTTTCAGAGTATTACTTGATTTTAAGAGTACTACTTTATTTTATAGTACTACTTGATGTTCAGAGTATTACTTGATTTTAAGAGTACTACTTTATTTTATAGTACTACTTGATTTTAAGAGTACTACTTTATTTTATAGTACTACTTGATTTTCAGAGTATTACTTGATTTTAAGAGTACTACTTTATTTTATAGTACTACTTGATTTTCAGAGTATTACTTGATTTTAAGAGTACTACTTGATTTTCAGAGTATTACTTGATTTTAAGAGTACTACTTTATTTTATAGTACTACTTGATTTTAAGAGTACTACTTTATTTTATAGTACTACTTGATTTTCAGAGTATTACTTGATTTTAAGAGTACTACTTTATTTTATAGTACTACTTGATTTTAAGAGTACTACTTTATTTTATAGTGCTACTTGATTTTCAGAGTATTACTTGATTTTAAGAGTACTACTTTATTTTATAGTACTACTTGATTTTAAGAGTACTACTTTATTTTATAGTACTACTTGATTTTAAGAGTACTACTTTATTTTATAGTACTACTTGATTTTCAGAGTATTACTTGATTTTAAGAGTACTACTTTATTTTATAGTACTACTTGATTTTAAGAGTACTACTTTATTTTATAGTACTACTTGATTTTCAGAGTATTACTTGATTTTAAGAGTACTACTTTATTTTATAGTACTACTTGATTTTAAGAGTACTACTTTATTTTATAGTACTACTTGATTTTCAGAGTATTACTTGATTTTAAGAGTACTACTTTATTTTATAGTACTACTTGATTTTAAGAGTACTACTTTATTTTATAGTACTACTATATTTTCAGAGTATTACTTGATTTTAAGAGTACTACTTTATTTTATAGTACTACTTGATTTTAAGAGTACTACTTTATTTTATAGTACTACTTTATTTTCAGAGTATTACTTGATTTTAAGAGTACTACTTTATTTTATAGTACTACTTGATTTTAAGAGTACTACTTTATTTTAAGTACTACTTGATTTTCAGAGTATTACTTGATTTTAAGAGTACTACTTTATTTTATAGTACTACTTGATGTTCAGAGTATTACTTGATTTTAAGAGTACTACTTTATTTTATAGTACTACTTGATTTTAAGAGTACTACTTTATTTTATAGTACTACTTGATTTTCAGAGTATTACTTGATTTTAAGAGTACTACTTTATTTTATAGTACTACTTGATTTTCAGAGTATTACTTGATTTTAAGAGTACTACATTATTTTATAGTACTACTTGATTTTCAGAGTATTACTTGATTTTAAGAGTACTACTTTATTTTATAGTACTACTTGATTTTCAGAGTACTACTTTATTTTATAGTACTACTTGATTTTCAGAGTATTACTTGATTTTAAGAGTACTACTTTATTTTATAGTACTACTTGATTTTCAGAGTATTACTTGATTTTAAGAGTACTACATTATTTTATAGTACTACTTGATTTTCAGAGTATTACTTGATTTTAAGAGTACTACTTTATTTTATAGTACTACTTGATTTTAAGAGTACTACTTTATTTTATAGTACTACTTGATTTTCAGAGTATTACTTGATTTTAAGAGTACTACTTTATTTTATAGTACTACTTGATTTTAAGAGTATTTCTTGATTTTAAGAGTACTACATTATTTTATAGTACTACTTGATTTTCAGAGTATTACTTGATTTTAAGAGTACTACTTTATTTTATAGTACTACTTGATTTTCAGAGTATTACTTGATTTTAAGAGTACTACTTTATTTTATAGTACTACTTGATTTTCAGAGTATTACTTGATTTTAAGAGTACTACTTTATTTTATAGTACTACTTGATTTTCAGAGTATTACTTGATTTTAAGAGTACTACTTTATTTTATAGTACTACTTGATGTTAAGAGTATTTCTTGATTTTAAGAGTACTACTTTATTTTATAGTACTACTTGATTTTAAGAGTACTACTGTATTTTATAGTACTACTTGATGTTTAGAGTATTTCTTGATTTTAAGAGTACTACTTTATTTTATAGTACTACTTGATTTTCAGAGGATTACTTGATTTTAAGAGTACTACTTTATTTTATAGTACTACTTGATTTTAAGAGTACTACTTTATTTTATAGTACTACTTGATTTTCAGAGTATTACTTGATTTTAAGAGTACTACTTTATTTTATAGTACTACTTGATTTTCAGAGTATTACTTGATTTTAAGAGTACTACTTTATTTTATAGTACTACTTGATTTACAGAGTATTACTTGATTTTTAGAGTACTACATTATTTTATAGTACTATTTGATAATGCACGACGAATAATACTTTCTGTTGCAAGTTGATTGCCTCAACTTTATGTGCAATACCACTCTCGCACATGTAAAAGACATTTAAGTGCATGTGATGAAAAATTTAAGTAACTACATAGTAACCCAAAATATTTTCATGGCAGACTGCTGCTACACATCTTAACATTCTAAATCATTCATCAGCTACAACTATTACTCCTTCAGGACCTATGAAATGCTATGAAAATTTACTGCTAATAGATTTCTGATCAAAGATAACTCATCCCCTGTAATGTTCACTTCTTTTGGGCGTATTGCTAAAATTCGTCAAGCAGCTTTCGTAAATGCTCGGAAATTTTCATCTGAATGTCTTTCTTTTTTCCAAACATGGCATTCAAACATGGAAACTGAACTAAATTGTTACATTTGATGTGTCTTATTAAGAGTTATAATATATCAAGAAAGACTTGACGATGTCTTTGTGTGAGAACAAATTTGCAGTTTTCTCTTGCAGTCGAAATTAATTTCGTTCAAGGTTTAACAAATATCAGTGAGATATGCAAATTCTAATTCTAATTGTGTTAACATAATTCTTAAATCACCTTTCCTTTGAGATAAAAAATTAAAGGCAATTCTTCTTTCAGTTCAAATATACTGTATTCCTGCTGAGAACCACTGTACAGAAGTGCAGAAGGACAACACCTCAAAGTCAGAACTCATTTCCTGGCTTTTCTGAACACTGATGATAGTTTGATATAATTAACCGTCTTTACCAATTCTTTGGAAAGGATATCCAAGTGATTATGTAATTTCTTTGCTTCTCTGTGAATGAATCACTGATCGCCAGTTGCTTATGCAGCACGCTATTTTACCAATGCTTGAAAGCTTGATATGGAGTCTAGTATAATATGTGCACGATCAGCTGTAACAATCATGAACTTTCCCCAATCCAGACCATTTGCTTCAAAAAACGGTTTAGAGGATTATTTTTTATTTTGTTGTAATACATGTGGAGTTGCTTGCTATGCGTATCTTCACAACGTATGCATAACATGTCCCTTATTTCTTCTATTATTCAGGATTCCAATAAACTCTTAGTCATTGCGTCATACCAAAAAATAAACTGTACTTATCTACTGTTGACAATTTTTAGGACACCAAGAGCCTGCTTGGTAATGCCAGGTATCTTACAAAAATGCTTTCAAGTATTCCATATATCGCGAAAACACCATTAGCCGAGAAGAAAGGAAGACATCAGTTAATTTATCTAACTTGTCATTGATGCTTTTTGAAATTTCATTTATCCGTTTCGATACAGTGACATATATATATATATATATATTATCTTCCATGCTACGTCCTCGCCAACAACAATCTTGTCACTTTTTCGCGTTAGTAGCTCAGAAATTGTACGAGGCTTTTACAGCTTGTATGACTTTGTTTGCAACAATGTAAGAAGCACGCACTGCATTGATGGTCTTTTCATGGAATTTATCTGATACGTAAATGCACTTCCGCTTGAGAGATGGTAATTTCTGTTCGAAATAACGTTCATTTTTTTGCTGCATATTGGGATGACACTTTTTCGAGATGGGTTTTTAGCTTAGTTGGCTTCATTGACTCATTCCCCAAGACTTTGTAATAAATAACACAATGTGGTTACTCTATGACATCTTTTTCTTCAATGTAGTCACGTGAATATTTGCGCTTAACAATCATTTACACCATTGTTATTTCTTTATATCTGTGAGCAAAAATATATCAGTTATTAGTAAAGTTTGTCAAAATAATGATGAAACGCAAATAAAAAAGCATGTGTCATAAACATCATAAACTATAAAAATACAGCTGTTCATCAAGAAATGACAAAAATCAATAAATTATATGCATTTTTTATTTTATTACTAAACTAGACTACCCGGGACCCGCTGGGTCAGTATGTTATATTAGCTATGGAACTAATGTATGAGTGTGACACTTCCTACGCGAAGAAAATAGTTTTTGTGACATAACAGAAACATTTCTATGAAAATATATTAAAATGAAAAAAGAATATAGATAGATTTCTATGTGTCGTTCTGTTTATAATTGTTTATTTGTGAAAAAAAACATACAGCCATTGAATTATAAGTGGTGTGCCATACTTATAGGTAAATATGCACTGAACAGATACCGTAATACTTCAAGTTAAACTCAAATTTTGATACATCTTTTTTAAATGAAATTGTTAGTTGAAAGTAGAGAATAGTTAAAAACACTCTTCCCATGTTAAGAATGGCTTTTTAAATAGAAAATGAAAATAAAATGTAACTTTTTTCATTTATTTTAAACAAACATTCATGACCCATTGTGTCAAATATTTAATTTATGTTAATAGTTTTATTGATCTTATTATTAACATAAATTAAATATTTGACACAATGGGTCATGAATGTTTGTTTAAAATGTGGAAATGAACGATGTAAAAAAAAGGCAGAAAGTATTAACCATTGTTTATTTGAATAATTTAAATACGAAAAAAAATCAATTGGGGCGCTGAAAACGTACACAGTAAAACAATACGTTTTATTGTGTTGATTTTTTATTTGTAAAAAAAAAACATTTTCGGGGGTATTTATTAATGTTGGTAGTGTAGAAGAAAATGTATGAATGTTTTTAAGGAAGGTGTATTAAAAAATGGCGAATATTTTTTGTTAAAGGAAGAACATGGGTAAATCTCCGTTGTAAAATGCTCTTATAGTTGTCAACGGGTCAAAGTTGATTTATTTGTAAGAAAATTGCGACAGTATATTTGTAATACAGAATAGTTGCAAAACATCCCACTCTTCCCATGTTAAATAATAACTTCTAAATAATAACGCTAATATTTCAGTCCGCAGGTCAAATTCTGCAAAAGTAGCAATTTCTGTTTATTTGTTTACGCTGTTATGGATTATGTTTATGTACACATGCACAACCGGAGGTCGTAAACCGGATGTGTTGTTACAAACAATCATTACAACGTCATTTGTGTTTGTTACTTATATAGATATAAACCCTGTGTATGGCTTTATTGCAAGTTAATATTTCTTTTATTTTAAAATTGCGATAAAACGCGAAGTGAAATTTGGTACACTGGAAGAACATAACAAGGTGCCTTATTTTCATGATTTTTGTAGAATTTGAACAAATATTTTGAAAATTATGCTAATTTTCCTATTTTCTGGTAATTTTAAGAGTGTATCACTTTATTGCAGGTCTCCCAGAATGCCTAGAATTTGTTGATTGATAACTAGTGAAAAGGAACATGTTATTGCAAGCCTTGCAGAAGGTTAATCTCTCGTAGATCTAGCCAATGAGCTTGGAAGAGATCGAAGAACATTGTCTTCATCCATCGAAAATCTAAACATTAAACCAAGGAAGGACAAAAACACAAGAAAGTCAGTTTCTGCTCGTGATGATAGAAAAATTCGCAGTAATCTCATAAAGCACGCAGCCCGCAATAGTGCTGCTATATTTAAAAAGGCTGGAATATTTTCCATGCCCAGAAAAACACACTTCAATGTCTTAAACGAAATTGTTTTATGCTGGAGTAATCTGCGGTGAACCATTTCATCTATGCGATGGCCATTTCGAGTGCCACACCAGTCTTATATTTTATTTAAAAATGAGCGTTGTCTTCATAGCTTGATGATCTTTCATTGGCGCGTCACCGCAAATTGATTTTTATGCATGACAATGCGCCATCCCACTCAGCCAAGTCTACGACATTCTACCTTTAGTCATTAGGCATTAGTGAAGAAAATTTGATGATACGGTCACCTTGTTCTCCAGATATAAACGCAATTTAGCAGCTCTGGTCAATAATAAACATGTTAAGGGATGAATTTAGAGAAAGATTTTGGAAGTTTCCTATAGCATCACCACATCTCAAATCCGCCGATTGAAATCATCAGTTTACAAGAGGATTTTCAAAGTGATTTTAAAGCATGGAGTTAAAATTTACTTAAACAAAATAATGTAAAATTCGTTCTTGTTTTTGGTTAATATTGTTATTGGATATTTCTGTATTTTATGTAAATAGAAATATGAAGTTAGAATATTGTTTTATTACCGAAAATTTTAGACACTTGCAATAAAGTGATACACACTGAAAATTACCAGAAAATAGAAAACTTAACATAACTTTAAAAAATATTTGCTCAAATCCAAAAAAAATCAGGAAGGAAAAACACCTTGTTATGTTCTTCCAGTGTACCAAATTTTACGTCCCTGCGTTTCATAGCAATTTAATAATTAAAAAAAATATTGATCTGCAATAAAGTAATACACAGAGTTTTGTGCAAGAAAAAGTTATCATGGACCACCGTTTGTGAACTACTGCTTCACATTATTATAAAACCACGAGTTTAATACTCTCGTCAAGAATTATCACGACCCTGACATCAAAAGATTCAACAATCAGTCCGTCAGAAACTGGCACATTTTGCTGCCCTTTTTCTGTTGGACAAGTGTTCTTAGTAGACGTAAGATATCCACTCTTCCAGGCTCACTCCCCGCCTTTTTGAAGGGAAAAATTTATCGTTTGTCTAGCCGCTTTCACCGGAAATGCCGACGTGGTTACTTAGACTTATATTTGCAGGGCCAAAGTGCTCTTCCCCTTGGAGAGCAGGCTTGTTTTTCTACCTTTCGACCTTGTATCTGATCCTGTCGCAGGGAGAGAGTTAAAGACTGAATTATTGCCATCTTACTCCGGATTTCAGACGGTCTAACAGTGGGAAAATGCCGACAGTCTTTATTTTGTATTCACTTTCTTGTAAAATATATTCTTTTCTCTCTCAACTCATTGTCCTTTGTCGCCCTTTTCTATGGCTATAGTACACACACATACATTTTTTTACACGGTGGTCACCACTTATCAAGGCCCGGAAGCCACTCAGGGATAAGGGTTATTGTAAGTACAGTACGTTAGTGTGGATATTTAAAGTGTCTACTTAAGGGGTCGGTTCATCAGGAATTTGTTTACGTTGGGCTTGAAGACATCCAAGTTTTAGACAGGAGGGAAACAGGCAGACGGAAAAGAGTTCCACAGGCGTGCAGTTCTAAGAAAGAACTTTTGTTCATGGAATCCGCGTTTTGATTTAGGCATATATAAAGAGTGGGGAAATTTTTTGACAGTGGATTCAGATAGACGGGTGTTTTTTTATAAAAGATTGGCGAGGAGGGAACAGAGATTGGAGTTCAGACGAGCACCTGCCATGGAAATAATGATAAAACAAAAATAGGCTTGCAACGTCTCTTCTGTGGGAGAGAGGTTGAAGGGCAGAGAAAGGGGCATCCCCCACTAAGCCACGAAGTCTATTTTGTACTCTGTCAAGGCAGGATAGGCTGTTTTTAGTAGCTCCTGCCAAGATATGGCAGCAGTACTCCACCCTTTGACGTACTTGGCTTTTATATAGATAGAGAATTGCATCAGTAGTGAGATATTTTCTGGAGCGGTAGAAGGATCCCACCATCTTTCCAGCGACCTTGGCAACAGACTTGATCTACGTGTTCCATTTCAGATCAGGAGTGAAGGTCAAGCCCAGAAGCTTGTCAAAACACGGGACTTCTCCTAGACGAGAGCCATCCATTTCAATTGATGCCAGATGAGGATCAGAGCGTTGATGATGTTAAGATAGGAGTTTTGTTTTAGATGAATTAAAGGTAACCAGCCACGTCTTCCCCCACTGAACCACTCGTACGAGATCAGAGGAGAGAGAATCAGAGAGAGCTTTGTCATTTACGGCCTTTGATGTGTTGTCATAGATGGTCGTGTCATCAGCATAGATATCAACGAATGATTTAAATATGTGTTTAAGAAGATCATTGATGTAGATCAGGAAGAGATTTGGGCCCAGGATTGACCCATACACACACACACACACACACACACACACACACACACACATATATATATATATATATATATATATATATATATATATATATATATGTGTATATATATATATATATTAGTGGCTTGGCAAGGCCACAATAGAGACAACAGAAGTAGCAAAAATAAAGCTGGCCAGCAAGGACCCTGTATATTCAAATGTGGTGATTTCAACGTCCATAACGTGGAATGGCTGACCCATTCAAATAAGACAGATGATGAGGGAAGGTTTTGTCATGATTTTTCCATTACTTATGACCTCACTCAGATTGTTTGCGAACCCACCCGTGTGCCCGATAAACCCGGTCAATATGCAAGCCTCTTAGACCTTTTTCTCTCAACTTCCCCTGAGCTATGTTCAGGTTCCGTTCATTCTCCTCTAGGATCCTCCGACCACTCCGTCGTATCAGTTAAGATAAAAACGAAATGTAAGAAGCCCCCAGACGTACCCCTCCACCGTACTGTATACCGATACTCTATGGCTGACTGGGATAGCTTCCGTACATTCATATCTGATTTACCTCTGCACTCCATGTTTAAAAAGGATGTGTCCTCTATAGTATCAGATCTGACCGAAGGGTTTATTGTAGGCATAGACCAATTCATACCATCTAAAAAATTTCAACAAAAACCTAACAGCCAGCCATGGTTCTCCCCAGAATGTGCTGCTGCTATCGCGCACAGAAATCACTTTTTCCATAGCTACCAACGTAATAGACGCACTGAGACTAAAGCTGCTTTCAGGTCTGCCAGCAACCACTGTAAAAGAGTAATAAAAAAATGCAAGAGAGCTATATGACCAGTCTGTTAAATCCAAGGTAGCTCATCAGCGGCTTGGATCCCACCAGTTTTGGCAAATAACAAATAAGATCCTGAACAGAAGTGTGCGTTCTATACCAACCATTATCAATGGACCAGAGGTCATCTCGTCAGCGTCAGACAAGGCCAAACTATTTGCAAAGAACTTTGCAGCTAATTCTACCCTATGCGTCGAAGGCCATCAACTCCCCATATTTCCTCCTATAACACAGAACAAGCTAGGTAACATACAAATATCCGTGCAGGAGGTCGCCAAGCTAATAAAGAACCTAGATTCCAGTAAAGCAACTGGCCCTGATGGCATCCCAATTATAGTGTTAAAAAAGCTTCAACCAGAACTTGCTCCCATATTTACGAAACTATTTAAGCGCTGCCTTAAGGAGAAGTGCTTTCCGACTCCCTGGAAGACCTCTTCAGTTTGCCCTATATTTAAGAATTCAGGTGATAAGTCATCTCCCTCTCAATACAAACCTATAAGTCTCCTGTGTGTTATGAGTAAGTTGCTGGAATCCATATTAAATAGAGAAATAGTCAACCACCTCAGCAGGAATAACCTTCTTAGTGACACACAATATGGTTTCCGCTCTGCAAGATCTACCGCAGATGTGCTGACGGTTATATCCCACAGGATAAGTGAATCTCTTGACAAAGGCTTCCTTTCTAGGGCAATTGCTCTTGACATATCAAAGGCCTTTGACAATGTATGGCATAAGGGTCTACTTCACAAGATTTCCAGCTACGGTATAACGGGAAATGTTTTCTCAATCATTAAATCATTTCTCTCCGATAGGTTCATAAGAGTAGTGGTCGATGGACAAAAATCGGAGGCCTGCAATATAAATGCTGGAGTCCCCCAGGGGTCAATCCTGGGCCCAACTCTCTTCCTGATCTACATCAATGACCTCCCTAAACACATACTTAAATCATTCGTTGACATCTATGCTGATGACACAACCATCTACGGCAACACATCAAAGGCTGTAAATGACAAAGTTCTCTCTGATTCTCTCTCCTCTGATCTCGAGCGCGTGGTTCAGTGGGGGAAGATGTGGTTGGTTACCTTTAATGCATCCAAAACCAAACTCCTATCCTTACATCATCAACGCTCTGATCCCCAGCTGGCATCAATTGTGATGGATGGCTCTCGTCTGGGTGAGGCTCCGTGTTTTGACAAGCTTCTGGGTTTGACCTTCACTCCTGATCTGAAATGGAACACGTACATCAAGTCTGTTGCCAAGGTCGCTGGAAAGATGGTGGGATCCTTCTACCGCTCCAGAAGATATCTCACTACTGATGCAATTCTCTATATATATAAAAGCCAAGTACGTCCTAGGATGGAATACTGTTGCCATATCTGGGCAGGAGCTGCTAAAAACAGCCTATCCTGCCTTGACAGAGTACAGAATAGACATCGTGGCTTAGTGGGGGATGCCCTTTTCTCTATCCTGCAACCTCTCTCCCACAGAAGAGACGTTGCAAGCCTATTTTTGTTTTATCATTATTTCCATGGCAGGTGCTCGTCTGAACTCCAATCTCTGGTCCCCCCTCGCCAATCTTTCACGAAAAACACCCGTCTAGCTGAATCCACGGTGAAAAATTTCCCCCACTCTATATCTGTGCCTAAATCAAAACGCGGATTCCATGAACAAAGCTTCTTTCTTAGAACTGCACGCCTGTGGAACTCTGTTCCGTCTGCCTGCTTCCCTCCGGACTACAACTTGGATGTCTTCAAGCCCAGTTAACAAATTCCTAATGAACCGCCCCCTTAAGTTAACACTTCAGCAAATCTCCTCACTAACTTAATGCACTTGCAATAACCCTCATCCCTGAGTGGCTTCCGGGCCTTGATAAGTGGTGATCACTGTGTAAAAAAAAAAGGCAAAATTGGGCATATTTAACTGGTTAGAAAATAAAGGTTCTTTTTTACAAATTGTCATAAAATATTATTATCTTTAAACGCCTTTAACTTTTCATGTAAGTAGATATGAGCATTTCTATATTCAATTTGAATACAAGTTTATATATATGTGTGTGTGTGTGTGTGTGTGTGTGTGTGTGTGTGTGTGTGTGTGTGTACATTTTGGCAATTTCATGAGTACGAATTCTCGGCGACTATTGATAAGAATTTAAAAAATGAAAGTTTGTTCGAAAGCTAATTTTTTTTTATTACATTTTCACCCCAAACAAGGCGCATTGCCACTTTGGTGTAGGGGGCTACTATTAGTGGCAGCAACTACTGGGGCACTATGTTGGGATTTGGGCAGCAAGATGTCGGTTCACGTTGCACTTGAACTTCTGCATGTCAGTACAGTTAAGGAAGCAGAAACTTAGCGGTTCTGGGGAAGAAACTACTGGAGTAGAAAGATCTTTTACATCTAGGGATCTCTACAGTGTGGGTGTGGGATTTAGCTGCCTGTCGGGTTTGTCGAGGGTGTCTACGTCGTGCATTCACCATTAAAATACTTGTAGAACAGGCAGAGGAATGCAACGTTTCGTCGATGGGACAGAGGCTGAAGCTTAGATGCCAGTTCAGGGCCTATCAGATTGGCGACTCTCTTTTTAACCTTGTCTAGGAGCGAGAGACTAGCGGCAGATGCACCAGTCCAAATGTGACAACAATACTCCATACATGGGCGAATGGTGGCCTTATAGAGGTACAGGATACAGTTTCAGTAGTTTTCTAGCACGGTAGAGAGAGCCTACCTTTTTCGCAGCGGCCCTGGCAATGTTTTCAATATAATTGTTCCAACTCATGTTTCCTGTGAACGTTAGGCCAAGCAGATGTACTCTCAGACAGGGAGTCACTGGCCATTGCTATTAGTGACAGAGAAGGTTTCTTGTAATTATTGAAGGAAACCAGTTTAGTCTTGGCAGCATTGAATGTGACCATCCATTTATGTCCCCATTCCACTACAGGTTGGAGTTCATCCTCTAGTGTTTCTGCCATTTCTTTAGATATGTGTTCATTTGTTTTCCTGTAATGCCTGTTATAGAGTGTAGTGTCATCAGCATATATATCCATCTCAGAGGCAGCTTTGTCGGGGAGGTCATTGATAAATATTAGGAACAATAGAGGTCAAAAGATAGACCCCTGAGGCACTCCCGCATTTATATCACACTGTTTAGATGTACGACCGTTGAGGACAACCTGGATTTTTCTCTTATCTAAGGATTTAATTATGTTAAGTATTCTACCAGTGATACCGCATGATTTAATTTTCCTGACTTGTGTAGTGGCATATTACCTTTGCCCTTTATGTTGCACATTATTGTTTAAACAAGTGGGGGATAACTTTTCGATATTGATTTAACGTAAAATAAGCACCCACTTTATGGCCACCGTGGCTAAAATACAGATGGTTATTTTCCGTTAAAATCATATAGAAAATTGATTCCCCACGTTTAATAACAATGATTTATTCATTTTATTGAAATTACTTATTTCCTGGGATTTTAACACTTGTTTTCGTATTTAGCACCCCCGAAAACCTATAATAGTGATAATTTTACAGGATTCTTTGTGGGTGGAAATGCACTGCACCTTTTCAACATTTAAATCAGAGTCATTTACATATGAATTACAAAATATTTAACATTTCGCCAAAACTTTTGACTTCGATGGAGTGGAGACTAAAACTTGCTGCTATAGTTTACAAATGATCTGAAATAACAACAAGAGGAGACTTGATTCCAAATATTTATACTATGTTATATCACCTCTCTTTGTTTTTATACATAAAGTACATTTCACAGTTTATGCGGATTATTTGATACTGGAAGCATTCATAATTGTACCCTATTTCCGAAGGAGGGGAGATATAACATAGGAGAAATATCTGGAATCAAGTCATCCCTTACTGCTATTTCAGATCATTTGAAACCATAGCAGCAAGTTTTAGTTCCCCCTCCGTCAAGGCCAGAGGTTTGGGGGATATATATATATATATATATATATATATATATATATATATATATATATATATATATATATATATTGAATCTAATGGACAATGTAGTCTTATTATATAATGTGCAAGGGAATAAAATTGTTATCTAAGAAATAATTATTTCGACGTGCGATTAGCTGTTCATCGAAACGATGATTCTGCAATTGTTTCTCATCCTTTGATTGAAAAAAAATAGATGATTTACGAAGAAGTAAATTGTATTCTCGTCCCCCAGGGGATGGCAGGAAATCTTATCAACAATCGAGTCGACCAAATTAGACGCTTAGGAAGTGGCTGGAAAATTCAATTCTCACAAGAAAATTCCTCTTGTTTCCTATACACGGATTATGCACTAATCATATTCCCTGAAAGCATCAATCTATCAAATATTACAGAAAATTAAATAAAATCGAACCGACTATAGAATTAGGAAGTGGTGGTAAGGTGTTGGATATTTACATCAACTTACGTCTAAGGTGTACCGAGTTCAAATCCTGTTCGGTCCGTCGGACCAATTTTTGTATCGATGCTGGCAACTTTTATCTGGCGATTCACATAAATACGGAAGACACCAAAACTTTAGCTTTTAATGATGTTCTATACATAATAAGTAATAATAAATTAAATTTTTACCAAAACTTATTAATAAAAGTTCGAGATAAAGTTCCAGAATTCGAGAAGTGCCTGAAAAAGGTCGGAAATGATATCGCCTAAAGTCGTCCGAATTTAAAATTATCAATTATCAACTCAAACATTACGATACAAAATAATATATATATATATATATATATGTATATATATATATACATATATATATATGCATATATATATAGTAAGGTATATATATATATATAGATATATCTTACTATATATATCTTGCTATATATATATATATATATATATATATATATATATATATATATAGTAATATATATAAAGTGAAAGTGTATGTGTGTGTCTGTGTCTCTGTGTACATTTCCCTACGCAATAACTCTGTCAATTTAAAGCCTACAGATTCGAAATTTGATATAAAGGTTTCTGAGATTTGGAAAATCGATGTGATTGGTTTTCGGACAGAAATTGGGCGATTAAGGGATCAAATTTCAACTATTCAACCTTTGAGAACTCTACCAAACTCCTCCTACAATTTTGCGTCTAAACACGTGAAATTTTAGATATAGATTCCTTGGACATGGATCTAACTTAATAACTTTATTTGAGCCCTAAACAATAAATTTTAAGCGGGCATAATAGGGGTCAAAGTACAGGATAGAAAATTTTTTATGGAGGCATAATTTACATAGGTCGTCTAAATGTCTGCATGTGGTAGCTTGTCTCATTATTTTCCATTCGACTACCGGCGAATGTCCGCTTTCTTTGAGTTCCCAGTATTTATTCGCTAGTGTTGTTTTTATACGGTGTTTTTCATTTTTGAATGTACTTTTGTGGTCATAGTATCGGGTTTTGAAATCTAAGGAAGTCATGCCTATGTAATATTTCTTGTTATTCGAGTTTTCTTTCGCAAATATTGTTGCTTGATAATCTACGCTTTTTGTTAGACATTTATTTTGGACTGGACAAAGTGTGCTGTGTCTACAATTGCATTTATCTTGTTCGTTATTAGTATTTTTATTCATGGTATGGTTGTTCTTGTCCGGGGTTGGTTTGTTATTATTATTATTATTATTATTATTATTATTATTATTATTATTATTATTATTATTATTATTATTATTTCTGCTAGTGTTGGTTTTATTTCTGTCATGGTGTCTACTTTTTTTATTGTTTATTATTATTTCTGTCATAGTGTCTACTTTTTTTATTGTTTATTTTGTTGTTGTTTACATTGTTTTCATTTAGTATTTTGTTATTATGTGCTTTAATTATCATCTCTAAATTTTCGCAACAACTGTAAGATGACTTCAAGGTATTTTTATTGAAGATTTTGTGTAAGGGGTTGGTTGCGGGAAAGTGTTTTTCAATAAGATCTAGAAATTTCTTGCCAAGTTTTGTTTTTAACATTTGATTTTATGGGGCCGTATACCAAATTATAGTTCTTTTTCTTCTATTTTTAATTTTATAATAGTTGTTGGCTAACTAGAAATCCTCAACATATATAAAAACAAGAAGCAACCACAGAATTCGCGCATAAGCCTGACGAATCCTGTAGTTGGATGAAACGCAGAATATTCAGTGTAGCTTAATCGCCATATATATTTTATAAATTACTACCTAGCTCTACCTACGTATTGCGCACTTTTGAAGTAAATACTTAAAGTTTACGCATAAATCTATACTTTCGTATATTAAATTTATGTGAATAAATTAAGTAGTTATATATATATATATATATATATATATATATATATATATATATATATATATATATATATATAGTAAAATAAAAAAACTGTATGTATTAGGATGCAAAAATTTACGCTGGTTTTAATGTTTTTGTATCGATCTGCAGTTTTTTTACATGACGTCCTCTCGAATTCTGGAATTAAGTTTGTTGTGCTATTTATTGTTATTAACTGCAAATGTTAATATCAACTATTTATTTCATTTTTTTATTTATACTAGCATGGGCGCCCGGCGTTGCCCGGGTGTTTGGGTGTGTATGTTGAGCAAAATAAAAGTGGTAGTAGGAAAGCAGGCTCGAACCCGTACCGCAAAGGAGGAAAAGAACGGGGTAAAACCTAACGTTTATGCTATTACGGCCACTGCCAAACCAGAAGCGGCATTTTTTTTAAATAAGGCTAGACAATCTAAAGGAGAGGATAACTTTAAAAAATATTGGCGAAAAAAGTGCCCCTCCCCTGTAGACAAGTGCCTAGTTGAAGGGGAAGATATTAATGTTTTTAGCCAATTTTTCGATATTTGTCGTATGAAAGGTCGAACTTAAAAACTATACTGATCTTTGTAAAATCTGTCGCCTCTATTAAAAGTTTAAGGCAAACATGCAAACATACATACATACATACATATATTGGTAACTAAAGATTTTCGACCAAACTGATGAAAAAGCTTGCCCTATCTCTGAATACCCTTTATGTAAAATTTCAAATATTTAGACCAGAAATTGAGTAATTTGGAAGAGACCGAAGAGGTCAAACTTTTTTAACTTTGATCCCTTTATGACCGCTTAAAATTCGTTGTTTTGCGCTTATATAAAGTTATTAAGTTAGATCAATGTCCAAGGAACCTATATCTAAAATTTCAAATGCGTAGACCCAAAATTGTCGGAGGAGTTTGGTAGAGTTCTCAAAGGTCAAATCGTTGAACTTTTACCCCTTAATCGCCAAATGTCTGGCCAAAAACCGATCACATCGATTTTCCTAAATCTCTGTACCCTGTATATCAAATTTCGAGTCTGTAGTTGACAGAGTTATTGCGTAGGGAAATTTATACCGACACACAGATACACAGAGACACAGACACGTTGACTTTTATAGATATATAGATTTAATTTGCTTTATTTAATAATAGATTTTCTAAATTAAGAAACATAACACACACACATACACACACACACACATATATATATATATATATAATTATAATAATATATATATATAATTATATATAATTATAATAATATATATATATAATTATATATATATATAATTATTATAGTAAAAAAAATAATTATGACAGCCCCTTTAAGAAATTCGTTTCTTATCGTTGAGCACTTTCCGTTGAATTAAAAGTCGGTCAATTTAGCTCTTATGCGTAGATCATCGTATAACGATTTGATCACTGTCTGTCTGACGTAATGAACATTTAAATTAAAATGTTTAAAATTCAACGCTATTTCACACGGTTAATAGTAGCCGAATGGATGCGGCCTCCGCTAATCGAGCCAGAGATGTCTCGTGTCGCGGGGTTCGAATCGTTCGACTGGTAGTAATCGTGACACCCTGCACTGAAGAATCCCGAAAGGATGAAACACTAGTGTCTGTAGGTATTTAATCATTATAGTAAAAAAAATAATTATGACAGCCCCTTTAAGAAATTCGTTTCTTATCGTTGAGCACTTTCCGTTGAATTAAAAAGTCGGTCAATTTAGCTCTTATGCGTAGATCATCGTATAACGATTTGATCACTGTCTGTCTGACGTAATGAACATTTAAATTAAAATGTTTAAAATTCAACGCTATTTCACACGGTTAATAGTAGCCGAATGGATGCGGCCTCCGCTAATCGAGCCAGAGATGTCTCGTGTCGCGGGGCTCGAATCGTTCGACTGGTAGTAATCGTGACACCCTGCACTGAAGAATCCCGAAAGGATGAAACACTAGTGTCTGTAGGTATTTAATTATAATAGTAAAAATAATAATTATATATATATATATATATATATATATATATATATTAGTGTTGAGACAATTAATCGGAATCGGGAATCGAAAAAATCGAAACTTTTGGGTGTATAGGAATCGGTATCGGAATCGGAATAATTATATTCTAATTTCCGATTCCAAATCGATTCTTTAAAATTGTTAAATAAAAAATGAAACAAGCACAATTTTTTGGTTAGAAGTTGTTCCTTTACAATATAAGACTGAGAAGTGCCACATAATGGGTTATAAATATCATTTACAGATTTAACATTGGTTAGTAGTTGTTAATTTATTTTACATATTGGTCATTTATTGAGAGATAACTTGCCTATAACCTTTGTAATCGTTTCGCATTTATTCCCTTCAATGTATATGTGCCCTCATCCGAGAGAGTTCATATGATTATCAAAAAGTTTTAGAATGCTCTGTGCAGGGGGGGGGGCTGGAAGTTAAATTTCGTTGGCGCCAGCTATACATCGGTTTCTTCTGAAATAAATTTTATGCCACCTCTTTGGACACAAGGAAAACTTTGACGGCTCTGGCAATTGTTATCTCAGGCATATTTGAAAACCCATTCCCAGATAAGGACTATCAAAACCTACTTTAATTTGTGTCTATTAGTTTTTATTATAAGCAAAGTAAATATTCCAGAGTTCACTTGCCTATTCAGTATCACACATTTGAAAAAAGTTTTTCGTATCTATTTGATAAATGGCCATATGGCGACTATTAGAGGATTCACACTTTAATATCAAAGATTTAACAGGCTTGGATTTTTTTTCTGGCGTTGGTTTTGACTGATCACCACATCCTTTGAAATATATTATGTTTCCTTATATTTTGTTTGGTTTTAGAACAAGTGAAAATATAGTTTGAAAATCTCATAAGTTAATCAAACTTTGGAAAGAATAGATGAAGAGCAAACATTGAGAAGTTAGTTAACTAAAAAAAATCATTTACATTTTAAATACCCAAAACATATGAGATTCTACTTTTTAGCCGATTATGTGTGAGCACACTGGAATGTTATTTAAGAACTTAGAATAGGAGTTCAGTTGTGCATATAAATATAATGCAAACTGATCCCATTTCGATACATTATAACTTTTTAAGCAGTACAGTAATTTTTTTACTAATTCTAAGGCCGATCATCAAAATCATAAAATCACATGTAATTGCTACATTTTCGTATGACCACTCGTACTTAGGGTTAGTAGTAGGAAAGGAGCTTAGTTTTCCTGACTTTTATCATTACTATATATTAATACGATAGCATGTGTGTTATTTATTTTGTGTGTCACGATTATATCCGAGTAACTATTGTCTAATATAGATTCCCATTTCTTATAATAAATAATTGTACCAATTTTGCCATTCTTCATAAGTTTTGGTTTTGCCTTCGATTAAAATTGATGGCACTCAAGTCATTTATTTTCTAAGAAATAATTTTACTAAGAATTCTTCATAAGTTTTGGTTTCGGTTTAAATTATGACTGATGCCACTTAAGTCCTCAATGTTTTTTATAAATAATTTTACCAAGAATTCTTCATGAGTTTGGTTTCGATTTCGATTATAGCTGAAAGAACTCAAGCCATATGGATATATATTTTTTTGAAATCGCAACTTTATAATACATAAAAATCGATAGAACATTAACTCTACAAGAATACATACGAAATCTGCAAGAATTAAAATATAATATTTAAGCGTACTTTACGACCTGACTACGCCTGACGTTACTTTTAGCTTAGATAAATACATTTGCAGTTTTAACAAGCGTGTCTATTTACGCCGTGAACATCAATATATTACATATTAATGAGTTCCCTATGGAATTTCCATAGGTCAGTTGTTATTATTATTTGCATCTCGTTTTTGTTTTTTTGTTTTTTTTTACAGCAAAGCAAATCAATTTAATAACCCACCAAATTTATATAATTAAAATAAAATGTAAACATTCATAGAACGAAGGAACATAATAGTTAACGAAACCCAACACCCTCTCCATGTTAAAATGATTGTCTAAATAGTAGCATTATTAGACATCCTTTCGTAACAATGGGAGGGGACGTTGTTAATATTTTGTTCTTACACCGTTTTCTCATTTTACCTACCAATCGTCGACTGTTTCCAACTGTTTATGAAACTTTTGGACGCTACCAAGTAGCATGTTGTAACTAACGACGAACTGATACAAATTGGGTTTGTTTAAAATCAAAATAAACATTTTGTTGTCTTTCCATTTACAAAACATTACAAACAAAACATTTGAGAAAAAATATACACCGGAAATTACCCGAGGGTTTATATAATCATTTGAAAATTTACAAAAAAAAACACAAATGTTAAATTAAATATTTATAAATATAAAAGAATCGGAATCGGGAATTTGGAACGGAATCGGTAATTGAATCGGAATTGGAAAAAAAATTGGATCGTCCCATTACTAATATGTATGTATATATATATATATATATATATATATATATATATATATATATATACATATATATATATATATATATATCAAATACCTATATATTTAATAATAGATTTTCTTAACAGAAGCTCGTTTTTCTAGGTTGCTCTGGACATATCAAAGGCCTTTGATAGAGTATAGCATAAATGTCTACTCCACAAGATCTCCAGTTAGTGTAAAGCTGGAAATGTCTTCTCAATTATTAAATCATTTCTCTCTGATAGGTTCATAAGAGTAGTAGTTGATGGGCAGAAATAAGAAGCTCACAGTATTAATACTGGAGTCCCTCAAGAGTAAATCCTGGGTCTAACACTCTTCCTAATCTCCATCAATTAGCTTTCAAAGCACATCCTTAGATCATTTGTAGACATTTATGCTGACGACACTACCATCTATGGCAGTACAACGAAGACTGTAAACGATCAAGTTCTCTCTGATTCTCCATCCTCTTATTTTGAGCATGCGGTACAAAAGGTGGCTGGTTACTTTAAATGCATCTGAAACCAACGTTCTATCTTTACATTATCAACGTTTTGTTCCCCATTTGGCATCAATTGAAATGAATCGCTCTCATCTTGGGGAGGTTTGATGTTTTGACAAGTTTCTGGGTTTGGTCATTACTCCTGATCTGAAACGAAACACGTATATAAAATGTGTTGCCAAGGTGGCTGGCAAAATTGTAGGATTATGCTATCGATCAGTATATACACAGGCGGCGTCCCAAAGTCTCCTCAAAAATTTAAAATAGCTACAAAGATAGGAGTGGAACCATTAAAACTTAACTTTGAATGACGTACATCTGCTTCTCCCGCACGTCCATGACATATATTGCTTTATTAGAGTCTTGCACTATATTATCTGCAGCAGAAGTATGAACTTTCAAGATGAATTCATGAGTTTAGTTATCATAGCGATGCAATTTGCAAACCCCTCTGATCCAATCAGGCCAAGAAATAATAGATGCCATTAATTTAGGGACGCTCTTTATATATATATATATATATATATATATATATATATATATATATATATATATATATATATATATATATATATATATATATATATATATATCACTGGAATAAATTACATAGGTCGTTCGCAATGGTTTCGCGCTCTTAGCTCGAACGACTTTTCAAAGCTGGTACCTACAGCTTTATATATATATATATATATATATATATATATATATATATATATATATATATATATATATATATATAAGTGAAAGTGTCTGTCTGTCTCTGTGAGTCAATTGTTAGTCTACAGACTCGAAATTTGATATACTCGGTACTGAGATTTGGGAAAATCGATGTGATCGGTTTTCGGCCAGAAATTTGGTTGTAGAGGGATCAAAGTTTGACGATTTGACCTTTGAGAACTCTACCAAGCTCCTCCAGCAATTTTGGCTCTAAACACTTGAAATTTTAATAACTTGATATAAGCGCAAAACAATGAATTTTAAGCGATCATAAAAGGAATCAAAAGTTTTAAAAATTGATCGCTTTATTTTTTTGCTAAACATACAACTCGAAATACCCGGGCAACGCCGGGTACCCATGCTAGTATATCTATAAAAGTAAATGTGTCTGTGTATCTGTCTGTCTATGTATCTATCTGTCTATGTGTCTGTGTATGTACATTTCCCTACGCAATAACTCTGTAAATTAAAGTCTACAGACTCGAAATTTGATATACAAGGTTCTGAGATTTGGGATAAGTCAAAGTTAAAAAAATTTACCGTTGTTTTAGTGAAAGTGCCTGTCTGTGTGTGTATCTGTGTACATTTCCCTTGGTAATAACTTTGTCTATTTTCAGTCAACAGGCTCGAAATTTGATATACAGGGTACTGAGATTTGGGAAAACCTATGTAATCGGTTTCCGACCAGAAATTTGGCTGTTAAATTCAACGATTTGACCTTTGGGAACTCTAGCAAAATCCTCTGAGAATTTGGGGTCTACACACTTGAAATTTTAGATATAAGTACCTTTGACATGGATCTAAATTAATAACTTAATTTGAACCCAAAACAATAAATTTTAAGGGGTCATAATAGGGGACAAATTTTAAAAAATTACTTTTTTGTTGTTTTTTTGCTCAGCATACATCAAAAAACACCCGGGCAAGGCAGGGAACCCATGCTAGTATATCTATAAAAGTGAATGTGTCTGTGTATTTGTGCGTGTGTCAGTCTGTCTGTGTGTCTGTGTACATTTCCCTACGCAATAACTCAATTTTTAGTCTACAGACTCGAAATTTGATATACAAGGTACTGAGATTTGGCAAAATCGATGTGATCGGTTTTCGGCCAGAAATTTGGCTGTTAAGGGAACAAAGTTCAGCGATTTGACCTTCGAGAACTCTACAAAATTCCTCCAACTATTTTGAATCTACACTCTTGAAACTTTAGATATAGGTTCCTTAGACATAGATCTAAATTAATAACTTAATTTGAGCCAAAACAATAAATTTTAAGGGGTCATAATAGGAGTCAAAGTTTAAAAAAATGGACCTTTTTTGTTTGTTTGTTTCTTTTTTCTCAGCATATAACTCACAACTCCCGGGCAACGCCGCGCACGCATGCTAGTCTATCTATCTATATATCTATAAAAGTGAACGTGTCTGTGTGTCTGCGTGTCTGTCTGTCTGTCTCTCGGTGTACATATCCCTACGCAATAACTTTGTCAATTTTTAGTCTACAGACTCGAAATTTGATATACAGAATACTAAGATTTGAGAAAATCTGTGTGATCGGTTTTCGGCCATTAATTTGGCTGTTACGGGGGTCAAACTTCGACGATTTGACCTTTGAGAACTCTACCAAACTCCTCCGACAATTTTGGGTCTAAACACTTGAAATTTTAGATATAGGTTCTTTTGACATGGATCGAACTTAATAACTTGATTTGAGCCAAAAACTATAAACGTTAAGGGGTCATAATAGGGGTCAAAATTTAAAAAATTGACCGTTTTTTTTGTTGTTTTTTTTTTTGCTCAGCATACACCTCCAAACACCGGGAAACGCCGGGCTGAAATGTTAGTATATCTATAAAAGTGAACGTGTCTGTGTGTCTTTGTGGCTATCTGTCTGTGTACATTTTCCTTCGCAATAACTCTGTTAATTTTCAGTCTACAGACTCGAAATTTGATATACAGGGTACTGAGATTTGGGAAAATCTACGTGATATGTTTTCGCCCAGAAATTTCGCTGTTAAGAGGTCAAAGTTCAACGATTTAACTTTTGAGAACTCTACCAAACTCCTTCGAAAATTTTGGGTCGTAACATTTGAAATTTTAGATATAGGTTCCTTGGACATGCATCTAACTTAATAACATGATTTGAGCCCAAAACAATAAATTTTAAAGGGCCATAATATAGGTCAAAGTTAAAAAATTTGACTTCTGCGGTCTCTACCAAATTACTAAGACAATTCCTGGTCTACACATTTGAAATTTTACATAAACGGTATTCAGAGATAGGGCAAGCTTTTTAATCGGTTTGGGTCGAAATTTTTTAGTTACCAATACATAAATGTATGTATGTATGTATGTTAGTATGTATGTATGTATGTATGTATGTATGTATGTATGTTTGCATATCTGCCAAAAATTTTAGACAGAGGCGACGGATTTTACCAAAATCAGTATCGGTTTAACGTCCGATAAATAGCGAAAAACTAGCTAAAAACATTAATATCTTCACCTGCAACTGGACACTTTTCTACAGGGGGGTCGCCTTTTTCGCCGATATTTTTGAAAGTTATCCTATCCTTATGATAGTCTAGCATAAATGTTAACATAACTCAATTCAGGTTTGGCGGTGGTCGTAACCACAAGGATTCCAGCTTTTACTTCCCCCGTTCTTTTCCTCCTTCGCGGTACGGGTTCGAGTCTGCCTTCCTACTACCACTTTTCTCTTTTATTCGTGGGGGAGGTCAACAGACACCCACAAACACCCGGGCAACGCCGGGTTGAAATGCTAGTCTATCTATCTATATATCTATAAAAGTAAAAGTGTCTGTGTGTCTGTCTGTCTCTGTGTCTGTGTACGCAATAACTCTGTCAATTTTAAGTCTACAGTTTACAATAAAATAAACGTGGTCAAAACGGATTGAAAAACTAGTTGGGAATAGTTGTAAGCGTCTCTGAGGAGTGACTGGATGGAAGATTATAGACGAGAGGTAATTGTCCATCCTTTCACGAAACAGCTGTAAGAGCTTAACGCCAAAATAAGTGAATTTCTATTCATGTAGGTTGTGATTTTATTCAATTTACGTATATATATATATATATATATATATATATATATATATATATATATATATATATATTTAAATATATATCTATATATATATCTATATATCTATATATATACATATATATATATATATATTTAAATATGTATGAATAAAAAATCAATACGAAAAATATATAAATGTTTATATCTTTTCTGTATTTATTTCCTGTGTGTTGACGTGTAGGAATACAAGAAGTCTTTTGAAAAAAAAACAAGAATGTTTCTTACAAAAGCACTTAATTTTCGACCGATCCTTCGATCTTCCTCAGTGTGAATGATAGAAAACATGAGTGAACGAGCAGAGTAAGCAGCGAGAGGAGGGGAACGGGTATAGCCATTAAGGTAAAGATCTATTTGAATATGACCCTTCCAGCATTTTCGACTTGGAATGGTCAGCAAATTGTATGGCGTCTATTCAAAACTAAGTCTTTTATAAAAATTTGTATTGGACATCCACGCATCCCACGAACACACTCGTAAATGTGAACATACATGTATAGACACTCGCGCACTACCACAAATGCTTCTTCACGTACATATACATACACAGGATATGCGCACTCACGTTTATGGACGTGTTCACATATACAGCTGGAGATTGATGAGCAGATTAAGATGACAAGCTAAGTGGGTGTGAAGTAGAATCTCTTTTCCAAGACTTATTGTGGGTCTAGGTTGTCTGGATAGTCTGCACGTACGCACCCACCTACACGCACTCACACACACACGCACGCACACACACACACACACGTTTATTTATTTTTTAAACACTACTGTAGATTTCGTTAATTGATATATACAAACATATAATGTTGGAAAAATAAATAAAATGAAGTGAAATATTTAAATAAACGGAGAATATTCTTTTGAACATCGTTTACTTAATTTTTTTCTATTCTTGTTGAAACATTAAAATTTATTAAAGTATTCGGATTTTTTTCTTTCTTCTCCCACCCCAATGTATACTATATGCACATATATACTCATACCTACATACATACATATATACATACATACATACATACATACATACATGCAGTAAGTAAGTAAGTATAGGTATAGGGTGAAAGCATTGTTTTTAAATTAGATGCCATCACAAAAATTGGAAGCTCGATATGCCGATTAGAGAAATCAGAGGTTAATAACATTTAATGTTGGAAATGAAACTGAAAGATGCATTGGAATACTAAAACGAGGAGCTGAATAATAGTAAAACAACAACAACAATAGCAATAATATAAATAATAATAATAATAATAATAATAATAATAATAATAATAATAATAATAATAATAATTATAATATTATATATACGTACAAATATATATATATATATATATATATATATATATATATATATATCCAGAAGCTAAGGAATGAGTGTGGAGAGTTTTATGTTTTGGTTTCGATTCTAGCAGATGGCACTCAGTCTTACATATATTCTTTTTTTTTTTTTTTGGATGTCACAACGATATATTAAAATTAGGTTTAATATAATTATTAATATAGAAGTGTCTTTAAGCTTATGACCGGCCTGGTAGTATTTATTTTAAAATATTATAGCTATAAAGCCATTTCCAAAAAAAATAAAGTTACCTCTATTTTAGAATAAGGAAGCAGCTGTCAAGCTATGCAAAAAACTATCAGTTTGATTCTCTTGCTGAATTCTTTGTCTGATTGTCAACTCTAAAAGCCCGCCGAAAATGGCACTTTTTCAATTACGTTGCAACTGCCGGTACTCTGGGGAAAACACTAATCTGCTGAGTGTTGTTGATTACGTTTTAATCATCTGACCAGCAGTAATTATTGCTTTCTATATTTATGATTCTATAAGCATAAGACAGTGTTTGCATTTATAAAACATTACTAATATTTATTGTAAACAATATTATATATATATATATATATATGTATATGTATATTTATAGTATTTCATGTGTTTACATAAAATACTATAAGAAGATGTATTTCATGTAGTTGTATATGTAAAGGTGTACTTTTGTTCTCATCAAGCAGAGTTGTCACTAAAATGCTTAAAGCGCTACACTGATAACGGCCAGATTCATAGGGTTAAGCTTGTTAGGAAATTGAGCCACAAAATATTTTACATTTAAAATATGTTTACTATGTTCATCAAATCAAGTTGTAAATGATGCTGTATTAAGGAAGTCGGAATTTTGCACAGAGCTCATGAACATCATGCCTTAGGATGCTCTGGTCTGCATGAAGTCCTCCTCGTTGGTTGCAGGTGTTTATTAATCTGCAATATTGCTGATTTTTACAATGCACAAACTCGTTTTGACATATTGCTTACACGTTATCCATCATTAAATATTACTGTAGTGATTATGCGTCAGACTATGGAATTGGAGCTGTAAAATCATATATTTTCCCGATGGAAGCGCAGAAACCATTGCATACGAAAGAAAATCATTGCACATCCACTGAACGAAAATATAACCAAATCGAGAATGAGGCTCTAGCTATTATCTACGCTGTGAAAAAATCTCACAAAATAACATATGCCAGTCTTTTTACTTTGATCACAGACCACAAGCCTCTCCTCTAGTATTTCCGTTCCAAGAAAATAATTCCAGTCTATAAAGCAAATCGTTTACGAATACGCTTTTAGGTTACGATTTTTTAATAAAATGTCAACCATTTTTTTTAACGAAGATCTTTATCCGGGATCAATATAACTTTCTTTTTTGCTGAACGTGTTATTAACTTATTAAAATTCCAAAAACAGAGTTCTCAATTTCATGATGGGCATCAAGGTATTATTCGGATGAAAGCCTTGGCACGTGACTATGTGTATTGACCAAGCATGGACACGCAGTTAGATTAACTTGTAAAAAGTTATATCAAATGTCAAGTGATTGCAAATTCTCTCTGGAAAAAAAAAATTACATTCATGTCTTACTCTAAAATTCCATTAGTTAAAACTACATGTTGATTTTGCAAGACTAACAAATGAACAACATTACCTAATATTGGCTGATGCTTATATTAAGTGGTCAGAATCTTTCTGATAAACCATACTACCTTTAATAAAACTGTAAAGGAACTACATGGAATTTTTAACAGGTTGCCCGTCCCTGAAATATAACTTTCTGCTTACTGTATTGTATTAACCTCTGTAGAATTCAGTAAACAAAACGGTATTCAGCATGTCAGATCTTCACCTTCGATTCACGTTCAAATGGACACGCTGAACGGTTTGCCGACACATTTCAGAAAACACCCTTGAAGTTAAAATGGGGAAAGAACTACACGAGGTTTAATTAATATATATATATTTATATACATATATTTATATATATATATATGTATATATATACAGACAGATAGATAGATAGATAGATAGATAGATAGATAGACACTTTGAGTTGTTTGAATGCTAACAATATTGGAATGAAATAGTTCTTTAAAACGATTTGTTAAAAAAAATCCAGTGTTTTCTTTTTGTTAAATCCTATGATGTCCATTCGCTAGTTGTCTTGTTGATGGAATTGGATGGAATTATGTTATATTTTTATGAATTATTAAATTGGACAAACTTTGAAATATTTCATTTATTTTTTAAGTTGGTCTTATATAATTTTACACATGGCGCTCATGTTTTTGTTTGGTAAGGCAAAAGATCATCTTCCTAACAGGATTCTAAACTGGACTAAATATTTTCTGAAAACATGTGAAACGAAATAAATTATATTCGTGAGAATAGTGAAATAGAAAAAAAATGAAAAACTAGGTCAAGCTTGATGAAATATCGCCATGTATTTGAGTACAAAGAAATGAATTAAACAGATTTTTAGCTTTTTTATTGATAAATTTAAATACCACTTTAAAATGAATTGTTCGGAAATATAGGGTGTCATTTTGATTAAACATTAATCGTGTTCATTGGCTGGTTGTTTTGTTGATGCAATTCGATAGAATAACATTATATTTATTTATGAATTTCAGGATTGAGTTAAATTACTGGTATATGAAAAGTGCAATTTAAACGAAAGCAACACTGGTAAAAAATACTTATTTGTAAGTGTCTAAGATCGCGACGGTGATCCGTTTCTCTTGAATAAATAAAAGCCGCTTGTATCCTTAAAAATAATCTACACTTGTAGCATGAAATACTGATGTTGTATAACCAAAACAATAAAACATGCATGGGTACATTTACTAGTTTTATGCTTTTAGCGTTTTGCACTGGAACAAAACAACATTCTTATCTCGTCCTGTCGTCTGGCAAATGAAGGATGAAATTGCGACGTTTTTGCTCCGAGAAATCAAATCGATATTTTTCTGAACGAAATCAATTAAAGAGAATAAATTAATATCAATTTGGCTGCGAGCAATAAAAAGTGATAAGCCAAGTGTACAATTATTTTTCATCTTCATCGCCTGCCATATTCAGTGCACTGATAAGCGTCTACGCTTCGTTTTTATCTTTAATGTATAAATGATTCCGAAGACGAGACAACTGAGGCATAAGTTATTCTATTTCATCAGAGTATATAAGGTACACATGAACAGCTCGTTTTAATATCAATAGATTAATTATTACTATTCCTCATCGGATTATATAGATGAGATATAGGCAGGTTCACACGATTTCTCTTAGATATTTTTAGTTAAGCAACGTTGAGCCACATCAGTATAACATGGGTGATGAATTGAGTCTATTAGCTATTGCGTGAAAAGCAACGACGCCTTTAAAAATGAAAAGGAACGAATGGCTAAGCTTTTCTACAACTCCTAAAATACATTACTATTGATAGAATTTTCTACATCTATAGCAATCAGATACGCTGTAGTATGGGGTACTGCTGCCATATCTATTCATGTGTCTTTCTGGCCTTGGAAGAAATTGCAAACTCCTGGTATTAAAACCTTTCTCTTACACAGAAGACACTGCCAGTCTTTTTCTACTCAATCGCTATTTCTACGAAAAATCATCGACTAAGTTTAATATCTGATCCCTATTTGTAAGAGATTTACAGCAATAACTCGTATGCTTATAAAAACAAAAAATAACTTTCAATTTTTTCTTCACCATGTCTAGAATAAGGAGGAATTTCCATAATCTCGAGTATACATTAGTCTGAGACTCCTTCTCTGTCGACTACAACATGACTGCGTTCAATACTTGTCATAAACAGTCTCCATTGTTCATTAAATTCACTATCTTCAACCCTCCCATATTATTCTTCATCACTAAATCGACAATCAATAACCCTAATCATCGAATCAATTTTCACCATAATAAATTATCAACAACCCGAATAATCAATTAATTTTCACCATAATAACTTATCAATAACCCTAACCATCGAATTAATTTTCATCATAATAAATTATCAACAACCCTAATAATCAATTAATTTTCACCATAATAACTTATCAATAACCCTAACCATCGAATTAATTTTCACCATAATAACTTATCAATAACCCTAATAATCAATCAATTTTCACCATAATAACTTATCAATAACCCTAATCATCGAATTAATTTTCACCATAATAACTTATCAATAACCCTAATCATCAATTAATTTTCACCATAATAACTTATCAATAACCCTAACCATCAATTAATTTTCACCATAATAACTTATCAATAACCCTAACCATCAATTAATTTTCACCATAATAACTTATCAACAACCCTAATAATCAATTAATTTTCACCATAATAACTTATCAATAACCCTAACCATCAATTAATTTTCACCATAATAACTTATCAATAACCCTAACCATCGAATTAATTTTCACCATAATAACTTATCAATAACCCTAACCATCAATTAATTTTCACCATAATAACTTATCAACAACCCTAATAATCAATTAATTTTCACCATAATAACTTATCAACAACCCTAATAATCAATTAATTTTCACCATAATAACTTATCAACAACCCTAATCATCAATTAATTTTCACCATAATAACTTATCAACAACCCTAATCATCAATTAATTTTCACCATAATAACTTATCAATAACCCTAACCATCGAATTAATAACTTATCAATAAAAACAGTTATCAATAAAAACAGTTATCAATAAAAACAGTTATCAATAAAAACAGTTATCATTTAAAACAAATGTGCATTTCTTCCAATGCTTACGGCTGTAGAAAAACTATCAGGCTGGAAACTAAGTCTAAATGATGTAAAATGTTATATCATAGAAGCAAAATCACAGTTGGATTAGTAAAACTATGATAAATTATATTTAAGGGCAAAATATTTTTGTCTGTTTAGAATCAAATAAATAAGCCACTTGCTTAACATGTCGAATCCATTCATAACGATATTTCTAAAAATGCTATATTATTTCTTAATAACATTGTCACGTTCGCCGCGTGTTTCACTTGCTAACACTTATAAACTGCCCATTTATATCCAACTACTCACAAAGACTTTTATATATCTAAATATAAGGTAAAAAGACTAAGTAAAAAGAAATTGTAGCAAGATTTCAGGCGATACCGGATGGTCTTGCTTTTCAAATAGATTAAGGGAAGGCAGGAGAGGGGGTGTAATATATGATCAAGGAAAAAAAGACAAATGTCCCTGGGACTTTATCAGGAGGGGAGGGGGATAGTAGATAATAATTGTTCTTTAAGCTGTTTTAATTTCTATTTTGTACTTATGTAGCGATAAGAAGAGGCAAAAATGTCCATAAGAAATAAAATATTTCAATGAAAAAAAATATATATAGATGACAATGAGATTTTTGAGTTTGGCAGAAAAACAACACAGGATCGTTTTCTGGTGGAGTTTAGAAAGAACAATTCAAATATTATGGAAACAATGACATGGGTTCAAAATGTCTGCTTTGGTGTCTGGGAGATGTTGTCATTTAGGTCCACCTGTTGTATTTAACTACCAGACCACCAGGCCAGTGATAAGTTAGTTGGACAGATAAATAAATAAAATTGAATTTAGAGAGAGATATGGTTACAAAAGAGAAAGAAGAGGTTCACAAGAAAAGAGAAAATGAAAAGAATATAAAATAATGGGATAGAGAAAAAAAGAGGTTCAGAGGAAAAAGAAAAGAAAAGTAATCTTCAATATGACACAGGGGGGAAGAGGCCAGTTTTATAAAAAAAACGATTGGCTTTTTAGAATTGGGGTCTTTTTGCTAGCTGGCATTGAGATGCGCACATCGCCCTTGCCCCGCCTGCGGGGGGGGGGCTCATAAGAGCTAAGTTGTGGGAAATCAACTAGATGAACTTAAGTTATACACCTGCACCACAAAGCTCGGATCTAAGAACTCAACTTTAAACAAGTGTAAAATGATTTATAAATAATTATTTTGTTTCGTTTATATAAAATGACCCAGAGTTTTTCTTTGTTTCTCGATTGCTGGCTTTAATGAAGATGCAGTTTATTTCAGGTATGCCCTGACGTCAGATGATGAAAGAGATAGTCTGGATCCAGCACGATGCCAGAGTGACGGCCGAAATCGACAATGTTGCCACACAGACTTAGGTCATGCACATTTCGCGTGCCCTGAGCATCAGAGAGATATTTTCCAGTGACCAGTGAGAGACTGGTCACGCTTGAGGGTCCACCACTACACAAATAAGAATTTAGCCCTGATGGGTTGCATCTATGGTCCTGCGAGCCAGGAGCGATGAACACGGCCAATAGTACATCACAAGTATGCTCCCGTAAACCAGGTTAGCGACGGATGCGGTCTGCCCCCGGACAAGAGAAGGGGTCAGGGTTATAAAAAAATCTGACTGGGTCTAAATCTTGCTTTGTATGTTTAAAGGTATATGTTTGTAAGATAAAAAACACATTTTTTTTTTTAGTTTTCTTAAATTTCAAATTTTAATGTTCATATTCATAACGATAATAAAAACGTACCATCTTATATCCGTCTATCTCTCTCTCTCTCTCTCTCTCTCTCTCTCTCTCTATATATATATATATATATATATATATATATATATATATATATATATATATTGATTGCAGGCTATTAGATGACTTTCTGACTAAATAGTTTTCTAATGGATCATAAAAAAGTAAAACTTAAATAGTTTTATGCATAGTTTTAAAGGTAAAAAAACACTAAAACTATATATTGGGTATTTGAATATGTATGGCTTGGTTTACTTCCTCTTATTTAAATAATTTTCTGATACACAAAGTTACTAAAGTTTTACTTTTTTACTGATAAAACACAAAAATAATTCTATAAAATAACTTTAAATATAGTCACTAAAACTAGATTGCAAGCTAGGTCTGGCCAGTCCTTAGAACTAGTGAGTTACCATAGGCCTTACCACCCAAGGAGGTCGGATATATCTTGACAGGGTCAAGCCGTTGTCATGAGTAATATAGTGTAGGAACTCCTTCCTTCGAAGTGGCAAATGAGACTTATTCGGCCGAAAATAATTTTAATGTTGTTCCTTGTGGAGCTTCATTATGTAAAACATATGATATTCTTATAACATCTAAAGAATATAAATCCAATATGACTAAAAAAAATTATCCAGTTATTAATAATTATAAAGAGGATTTGTCATGTAGGTCACAAAATTTAGTCTACCTGTTGTCCTGTAAAAACTGTAATTTACAATACGTAGGGGAAACTGTAATGTCTCTAAATAAACGCATTAATTTGCATAGCACTAAGGGGCGTATTCATGTTGTTAAACATTTTAAAGAAACCTGTAGTAGCCAGGCGTCTTTTTCCGTACAAATAATTGAAATTTTTCAAAGTAATGGATGTAATAATTTCGGAAATGTAGATAACGATATCCTAAAGATGCGTCAGGACAAAGAAGACGAAATAATTAAAAAAAAATGCGAGTAATCTACCCATATGGTTTGAATATTAAAGTTTAAAAAAATTAAAGTTAAAAAAATAACCTACAAGATTCCAAAAATGTAGGTCAATTAGATCCAGCTTTGCCTCGCTGCGGTATTAGAGATAGAACTTATGTTAATAGAAATAATAGAGAATCAGCTATTTCATGCGAAGACTTTTTTTAGTAAAACTAAAGATATTATGATTAATCAAATTTCTGAGTCTTTCAATTATATTAGAAAAATGCTTAATCAAGCAAAAAAGAAGGTTTTGAAGGAAATAGCATCGAAAATATTATTACAACCGGATACGATATATAAGAAAGACTATTTCATTCAAGGGTACGATTATATTCTAGATATAATCGACACTAAATTATGTAAGCCACCTGTGGAAGGTATAAAAAAGAAACCTAGAAATGTTTGTGTAGTTTTGTATGAAAATAAAGGTTTTGATGATATAAATTTACCTAAAATATTAAATAAACAAAAACCATACAATTACTACCAAATGAGCTACAGACCAAAGCTCAAAAACCAATAGTTACATATAAACTAGGGACAACCATACGAAATAAGGTTTTCAATTATAAAAAACGGTAGAACATATATAAATGATAATATTATAAATATTCTAGAATGTGAATGTAATTCCTCTCCTTTCTGTAATAATGAGATGAAGCATATAATTACAGGAAATCTAAAGATAGTAAAATAATTCTAAATTAAGAAAACTCCTTAGTAAAGATCCCAATTATAGTGAACCAAAATGCCTTAATTACACCAAATGCGTTAAAGAAGTAACTAAAGCACTAGAAGGTTTTATTATGTCTATGGTAAACAAATATAAATTAGCACAGTCTACGTTTGATGCATGGAAAAATAATATACTTGAATGCGTAAATGAAAAGGTTGCATATAATTACAGGAAATCTAAAGATAGTAAAATAATTCTAAATTAAGAAAACTCCTTAGTAAAGATCCCAATTATAGTGAACCAAAATGCCTAAATTACACCAAATGCGTTAAAGAAGTAACTAAAGCACTAGAAGGTTTTATTATGTCTATGGTAAACAAATATAAATTAGCACAGTCTACGTTTGATGCATGGAAAAATAATATACTTGAATGCGTAAATGAAAAGGTTAAACGTATACAAAAAATTTAAACAACCTAAAAACACTAATCCTCTTCTTAAAAATTCAGAAATACTGGAGTAACTTAAAATACTTCAAGGTAAGTTTGTAATAGTTCCTATTGATAAAGCGGCAAACATTATAGCTTTTATATGTAAAAAATATTATATACAACGTTTATTGATAGAAGTGGGAATTAAAGGTAAAGTTTCAGGTACCTATAAAGTAAGTAATATTAATTTAGATAGCATTATTCTGAATAATAGTATTATTAGTGAAAAAGTACTAACGTTCACAGGAAACATGAGTTGGAACAATTGCATTGAGAGTATCGCCAGGACCGCTGCGAAAAAAGTAGGTTCTCTCTACCGTGCTAGAAAGATACTAAAGACACTATAAGGCCACCATTCGCCCATGTATAGAGTATTGTTGCCATATTTGGGCTGGTGCATTTGCCACTAATTTCTCGCTCCAAGACAAGGTTCAAAAGAGAGTCGCCAATCTTATAGGTCCTGAACTGTCATTTAAACTTCAGCCTCTGTCCTATCGACGAAATGTTGCATCCGTCTGCCTGTTCTACAAGTACTTTAACGGTGAATGCTCTGACGATCTGCAAGCTCTTGTGCCTCCTCGACGTAAATACTCTCGACAAACCCGACAAGCAGCTAAATCCCACCCCTTTACAGTAGAGATCCCTAGATATAAGAGAGTCTTCTACTCCAGTAGTTATTCCCCAGAACAGCTAGACTTTGGAATTCCCTTCCGGGCCCCTGCTTCCCCAACTGTACTGACATGCAGAAGTTCAAGTGCAACGTGAACCGACATCTTGCTGGTCAACTCCCTACACAGTACCCCTGATACCTATGTCCCTGATAGTAGCCCCCTACAACAAAGTGGCAATGGGCCTTGTTTGGGGTGAAAATGTAATAAAAAAAATAAAAAAAAGAAAAAAAAGCAGAAAAAACTTCCATGTATGTATTGGATACTTAAGATGCACAAAAATCCAGTTAGCGCTAGGTTTATTGTGGCTTCAAAGACGTGCATTACTAAACGTTTAAGTAAAGTTATATCTAAAACATTTAAATTAATTAAAAATCAAATAAATAATTTCCACCAGAAAAGAACATTCTATAGTAATATAAATCTATTTTGGGTGGTAAATAATTCACAACCAGTAAAAGAAAAATTAGATAAATTAAATTCCAGAATAAAGGTAAAATCTATAGCGACTTATGATTTTAGTACACTATATACTAAAATTCCACATGAAAAACTTATAAAAGAATTAAATTATACCGTAGATTAAACCTTTGAATGCGGAAAAGATAAATATATAAACTTTTCAAACTCTAAAGCTTTCTGGTGTAAAAAATAAAAATAGCAAAACTAGTGTTTCTAAAGGTATTTTTAAAATACTTACAAGTTATCTTATTTAAGAATGTTATTTTCAAATGGGAAATAAAATATTACAAAAAACGATAGATATCCCAATAGGATTTGATCCTGGACTATTTTGGGCAAATCTTTATTTACATAGACTCGAATATATATATATATATATATATATATATATATATATATATATATAACACTTATCACAATATTCTGTGGATCTATATAAAAAAATCTTGTTAAACTTTGTAACATATTTCCATTCTATGGAAGTCAGGCGTGAACGAACACCCCATAATTTTATTATACCATATTTCTTCAAACGTAAACATAATTATCAAAGTATACTTACGCAGATAGATATGAAAAGTCTTTATTAAAGTTTGTGCCTATTTCCATTCTATGGAGGCGAGGCGCGAACGCAGACCTCACAATTTTATTATACCACCCCTGTTTAAGTTAAAACATACTTATCAAAATATTATTATGTACATCTATATCAAAAACACTTGTAAACGTTTTTATTTTATTTTTAATTTTTTTTATTTCCATACTTTGTGGACCAGACGCGTACGCAGGCTCCACAATTTTAATGAATCATCATTATGCCAGATCAAACATATCCATTCCTGTGTCTCGATGCATCTTCTATCATTATATGTAATCAGTTTTCTATAATAGTCAACCATATAGGAGCCTATTCGTGACCAGACACACACACAGATGTTCACATTTATATTATATATATATATATATATATATATATATATATATATATATATATGTATATATATGTCATCACAAATAAAAAATGAGATATCTAAAACATATAATTTTCATGGGTGTAGGAGATTTATAGATGGCGTTATATATACAAACGATAACAATGAATTAAAAAAAAATAAACATCTCATCTATCTAAAGGAGTTAGAATTGAATTGTTAACATAGAGGACAATAGGCTACATTTCTGGATTTAGCTACAACAATTGAGGATGGAATTTTTCTTTATAAAATATTCGATAAAAGAAAATCTTTCCCCTTTCAAATAGTTTGTATTCCGCATAAAGATACTACCAGCCCTGTTTTTATGTTTTATGGAGCTATTATGTCAGAGTTTTTGAGAATCGTTCGCGTTACTTTTACATTAATATATTTTATACCACCAGTTTCTAGCTTAGTAATAAGGATGATAAAACAAGATAGGGTTAAAACTTAAATATTTTAACAGTTAAATAAAGCATTTGTTCCTTATCCTCTAGATGCTTTTGAATCGTATAAAATTAACCAGAATATGTTAATAAAGGAAATACAAAACTATATTAGCAATGTATAAAATGTATTATATATATATGTGTGTGTGTGTGTGTGTGTGTGTGTGTGTATGTATATATTTATGAATATTTTTAACCTTTATATATTTTTAATTTTCAATAAATAATAATGTAAATATATAAATTACTAATCATAGTAGGGGGTAATAAGTAGTCAAATGGATTAATCCTAATCTTATAAATACATGACTGGTAAATTAAAAAAAATATATCCATTTTGAACTTGGAAACAGATCAATCACACAAGCAAGAAATTCATTTTTATAACATGAATAGGTTAGGGTTAGGGTTAGGTTAGCCAAATTAATTAAGAATAGGAAACTAGATCTAATATGTCTTCTTAAGATTAAGGGGTGGTGTTTGATCAACACTGCTGGGGAGCCATGATTTAATATACTGTTTTGTTTTTAAATCTCCGAAACAGTGTTCCGTGGTAAACAACTGATGATCCCTTAAATTACCATTGGTACTATAGCGAATTCGAGAGCAATTTTACGCGGTTATTGCAGGTTATTAAATGACTTAATAAATAGTTTTCTAAAGAATGATAAAAAATAAAAATTAAATAGTTTTTTGTATAGTTTTAAAGGTTAAAAAACTTCCAAGACAATATATACATATACACACACACACACACACACACACACACATATATATATATATATATATATATATATATTCCTAACGTCCTACTCTGATTACGTGATTAACGTATATTCGTTTACAAGTTTCCGAATATACTATTTAAAACATGAAATGTTATGTATATTAAAATACAAACATAAAAGTAGATTCTGAATATTTATGAAAAAAGTGTGGAAAGTGTTTCTTATGGTCCGTGTATCTGCTGATAAACGTAATAATTAAATAATAATTAAAAGTTTCGCATAGGTTCTTATACCCTATATATTAAGTTTCATGTCTGTAGGACAGAGGAGTTTTGTGGGCCAAATTTTTAATCAAATATATATATATATATATATATATATATATATATATATATATATATACGAATACATAAATATAAATCGAAAGAGTTTTGTATTTAATATAACTTTTTACACAAATATCACGAATGTATAAATCATGTAGAATATCTGCATGAATATAATTACACGTAATAGTTAAATAAAAATGATCATTCCAAAAGAACCGCCCCCCCCGCAAAAAAAACTAATAGGTAATTAATTAAAATGAATGTTCAAAACTATGCAAATTAGCTAGATCTTCTGCAGATGAATGCAGTTCTACGGCCCATATATAACAAAGTTGCATTTTCGTTTTTAATAAATAGAAAAACGTGTTTTAATATGATTATCAATGCACAAAAATTCCAAATTATAGGAGCATATATATATATATATATGTGTGTGTGTGTGAGAGAGAAAGAGAGAAAAGTGACTTTTTGCATAAACGAACATTCACCAAAATGATTACACATATTCTTTTATTTTATTTCTTTACGTATCAAGATAAGTTAACATTAATGCTACATTATCATCTGAGTGCAACACATGATGTTGGTAAATAAAAAAGTTATCGAAATCCTTCAATATTGTCATCATTTTTTTCTACAAGACTGCAGTGTCATAGCCTTCAAACACTTTTCACACTAAGCACAATGCTTCATACAAACATTCTCCTTATATATGTGTGTATATATGTATGTTATGTTATGAGATATAATGCGTCATATACTAAATTTCAGTATTTACTTTAAGAGTGCTTAATACGTGAGTAGAGCTTTAGCTTTACTAAGTTCTAGAAAATATGGCAATTTAGCTACACACATAACTACACACCATCTTCCGCGTTTAATTCAATTAAGGAATCATCACTCTAGCATGCATTCAACCCTGACGATTTTCTGTGAGAATGAAACGCGAAGATTCTTTCTAGTTATATATTTTCATAAATTACTACATATATATATATATATATATATATATATATATATATATATATATATATATATATATATATACTAGCATGGGTGCCCAGCGTTGCCCGGGTGTTTGGAAGTGTATGCTGAGAAGAAAAAACAAAAAAAAACAAAAGAAACGGTCAATTCTTTTAAATTTGACCCCTATTATGACCCCTTAAAATTTATTGTTTTGGGCTCAAATTGAGTTAATATGTTAGGTCCATGTCCTAGCCTATATCTAAAATTTTAAGTCTTTAGACCCAAAATTGTCGGAGGAGATTCGTAGAGTTCTAAAATCTCAGTACCCTGTATTGCAAATTTCGAGTCTGTACACTTTAAATTGACAGAGTTATTGCGTAGGGAAATGTACAAAAACACACAGACACACAGACACACAGACAGACACACAGACACGTTCACTTTTATCGATATACTAGCATGGGCGCCCAGCGTTGCCCGGGTGTTTGGATGTGTATGTAGAGCAAAAAAAAAGTGGTAGTAGGAAGGCAGGCTCGAACCCGTAGCGCAAAGGAGGAAAAGAACGGGTAAAAACCTAACGTTTATGCTGTTACGATCACTGCCAATCCAAAAGCGACATTTTTTTTAAAATTAAGGCTAGAAAATCTACAGCAGAGGCTAACTTTCAAAAATATCGGCGAAAAAAGTGACCCCCCCCCGTAGAAAAGTGCCTAGTTAAAGGAGAAGATATTAATGTTTTTAGCTAGTTTTTCGATATTTGTCGCATGACAGATCGAACTTTAAAACAATACTGATCTTGGTAAAATCTGTCGCCTCCATTGAAAGTTTAAGGCAGACATGCAAACAGACATACATACATACATACATTTATATATTGGTAACTAAAAATTTTCGACCCAAACTGATGAAAAAGCTTGCCCTATCTCTGAATACCTTTTATGTAAAATTTCAAATATTTAGACCAGAAATTGTCTGAGTAATTTGGAAGAGATCGCAGGGGTCATTTTTTATTAAACTTTGACTCCTATTATGACCTCTTAAAATTTATTGTTTTGGGCTCAAATTAAGTTATTAAGTAAGGTCCTTGTGCAAGGAACCTATGTCTAAAATTTCAAGTGCGTAGACCCAAAATTGTCGGAGGAGTTTGGTAGAGTTCTCAAAGGTTAAATCGTTGAACTTTGACCCCTTAATCGCTAAATTTCTGGCCAAATCACATCGATTTTCCCAAATCTCAGTAACCTGTATATCAAATTTCAAGTCTGTAGACTAAAAATTGACAGAGTTATTGTGTAGGGAAATGTACATAGACACACAGACATACAGATATCCAGATATACAAACACGTTCACTTTTATATATATATATATATATATATATATATATATATATATATATATATATATATATATATATATATTAGACATTAAGAGGAGATTATAGATAGATATATAAATTCCCGTTCACATACACCTTTCAGAATAAAGCTAGAACCCAGAACTAAATAGAATCGAGCAATTGTATCGACAACGGACAACGCCAGACCCAAAGTGGGTTTCGATGTACTGCATCTCATCAGTGACGTGCTCCGACATAGGCGCGAACCCAGGTTGTCGCACTCATGAAGTGTGCAATACTGACGACCTAACGAAATGGGTCAAGGCGCAATCTATTGACTAATTCTGAAAGGTGTATGTGAACGGGAATTGATATATATATATATATATATATATATATATACATATATATATATATAATGTTTACCATTAAACTATTTCACTAAAAGTTTAAACAAGATTATTTATTTAACTCAGAGATCCCCAGAATAGCATGATAAATAACTTACGTTGATAGAAACATAAATTTGAACTTTTGTGCTAAAGTAAGTCAAGTTAAAAATAGTCTCAGCTGTCAAATGACAAATTGCAAATGGCAAATTCTAACGCTGATATAAAAATAGATCCGATCGAGATAATTTTCATGAAAAATATCAAAAGAATGTTGTACAAGTTTCATTAATTATTAATTAAGGTGGAAGTTGAAATGATAATAATTATTTTATTTTTATTATTTTTTTGCTTTTTGCTTTTGCATTTTCTTATTTTAATTGCTTTTAATTGAACTGAAATTGAAAAATTCCATCCGGATGTAAAGATGTTCGTTAGTTGATCAAAGCGAACTATTAACCCAGAAGCCGAGTTATTGAACAAGGCTGCCGTTGGTTCGGCTGTTCATTCCTTTATCTACGCATATAGTCACGGCATATGTATGCACGTCATATATATGCACGGCATATGTATGCACGTCATATATATGCACGTCATATGTATGCACGTCATATACATGCACGTCATATGTATGCGCATCATATGTATGCGCGTCATAATATGTACATAAATTGTTTCAAACGGGAACAATCTTATTGACACTATTGTAGAAGGATCCAAGAGTGTAGTCAAGCAGAACCAAAAAGGGAGATTTCAAACTTTCGTATCAAAATTTTACAAAATATGTTTCGTTCGTTTCGTTTCGTTTTAGTCAAGTTTAATTTTGTTCGTTTTTTATTATAATTGGGGTAAGCTAAAAGGGCAATTAATGATCTTTGTATGTTCGTATGACGAGAAATTTAAATAATTTGGTTAATTTATAACTTTTTTATATAATTGCGTTTGCAAATAACCGAACCTGATAATTAAATGCAATTTTTCGATTGCTCTAATTATAACTTTTTCATGTTTCATACATTTTTTGTTAAACTTTGTTACCGTTTGCCTCGTTTTGGTTGTAATTAAATGTACGAAGCAAAACAAAAAAATGACGAAGCGATAAGAAAAGTTTCGTTTCGTTTTCGTACGAAAAAATAAAAAGAAATTAGTAAATATTTTTAACGAAACGAAAAGAATCTAACCCTGCAAAATACTCATATGGGTAGGTAAATTTTGAAGCATTATTGTGAAATGGCAGGCACAATCGATTCACAAGCTATATTGGATATTGACCGGGCAACACCAAAAGGTGTTCTGAGCGACTAACATTATTACGATCGTTATTCATATTTGTACAAATCGAATGCCAGAAAAAATGATATCAAAAAAGAATAAATATTTACAGATAAAATTATTTATGTAAAAATAGAAAGTAATGTTAGTTTTCATAATTATCACAAACAGAAATGTTAACTTTGTGAAAAAGAATGTCAGAACATAAGCAAAATTACACAACAAAAATAAAGCATCCGTTAATCAAGAGTTGGGAGTCAGAATAAGCAGACTCAGTCGATAATAAGAATCTAGAACCTTTGTCGCAACTTTTCTAATGGAGGAAACATCCGAAATAAAGCTGCTGTAAATATCACTAAAGCATCGGTTTGTACGAATCATTGTAGATTTTCCGATGATCTGTCAAAAAGAGGCCAGTGATTGACCAGGTATGTTTCCCCATTTGCTGAGACTGCTATTTGTTCCTTTGTTGTACAATTTATGTGGATGTACTGTTTAAGCAATCACTAGATGATCAATAGACACATTCTTATACACACGATAAAATATATCGATGCGATAATATTTACTCGTTTTTATATACCCTCGACAATACAACAGCAATACATAATTCCCCATTAGCAGACAAATTATTTAGATGGTAAATGCCTGGATGCTTATCTCTAATTGTCCTACTGGCGCTTTAAATTAGGGTGAAAATTTTCGGTCGACTTCTCCGAGAGGGAGTCTAAAAAGCACAGAAAAGCACAGCTGGTTATGTTCTTGAAATGACCCGCTATAAAAATACTTCCGCAACCCCAAAACAACAACAAAACAAACAGATGAACAGCATGTTGTCATCTAAATGACAAAAGAAGCTTTATTATTTTACTATCAATTCATGTAATTAAGTATTTGAATACAAAGACCATTTCTCTTATATAAAATAATATTCTAAATTCATACCTCTATTTATATGAAATAAACAACATATCCAGTAACAATCTTAACCGAAAACAAGAACGAATTTGACATTATTTTGTTTTTGGAAATTTTTATTTATCAACATAACTTCCATGTTTCCAAATCACTTTGAATAGCTTCTTGTAAACTGATGATGTCAATCGGTGGATTTGAGATGATGTAACTCTATAAGAAACTTCCAAAATCTTCCTTGACGAAAATTGAACACCTTCATAAACTTTCATCTTTATTATTGACCAGAGCTGCTCAATTGGGTTTACATCTGGAGAACAAGGTGGCCATGTCATCAAATTTTCTTCACTAATGACTAAAGACTTAAGGTAGGATGCTGTAGCCTTGGCTGAGTGGGGTGGCACGTAGTCGTGCATAAAAATCAATTTGTGGTGATGTGCCAATGGAAGATCATCAAGCGATAGTGACAAATGCTCATTTAAAAATAAAATAAAAGACTGGCTTGTCAATTTGACACCTTTTGGCACTTCCATCTCGCTGTTGACGACGGAATTGATGAGGGGTAGGGAAACCAAAGAGTACTCCATACGTTGGCATACCCATGTTGTCCATAAAGTGTAGCTCTGGTCTTATCGATGAAAGAACATATTCAAAGCTGGTTTTCATACATTTCTGCGCCCAAACCTTTCCTTATGAGTTTGGTTTACAGCAAGTCTTGCAATGGGTTTAATATTTCTTGCAATTTTAGACAAGGAAGATATTCAATCCTGGTTAAATATTGCAGCACTATTGCGGCTCGGCTGCTTAATGAGTTGACGGCGAATTTTTCTAACATCACGAGCAGAAGCTGACTTGTATTCTTGATTTCCTTGGTTTAATGTTTGGATTTTCAACAAAAGAAGACAATATTCTTCGATTTCTTCCAAGCTCCTTGACTAGATCTACGAGAAATTAACCTCTGCAAGGCCTGCAGCAACACGTTCCTTTTTACTTGCTGTAAATCAACACTTTCTACGTATTTTGGGAGATCTGCGATAAAGTGATATACACTTTAAATTACCGGGAAAATAGAAAAATTAGCATAAGTTTCAAAATATTTGTTCAATTTCCAAAAAAATCCGGGAAATAAGGCACCTTGTTATACTATTCTAATGTACCAAATTTCACTTCTCTGTGTTTCATAGCGATTTCAAAATAAAAGAAATACTGACCTGCAATAAGGTGATACACAACAGTATATATATATATATATATATATATATATATATATATATATATATATATATATATATATATATATTATTTATCCTCGGAAAAAAGCGCTAGGATACAAAATGGGAAACAATGAGAAAACACTGCTTTGTTTTTAAGTCAATGAAAAGGCCCGTCATTTTTTTTTTACAAAGGAGTTACCACTTATCAAGGCCCAGATGCCACTCGTTGATAAAGGTTAATAAGCGTATAGTGGTCAATGGGACAAGTTTCTAAACTTTTTTGTGCATGCATTTAAAATGTTTGTAGACTTTTTTTTAATTCAGTGTATGATCCCCATACATGTTATTATGTGATGATTGACCATTTTTGATGATTACAGGTTCAAATGAACAGCTACAGCAGGAATTGAAATACACTGTTATAACCTGATTGTCACAGCTGCTGCAGTTTAAAAATGCAATCTGAACGTGAGCACACTTTAGAAGAACGATATGCTATAAATTCTGTTTTAAACTTGGAAAAATGCAGCAGAAACCTATGGAATGCTTTGGACTGCTTTTAGACTATATCGCATGAATCGAGCATCATTTTTACAGTGGCATAAAAGATTCAGGGAAGGCAGGGAGTCTGTGAAGGGCATTAAGAATTGTGGGAGGAGTAAAGGTGTCAGAACACGCAAGTTGATTGGCAAAATAAATAAGTTGATAAGGACCGTCATGTGTCTATAGAAACAATAAGTGCACATGTTATTTTAATTCGAATTCATTATTGAGATAAGTATTATTTATATTAATTTATTTATTGCGGACTCTTATTCTCATCTTTATTAGTTGCTGTTTCACGACGTTTCGGCCAACTGTTCCTCTGGCCTTCGTCAGGTGGTAACCGCGATTTATAGGAACTTCGAATCTCTCAACGACATTCTCGGCAATCACTTCCTTCGTAGTTGTTGTCGTCCCACCACGTTTTTGGCTAAGTAAACCTCTGGCGCAGTTGATAGAGCCGTTGAATCTCTACGGTTCCAGACTATTTAACCAAGATGGGCATCAAGACAGTTCCTTACCCTCCCTATTGTCCAAACCTTGCTCTCTGTGACTTTTGGTTATTTCCTAAACTCAATGAAAACCTTAGAAGCTATCGTTATGAGACAATTGAGGAGATGAGACTGTGACGAGGGTCATTGGCAAGTTCACAAAAAAGGATTTCTATGGGGCTTTCCAGTTGTTAGAAGGGAACTAGAGTTTCATCTATGTAATATCAATAAAAGTGTCCTACGAAAAATGTCTGGAAACTTATTGAAGGCATCTCGTATTCATAATTTTCCAGTGAAACTTTGCAGCTTTTATTACATGCTCTCACTAAAATAAAAGTGTGTGGGAGAATGGTATTATGAGGACGAACATATACTACACTTACCTCTTCACTTAAATGATCGAATCATTAACAAATGTTACACTCTCCTCTTCCTTAAAAACTCTACATTATCAGTGGGCACTGTGTAGCTAAAAATATAATCCGATTAAATCTCCTTCTTTTTACATTTACAATGTCTAGTCACAAAAATATTTGATGTTTCCTTAGTCTTTTGCCTACATAGGAAATAGCTATTCTTTCTACCTCACCGAAATTTGACGTTTTATTAATGCAAAATATATGTCTTGAAAATCAAATTAAAAAAAAAATTTGGAAACATTAATATACTTTATAAATATATTTTAATAATAAAATAATAGTAATAGCGAGAAAAAGTATTGCGTCTATAGAAGAATAGTTTACAACACAATATGTGTATTACAGAATATTAATTTATACGAAACTTTAAAAAATAAATATGAAATATCGAGATTTTTTACGGAGCTTGAAGATTACTATATACACAGTACTTCAAAATAGCTTTGTATCATTAAGATTTAATAAGCTTAACAGTTTTTTGTGTTATGATCAAAACCGAAGAAGAAAAAATATATTTATTTTTCTTTTGGGATTATCCTGGTAAAAATAGGGTCTGTCTTGGATGTTTCCGCATTTATACTCCGACCGATGAATTACATCATCTGCCGTCAGATAACTCAAGAGTGTATTATGACATACAGAATCTAGTTTTTCACAATAATCTTACAATTTGTACTAGGCAGGCTAAACGCTGTTTATTCATTTTACATCGATGATGTTATAAATGTACGTAAACGTAATTATTGTTTAATACGTAACTGCAACTGCTTAACCCAAGGAATACATTTGAAGTTGTTTAATTCTGATAAATTTAGAAATATCGTTTAAGCTACTAAATCAAAGAATAGAATGATTATGTTGACAATAATGGAAATATGTGCAAAAAAGAAAGAGACTTCGCAGTAGGCGATGGAATTATTATTTCATGGATGCTCGTATTTATATCTTAAAACTATCTTTACCAATGTTTTAAGAATTGCACACCCTTGTCATAATAATCTTATACGCCCTTATTATAATAATCTTATACACCCTTGTCATAATAATCTTGTACACCTTTGTCATAATAATTTTATACACCCTTATCATAATAATCTTATAGGTCCATGTCATAATAATATTATACGCCCTTGTCATAATACTCTTCTAAACACTTGTCATAATAACATTCTACACCCTTGTCATAATAATCTTATACACCCTTATCATAATACTCTTATACACCCTTATCATAATAACCTTATACACTTGTGATAATAATCTTATACACCCTTGCCATAATACTCTTATACACCCCTGTCATAATAGTCTTATACACCATTGTCATAATACTCTTATACACCTTTGTCATAATATTCTTACACACCTTTGTCATAATAATCTGATACGCCCTTGTCATAATAATCTTATCATAATTATTGTCATAATATTCTTATATACCGTTGTCATAATAATCTTATACACCCTTGTCATAATAATCTTCTACACCTTTGTCATAATAATCTTCTACACCCTTGCCATAATAATCTTCTACACACTTGTCATAATAATCTTCTACGCCCTTGTTAAAATAATCTTCTACACCCTTGTCATAATAATCTTATACACACTTGTCATAATAATTTTATACACCCTTGTCATAATAATCTTCTACACCTTTGTCATAATTATCTTATACGCCCTTGTCACATTAATTTTCTACACCCTTGTCATAATAATCTTCTACACACTTGTCATAATAATCTTCTACACAATTGTCAGAATAATCTTCTACACCCTTGTCATAATAATCTTCTACACACTTGTCATAATAATCTTATACACCCTTGTCATAATAATTTTATACACCCTTATCATAATACTTTTATAGACCCTTTTTCATAATAATCTCATACACACTTGTTATAATATCATACACCCTTGTCAAAATAATCTTATACACACTTGTCATAATAATCGTATACATCTTTGTCATAATAATATTATACACAATTGTCATAATAATCTTCTACACTCTTGTCATAATAAGCGTATACACTGTTGTCATAATAATCTCATACATCTTTGTCATAATAATCTTATACGCCCTTGTCATAATAATCGTATACAGCCTTGTCATAATAATATTTTAAACCCTTGTCATAATAATCTTTTACACCATTGTCATAATACTCTTATACAGCTTTGTCATAATATTGTTATACACCTTTGTCATAATAATCTTATACGCCCTTGTCATAATAATCTTATACACCGTTGTCATAATAATCTTATATACCGTTGTCATAATAATCTTATACACCCTTGTCATAATAATCTTATACACCCTTGTCATAATAATCTTCTACACACTTGTCATAATAATCTTATACACTCTTTTTATAATAATCTTCTACGCACTTGTCATAAAAAATCCTCTACACCCTTGTCATAATAATCTCATACACCTTTGTCATAATAATATTATACACTCTTGTCATAATAATCTTCTACACCCTTATCATAATAATCTCATACACACTTGTCATAATCATCTCATGCACCCTTTTTCATAAGTATCTTATACAAACTTGTAATAATAATATTATACACCCTTGTCATAATAATTTTATACACACTTGTATAATAATCTTATACACATTTGTCATAATAATTTTATACACAATTGTCATAATAATCTTCTACACCCTTGTTCTAATAAACGTATACACCCTTGTGTATAACAATCTCATATACCTTTGTCATAATAATTTTATACGCCCTTGTCATAATAATCTTATACAGCTTTGTCATAATAATCGTCTACACACTTGTCGTAATAATCTTTTACACACTTGCCATAATAATTTTCTACACACTTGTCATAATAATCTTCTACGCCCTTGTTAAAATAATCTTCTACACCCTTGTCATAATAATCTTATACACACTTGTCATAATAATTTTATACACCCTTGTCATAATAATCTTCTACACCCTTGTCATAATTATCTTATACGCCCTTGTCACATTAATTTTCTACACCCTTGTCATAATAATCTTCTACAAACTTGTCATAATAATCTTCTACACACTTGTCATAATAATCTTCTACACACTTTTCGTAATACTCTTATACACCCTTGTCATAATAATCTTCTACACCCTTGTCATAATTATCTTATACGCCCTTGTCACATTAATTTTCTACACACTTGTCATAATAATCTTCTACACACTTTTCGTAATAATCTTCTACACACTTGTCATAATAACCTTCTACGCACTTGTCATAATAATCTTCTACACACTTGTCATAATAATCTTCTAAAAACTTGTCATAATAATCTTCTACACACTTGTCATAATAATTTTCTACATACTTGTCATAACAATCATCTACACACTTGTCATAATAATCTTCTACACACTTGTCATAATAATCTTCTACACACTTGTCATAATAATCTTATGTCATCTACAAATGGGCATGTGTGTGCCTTGTTGTTAATTTCCCCTATTCTTTATCTGTGCCTAAATCAAAACGTAGATTCCATTACCAAAGGTTCTTCCTTATAAGTTAACGCCTGTTTAACTCTGTGCCGTTTGCTTGTTTCCCACCTGACTACAACTAGGATGTCTACAAGTCTAATATAAACAAGTCCCTGATGAACCGCCCGCTTAAGTAAAACACTTTATTATATCTCCATTACTAACGATTACTACGATATTGTCGCATTGATTACTGTACATGCAATAACCCTTATCCCCGAGTGGCCTCCGGTGACTCCCATGTAAAAAAATAAAAATAAAATAAAAAGATAAACATGAAAATGTGACTTCCATTATTGTGTCCAGTTTACTATTTTACTAGCATTTCAAAAGATGTCTAATTCGTTAAGATGGTTTCACTAAACCTTTTCTGTTATCATTTACTAATGTTTAATTGATTGAGATCACAACATATAGCCTATGACTGTTCGTTATGTTTGCTGAATTAGCAGATTTATACTGATTGCAAGATTCACGTTTTTGATTGTTCAATCGAAAGATATGTACGTGGAATTCTAAGCATGATTCCCATTGTGGTTGGCTACGTTGTAATCATGACAACAACAAAGACGCATTCAAGAACGATGTAAAAGTATACTATGTTTTACAATGTTTAGTATTAGATCAAAACGATAACTATTTTTATTCTGTCGCAATTACCTATCCAAAATTCTTTTCAGACATTCCTTGAATAAGTTACACGTTTGAAATCCGGACAACTCATGATATTGTTACAATATATTTGAATTGCGATAAAATTCACCTACAAAAATGGTATGAATAATAAGTAGAAATAACTGTAGAACAACGTGACAATTTGTTAGTGTAGGTGGCTTTTCGTTCGATAAATTTAAACATCTGATCATTAGTGAAATCAGTACAAATCTAAATACCAAAATGTTCCACATGGAATTGCTCATGAATGCGTATGTACTTCGAGTATATAACCATTCGACCACTTCCTGATTGCTCCATAGAAAATACACATCATTTCCAGTTCTGTGGTGGGGCGTATTCATAGTTAAGACCATCGTTATTGTCCCAGTATATCAAATCGCCACTTTTATGACATACAGCAAATATGATATAGCAGCATGTCGGCACGGTAAACTCAAAAGTATATGTCATGTAACGTGATGGAGTAATGGCTGGTACGTGTACTGTTGATACATCGAAGTATGTCTCCCAAGAGTCGAACGTGTATCGCAGAAAGACGGACCTTTCGTCGCCAATGGGTTTTATTTTGATACTTCCAGAAATTACATTACACTTGAACTGGATGTTTTCCAAGGAAACGAAGGAGGTTTCCAGTCTGTTATGGAAACGCACATTGCCAGCAGTTGGATGTCGGAATCGCATAACGAATTTACTTTGGTAAATAGCAGTTGCTTTGTTTTTTAACGCAGAATAAAAAGATACTGTCCGTCGTATAATTGTATTTGGTGAGAAAACTGCTTTGGAAGAGTTCATGGTAGAGCTTGAGTGCGGGGAAATAGCAGGTAAGGATATCGACTTGACTACAGGGTTAAACGTCACTCGCTTTGGAAGCATATGCTGTACTGCTAGAGACAATTCGGAAGATGAGCTAGAGATTACATCAGCATCCATAGAATCGGAATTTTTGGAAAACTCTTCTGCAAGACTCTGACAACTAGATGACATATTTTGGAAAACATTATCCACATCTGTATCATCCGTATTTTCATTGTTCCAAAATAAATTGTCGTTAATTGAAGACGAGTGAATATCTGAGAATGAATCGTCATCATCGGTGCCATGTGTTTCGTTGCGTTTATCGTCACTATCATTATCATCGCCATATTCCATGGCATCGACATTAATTTCAGGGGAATAGAATTTTGGTAATTGTGATTGAGCCACTTCTGAAAAAGAATCGGACAATTCGTCGTAGTATATTGCGATTGGCGCATCACTTGGAACACGTGTTTGTACGAGTTGGGTATCGTCTAGTTTTGTGTAGGAGCTTTTTGCGAGAATTTGAAAAGTTGGCGATTCAGATTTCTGGGGTTGTGAGAAAGATGGATGGACACTTTCTGGAATATCACTTGTATCATTATCCCACTTATTTGAAATGTTCTGTGGCAGGATCATTTCATCGACTATTGGTGTCGACACATTCCCAAGTGGAATGCTTTCGGCTTGATGTCGAGGATCCATTTGTTTTAAAGATCTCCCTTCAGTCGCTCCAGGGGACAGATGGTCTCCTCTCTTCGAAAAAATCCGCTCCTGGTCAACATTTTCAAAATTAATGCCCGCATGCTCGAGCGATTCCAAGTGTGGATGAATATCTTTGTCGATGTGATAATCAACGTTAGTAAAATCATCGATTTGGTTCATTTCTTCAAAACACTGCGTTTGTTTCTTGTATCCATTTTCAGGCTCTCTCTGTACGGTATACAAGCTAGCGGGTTTTGAAGAAGTAATTGGCATCTTTTCTTCTTTATGTATTGTTTGCAAATGGTTAAAATCTTTTTCAACGTCATCACCTTCAGGAATGCAGCACATCCGAAGAAAGCAGTTCCCCATTTTATATCGTTTATAAGGATTGTTGTATATTTCTTTTCTTTTCTTTTACGTTTCATCGTTGAGTGCTCTGGAATTTGAAATAAAAACATTGCATTATGGAGCTGGGCGTTTTAAATTCGCAATAAAAAATGAAATAGTTATTGAAACATTTTTAATGTCCCGCAGAAAAAAAGTAAAGTCTTGTGCAGAATAAATATCTCGAACGCTCGGTGAACAGAAGAAACTTTTCATTTTTTTTTTTTTTGTTATTTTGCAAACAGTTTTAACATATTGAAAACTTATCATTTGCATATGTTGACTCATCGCTAGAAAAGTCATAATTACAAAAGTGATATGAAAATGAAGCAAAAGTATGAAATCTTTACTTTTAAGGACTATCAACGAGATATATGTACATTATAAAAACCAAATTAAAACTTATGAGTATGAATTAAATACATCATTCGCTTTTGCAATGACAACTAATGATATATATGTGTGTGTGTGTGTATGTGTGAACATATATGCATATATATATATGTGTGTGTGTGTGTGCGTGTGTGTGTGTGTGTATATGCATACATTTGTTGGCTCCATCGATCTCGAGAGATCATGGAATTCAGCGTCCTGATTAAGACGGGGGTTGCATCTTGTGGTATGACTGTGCAGACCGACGCGGGAGCCACGGGACCTGCCTCAGTTGCTGCGGGTGTATCCTTTCTGTCTCTCTGCCTGGGCCGGGGTCGAAGCTTGATCTGTCCTCTCCTTTTTACGGGCTCGCTTCTGCCGCTAACGGAATATATGTATATATGTGTGTGTGGTAGTAGAAGAAGTAGGGAGCGATATTGTCGAAATTCAGGAAAAATTAGTGAATGTTTGTATCTAAAATTTAATTTTAAAATGTAGAGTTTTTAAAACGGTTCAAGAACCACCATCGATTTTAATATTGCATTTAAGGTGTTGTTTTTAACTCTACTTGAGATAAACCGTTTAATTTAATATAACACATATGCACGCACTTTTGCATCATATATGTGTGCATTGTGAGTATTTAAGCAGCATTGTAACATTTAAGCAAATAGTTTAAAATAACAGAGAGTTTATGCTTTATACTTTTTATTGTTAAATTTTTCTTATCATCTTTTTTGTATGGAAATTAAAAAACATCAATATAAGCTTCATATAAATCACGAACGTTTTTGATTTTTTGTCGAATCATCGTCGGGCGAAAATGTAAATGAACAAAAACAGCTGCGAAGTGGGCGTTTGTAGACAGTTAGATCGAAGGAGAACATAATCAGAATGTTCGGGAGTGACGTTAACGACATAAATTATCTGTGCCAGAATTATCGATAAATATCTGTTTATATATACACTTGTGCCCGATATTATTCATACCCCTCGGATCTTTGAGATTTCTATAAGAATATTGCTCAAACCAGAAGATAGACAATATTAAAGGGATTTCAAACAATAAATCAAGCATAAGCATTTAATTTAAACTCAACAAATAGATAAATTATGCAAGTTTGAAGCATTATACTAAGAAAAACAATAATGGCACTAGTTCAAAATTATTCATACCTCTCTTACTAATAGTCAATAGCATGCCCTTTATTCTTAATAACTGCCTCTAACCGTTTTGGATATTTATCAACAAGGTTTTTACAATCATCAACACTGATTTTTGACCATTCTTCAATGCAGTAGTTCTCTTAATCCCTCAAATTTCTAGGTTTCCGCTTTTTAACCTCAGTTTTCAATATGTGCCAGAGGTTTTCGATAGGGTTCAGGTCAGGACTCTGGCTGGGCCATTCCAAAACATTAATGTGATTATCCTCAAACCATTTCTTGACTATTTTGGCAGTATGTTTTGGATCATTATCCTGTTGAAGGACCCAGTTTGGTCCTAAATGGAGCTTCTCCGCATCCTGTCTAATGTTTTTCTGGAGTATCTCCAAATATTGCTCCTTCTTCATGGTTCCATCTATCTTGACCAAACTACCTGGACCACTAGCCGAAAAGGAGCCCCAAAACATTAGGCTACCACCACCATGTTTCACCGTGGGTATGGTGTTCTTTGGGTTGTAAGCTTCTCCTTTCTTCCTCCAAACGTAAGAAGCATCCATATGGCCAAACAATTCAATTTTTGTTTCGTCAGTCCACAAAATACTTGAGAAAACGGACTCTGGAGAATTCACATGGGTCCTAGCAAACTTTAGACGTGCTGCAAGGCGTTTTCCGGTGTGCAATGGAGTCCTTCTTGGTCTTCTTCCTTTCAGACCATTTTCATGCAGAGTCCTTTGCAATGTTTGCCTTGATATTTTTATGCCAGAAGACTCCAGATTTTCTAAAATGTCCTTAGTAGTGGTGGTTGGATTTGCATTAACACTTCTTACAATATTCCTGGTGGCTCTAGCAGACAGTTTCCTTTTCCTTCCTCTACCAATCAAGTTGTTTGTTGTGTGGTGGCTCTGGAATTTTTTGATGATGCTCTGTACTGTTGCTGTAGGGACCTCAAATTTCTTGGAAATTGACTTGTAACCTAAACCATCCTTATGTGAATTCACAATTTTAGTCCTAAGATCATTACTAAGCTCTTTTTTCTTCCCCATTCTAATAATTTTTATTCTTTTTTTGGTTTTCAGTTGATATCATTTTAATTTCTGAAAAATGCAAAAAACGAAATGAAATTAATCAAAGGTTGTATAAAAGCATTCAAAATAAGAATCAAACAGGAAACAAACAGTCAGAAACTCGAATAATACTGAAAAAATAAGGGGGTATGATTATTTTTGAACATTGCAGATTTTATAAATAGCTGTATATTTCTTTTATTACAAGTATCCCGAGATTTTAAAATGACGAAAATGATCAGAAGAGGTTTATTAAGAATATGTATCAATATGGACGTAAACAATAAATTCTTACAAAGTTACACCTAATAAACTCAATTTTCAAGAGGGGGTATGAATAATATCGGGCACAAGTGTATATATATATATATATATATATATATATATGTTTATATATATATATATATATATATATATATATATATATATATATATATATATATAAAGGTTTTTAGTGGTACAAAATTTTATTAAAGTTTTAAAAAGGATAAGTGGAGTCATTATTAGAATTATTTGAGGAAGATCGATGCGGGGAGAAAAAATAGACCCGATAAATAGTCAAAAGACTATTCGATTGAAATAAAGATAAACAACCTCGAGGTACCTTTCGTTCGACACTTGTCAAGAGATTACGTCGGCAGCGATTAAAATAAAACAATTCACACATAATTGAAAATGGAGGCGAAAGGAGGGGTGAACCCCCTTCCCCCCAAAAAAAATTTATAAAACTACACTGGATGAATTGAATGAATAAATAACCCGTGATATATCGTCCATATTTCCTAGGATGAAATTAAAAAAAAAAGTTAAATTGCCTGCAAATAAGTGCAGAGACAAGAAATAATGACGCAATGTAGACATTTTTTTATTTTTATTTTTAAATCAGAGCTCTTTAAACAGGTCTAATTTATACGACAGCTTCTTTTGCCTACAGAGCGTTGGTTTGCGCATTAATACAGCTGCGCCCTCCAAAATATTGAGATGTTGGTTGGAACGGGCTTTGTGTACAACGTGAAAACAGCCATCCGAATACGTTTCACCACATTCTTTATTGTCATACAAGTGCGCACCAATTGATGACTCATGAATAGGTGAGCGCCCAGATGTGCTACGTAAATGCCCGGAAGTGTTCTATGAACGCCCGGGTGTGTTCAACAATGTGTTTACTCTAGACCACTTGGACTTTCGAAAACATGCAGGGACATGCTGTGCCAATCTGACTCCCAGCCGTTGAAACGTACGAGCCACATAGTCAGCATCACACTGACATTTAAATTGATATACAACTAAACTTTTTTGTAGTGTTGGAAGTGTATCCTTCTTAAAAGCTGAGAAGGTAGTTTTAGTGCAGAACACCGCATAGAAACAGTGATATACAACCGCATAGAAACAGTGATATACAACCGAAGTAATTTTATCGACAACCCCTTTACTGATAGAACCAATATAAGGGCGTTTCAGATAAACTGGACACTTAGCCGGACCAAAAAAAAAAAAAAAAAAGGAGTGGTATTAAATTTAAACATGTCTAAGTTATGCGACAGCTCCTTTTGTCTATAGAGCGTTGGTTTGTACAGTTACGGCCTCCAAAATTTTGAAATGTTGTTTGGAACGGGCCTTGTGTGCAATGTGAAAACAGCCATCCGAATACGTCTCATCACATGCTTCACGCCGTAATCTCTTGACAAGTGCCTGACGAAAGCTACCTCGAGGTTAATTTAGTCAAATAGTCTTTTGACTATTTTTCCTGTCTATCCCCCCCCCGCATTGATCGTCCTCAAAATTCTAATAATGACTCCACTTATCCTTTTTAAAACTTTAATATATATATATATATATGTATACATATATATATATATATACATATATATATATATTCAATAGATATTATTTTAAAAAGTTGTACCTTCCGATACTAGTAGTTAAGGCTTACCCAATCATCAGTGTAGGATGCGATAATTACTGCTGATCGTCATCATTTTCTTTGCAATCCAGCGTAATTCAACTTGGCCAGCAAAAATAAACATTAAAATGAAATTTAATTAGTTCTTTACGAATCCATGTACGCTGGCTTGTAAGTTTTGAATAATGCACGCAGCTATTCCATCGCTCTGTTCTCAATATAACTATGTTTTTTTCGAAAAGTTTTAGTGTTTTATACCTAAATATATCAGTTCTCCATGCTTACGTATGCTTATAGAGAAACCTTGTTGGGCCATGGCATTTCGAAACTAAAGCTTAAGAATCAGAGGACGAGAAAGTGACAGAATTATACAAAATGCAAAATATAGATAAAAACTGTCGTAATAACATTGGGATTAGCGTTGAAAGTGAAGAAAGTATATATTTTTATATATTAAAGTTTATATGTAAAGAATATAAACAAATATTGAAATATAAAGTAAATCTTTACTTTAACTGCAACTCAACACCCACCTTTAAATTGACGACTTTTATGGGGTTTCTAGTCTGCTGGTAACTAATATTGCATTCAAATTTGGGGAAGACCAGTAGTTATTACGTAATAAATATCAGTGCTGCCATCCATTCTTAACATAAGGAGGAAAGGATGTGTTTTGTAATGCGTATGCGAATTAGTACTTTTCCGCTGGAGGAAAAATTAGCCGACAGTGAAAACATAGTGGATTACATTGAATAATGAAGGTCTTTATATCTAGAAAACTACTTCTATGTCGCGGAATTAAATGTGATATTCGTAGTCTAAATCATAGTCGAAATCATATAAAACTCGTCAATTTAACAGTAAATATTGAGTGTTATATATATTGCAAGTCAGTTTCTATTTAACCCATAGTTGGGACCCTAACATGTACTACCACTCCGGGTCAGAGTGGACCTGGGAGCAATGGCAATTAAAGGGTGGCTCCACACTCCCCAGAGCCCGCAAGCTGGGGCCTCACCATCGGATATAGTTTAAGGTCATATCCAGGACCCCCATTGAGGGACTTTTACCCTCTGCAGGGGGGCAGTCGGCGTGTTCTAATGCCCCACCGACAGGGCCGATAAGGATCTGTAAAGAAATGAAAAATATAAGTTGACATGGGGACTTGAAATGTGGCCAAGACTTTTTGGAACACTCTGTATAAGAAATCGGAATAAAAGAAAAAAATGATATTATTGATCTCAGCAGTGGTACAAAAACTAAGAGAATCTGGCATAGTAAAGAACCAAGAAAATCCTGCAGGTATTAACCCCCAAAAAGTCCGTAATCAATGGAAAATTGAGCACAACAAAATAAAAAATATAGAAAGAGCGGGATAATCAAATTAAAATTTTAAAAACTCTAACAAATACCATTGTCATCTCTACACACACTAGTGAACACGTTAAGAGATTAGGAAGAAAAGGAAAAGACGCAAGGGAGAAAAGAAGAAAGGAAAAATCAAATAAAGATAGAAGGGAAGTGGAAGAAAAGGGGAAACTATAAATAATTTATTAGTGGGGATTCTAAGGTATGTCTTTTTCCTTCCTACACCTTCCCAATCCCGGTCAACTCCCGCACTCTAACTCCCACCATAGCCGTTTGCGGGTGGGGATATACAAGAGGGCAACGAAAGTTGCACATTTTCTGACTGAATAAAAATTCTCGTTTAAAGCATTCTTATTACTGAATAACGCCGATTATATCTGAAACCACTTTTAGCATAGATATGTAAAATTCACATTTCCCTACTACACTAGTATGTTTAAGATTTAGGGTGGCCATCACATACGCATATGAATACTATTCTTTCTAGTCTTCATTATCTCTATCTCGATCTTTAACCCCCAATACTTTCCCATTCATACCTTTATTTCAAGACAGACAAATTCGCATCCCTACTTTGTTTTCGTATAAACTGTGTCGCCTGAAGAGACCCCTAGTTACTTGTAACTAGCTGACCAAATCATGCTCATGACTGTGTAGCAACATACCAGTGCTTATGTAAAAACATATAAAGAGTATACCCTGCTCTCGTTCGGTATTGAGCACTCCCCTATTCGCCTCGATAACTTTTATTGGTTACTTAATCTCTGGAAAACAATAATCTCAGAGTATATATATATATATATATATATATATATATATATATATATATATATATATAAAGAGAGAGACAGAGAGAGAGACAGAGAGAGACAGAGAGAGTACCCATATACAGTAATAAATAGAGATGTCCAGTGATAAGTAGTAAGAATGTGCATCTAAGAACAAAATTAGGATTAACACTGGCGTATTAGATAAAGAACTTGATACTTCAGTTTTAAGTAACACTCTTCTGGAGGTTAAATGTTTAATTCTCAGTGCGGCCAACAATAAAAATAAAATTGAGTTTTACTTAGAACTTTTACCCAGTAAAGTCTGATGGAACAAGGACACCCTGTCGTTTGAAATTCCGTGCAGATTTCCGAATTCAACAGAAAGACTTTCGAGTTCCACAAGATCATCTGAAGAAGGTCGGAGTTTATATCGACCGACATGTTGTGAAAATCAAACTGAAAGTGTTCATATAGATCTGGAAAATGCCAATAACCACCAATCCTCACCTTAAAAGTTCAGAAATAAGCATAAGTAGAGTTCAACATTTTTGAGATGAGAGTTCGATTGTTTCGACTGGTAAGATTAATCGAACAATTTTTCTCAACTTCAGTGTTATCTGAACAATGCTTCAGTCGATGTAATCTCCGACCTTTGTCAGGTGTAAAAATCGCCATGTTTGAATGGGAAAAAGGGAGCACCTCTGTATTCTTACGTTCTGAATTTTTGGATCTAGTTGAACGTAAGTTTACACAATTATAAAGGTAATTTAATTATCAGAGAACCCTAGACGTACAATGTCTAACTTATTATGATTAAATGTTTAATTAAATCCATCAACCAATTGTAAGTTCTTAGAAACATGAAACTAAGAGGTTGTTCGTTTTAGTATGGTTAATCGCGTTATCCATTTTTAAACCAAATGTAATTTTTTTGTTTAGTTTTTTAGGTTATTATGACTAAGAGGAGATAAAAGGAAGGGGACCAAGAATAAGGGAGAAGAATAGAAGGGTGGGAAAGAAAAATAACAGAAAAGTCGAAGTTGTTTATATGTAAGATTAAAAAACCGACATAGTAAAAGGGAAAACTCTAAAAAAAAAAATAATAGGGTGACTATTTGGGATAATTTCCTTTGAGAGTAATGGTTAATCTATATATAAAAGTGAAATTGTACATTTTCCTACCAAATTACTCTGTCAATTTTCAGTCTACAGACTCGAAATTTAACATAAGGGGTACTGAGATTTGGGAAAATCTTTTTAATCGGTTTTTGTGCTAGACCTTTGGCTGCCAAAGTTAAACGAGTTGAGCTTTGAAAACCTTACCAAACTCCTCCGCCAATTTTGGATCTAAACACTTGTAATTTTAGATGTAGGTTCCTTGGACATGGATCAAACTTTTTAATTCGATTTGAGCCCAAAACAATAAATGTTACGTGGTCAAAATTTGGGTTAAGTTTTAAAAAATTTTACCTCTCAGACAATTTTTGGTCCAGATATTTGAAATTTTACATAAAGTTTATTCTGACATAGGGCAAGTTTTTTAACTGGTTTTTGGCCGAAATTTGGCTACCTAGGGACCAAAGTTAAAAATAGTTTACCTTTGCTTCTCTAGCAAACTATTACGCAAATTTTGGGTCTAAACATTTGAAATTTTATATAACGGGTATTCTGACATGCAGCAAGCCTTTTATTCAGTTTTTGGGCGAAAATTTCGCTTCTAAGAGATCAAAGTTGAGAGAGTTGATTTTTGCAGACTCAAACTCCTCCTCCAATTTTAGGTTTAACCACTTGAAAATTTAGATTTAGGTTACCTGGACATGCTTAAAACTTTTTAATATATATATACACATATGAGCATAAAGTTATGAATAGTACATAGGGCCCGAGCAATGCCGGACTGAACTAGTTTCTACGAAAAGAAAAGAAGTGAAGACTAAAACGTAAGTGATTTCTAAAGGGGGATAAATCCACTCTAAATATATGTTGTGCATATGACAGGAAACGCACTGATATTATTGTAGCTCTTTTTTTTAAACTGCGAAAGTATTTATCCAAGATATCAGGGACGTCCAGCTTATCCTGGTTGTAAAAATACGCTTAAATACGATATATTAATTCATGCAGATTGCGTATATATTATTATAAAGTCAATTTTCTATCCACACTTGTATATTATAAAGTCTTTATTGCAAAAACACTTGAGTTCTTTCAGCTATAATCGAAACCGAAACCAACAAAGAATTTTTAGTAAAATTATGTATAAAGAATATGACTTAAGTGCTATCAACTGTAATCGAAACCGAAACCAAAACTTATGCAGAAATTATTTATTACAAGAAAAAGAATATCATAACAATTAAACGACAGTCAATCGGACGAAAAAATGATGTAAATATGACACAGAAAATAACACACGCTATCGTATTAATACATAGTTAACATAAGTATAAGTAATTATGGGGGAGATATTCGAATTGTATGAGATTAATTTTTAATAAATTTTGAAAAATCTTGAAAAAATCTAAATGATTGCTATGATTTAGAAATTACCTTTTCTTTTCTAATTTCATATTAGTAGTCCGACAGATTAAAAAGTATATTTTCAGCAGTTCATGAACTTCAAAAGGTGTAACAACGCTCGTATAGTATAAGTTTACGTCATTTGTGCGAACGGCCCGGATATTTTCTATTGGTCGTATTGGAATGAAGTTATTTGCAGGTGTATGCAATGCTTTCTCTTTATAAAAACTAGATGTATATGTTTCTGTGCATAACTTCTGATCAGCGAGCTCGTCTTCAATTCCGGCTGGTTTCTTTATCGTTTAGAAGCATTATAATGTTGCGATGAATCACACAATATTACATTTATAAAGAAAATTAAACTGAAATTGCGTCACAAGTTATTATGACGTTACAGGAAAACAATAGTTTATGAGAAAGTCAGTATTCATCTCCATCCCACGACAGAAAAATATAACACTAGGGTCGGAATTGAGATTGAAGAACAGGCTCCGTAGAGGACGAGCACATTGACCTGTAAACATGCCTGCGCAGTCCCGTCGACATTCCTCGGTAGATGTGCCTCGGGTGATTTAGCTATAAACTAAACCCTTCTTAAAGAGCTTCTATTATAAAACGTTGCGCTATTCGTCGTTCGTGACAACATTTGTTTTTATTTTTATTCATTCTTCCCCAAACAAAACAGATTAATATTAGGAATGTTAGGGTCTTTTATTTGAGATCGTGTCTAACAGGAAACTAAAGAGAGTTGAATAGCGAGATGTCTATTCACATTACATTTAAACTTTTACATTTTAGTGAAGTAAGGCGAGCAGGAAATGGAAGGAATTTCAAAGTCTAGCAGTTCGACTGAATAAAATGTACGAAAGTAGAAAGCTTCCCGGGATCTTATGACCTTAAACGTAAAAGGGTGAGATTGTGTTGCTTGTTGGGTTAGTCAGGAATATGTACGTGGATGAGGGATACAAGTGCTATGAGTTCATCAGAATATATTCCACTAAAGTACTTATAAACCAGCACAGAAGTGCGACATTATACGATCGGACAAGAGTTTGGACACCTGTTAGATTTAATCCTCTTTTGGGACTCTCTGTCTATCGATGATAGTATAGTGGCATGTGCTCCAGTCAATATGTGGCAACAATACTCAGAAGGAAGAAGACAAGAAAAGGAGGAAATAAAACAAATATATATATATATATATATATATATATATATATATATATATATATATATATATGAGCAAACAGTTAATAAAACATGTTAAAAAACACTTTGAAATGAGTTAAAAACATATTTAATCTTAAAAGGAAACACTAGATAAATGGATAGTACTTAATCCGCGGAGTTTTGAAGAAATACTTTCCTTCTCATCAGAGGGAAGGAATTAGCAAAATGCATGATCGGATTTTGCATGCAGAAGTATTTGATGAAACAATTTTATATTTTATATTTAACTTTATCATCATTTTTTTCTCTTCTTTCTCTTCCCAGATCTTTATTATTTATATTCATGTCTCGGAAGTAGAGTGAAAAGCACATCTTATTTTTCTTTTACTAATATTGTTGGAATCTTTTCTTTTTTTCCTTGTACACATTTTTGTGAATTATTCCATGGATTTCTGCCTTTGGATTATTATGGACCATCTTCTTCCAATTACGGGATTCCCTTGGATTTTACTTGTACAAATGGAAATTCTTTTAACTTCTTGAAGTTTTACATTTGGATTTTACCGTCACTGGATTTTTTATCTTCTACCAGACTATCCATCCGTGTGTAATCACATTTTTCTTTACCATATTCCTTCTGCTTCACTTTTTTTTTTGTTTTCAAGTAAGATCTTTGACTTACTTGTTGTTTCATCAAATACTTCTGCATGCAAATCCGATCCTGCATTTTGCTAATTCCTACCCTCTGATGAGAAGGAAAGTATTTCTTCGAAACTCCGCGGATTAAGTACTATCCATTTATCTAGTGTTTCTTTTTCAGATTAAATGTGTTTTTAACTCATTTCAACATTTAACATTTAACATATTTTATTAACTGTTTGCTCATATTATAAGCTCTATTTCCTATTTGGTTTTATTGAGCTTTTATATCTGGCTGAGATATTTTTATAAATATTAATTCTTTAATATTTATAATTTACTTTAATTTTACCATCTTTGATCATTTTGGTAAATTCAATTGTAATTTTCATTTTATATATATATATCTATATTTTTATAAAGTAATAGGGTTCGTGTGTTTCTGTCTGTGTGTACAGCTCTCCATCATCAACGAAATATAAAGGAGGTAAGAGGGTAGATCTCTCCTGGTAGAGAAACATTAGAACCCATTTTAGGATGTTTCTGTTATAGGAGACATAAGAATATTTGCCTAATTTCTTTATATACTATTCTACAAACCACCCCCATATCGAATGACTTATGCTCATTTGCATATCACATTATATTAAATCTCTTTAACTAATTACCTCGACCTTATTACATATTGGAAATATTCTAATCATTTCAACTGTACTATTTACAAAATCTATTTAACATTTAATCTATCTATCTATATATCACATTATATTAAATCTCTTTAACTAATTACCTCGACCTATATATATATATATATATATATATATAAAAACAGAGATGTGTGTGCCACAGACGATTTCTGATTGGTTAATCCAATACGCTCTTAACTTTACCATAAAATATTATGGCTTTATTTATTGTCCATCTTGGAAGGGTTTAATTTTTTAATAACTTATTATTTACAAATTAAAAAAATACGAAACTATTATACGAAACTAAACTACACGAAACGCGCACACACGCACACACACACGTTCACTACCGTCACGTTGTTATGGCAACCAAACCCGCTGACTAAGACACACAGTAAATGTGATTTTCTTCATTTTCTCATTTCACTCGTGGTCTTAAATTCATTTCGGGTTTGTATTACTGTACACATAGATTCGAATAAGTTGCCAAAAAAACAAATATATAACAAATAAATGTTATCAAAGGCAAGATAAATTACTTTTCTACCAAACTGGATATATTTTTCGTGTTTTTATTCAATTTAACATGTTTATTCAGCTCGAAAAGCATACAGTGTTTACCGATGTATTGGAAAATTCAAGATGGCGGCCGATTCTCTCTTTAACACGGTAAGTTTGGAAAAAGGTGTAATAAATAAAAAACCGGTTAAAATACTGTTAAAAACTCGCTCAATATATGTTACCGTGACATAGGTTGACATATATTCGGCGGGTTTTTAATAGTATTTTGTATAGTTCTTTATTTATAACACCTTTTCCCAAACTTACGGTGTTAAAGAATGTGTGAGACGCCATCTTGAATTTTCCAACACATCGGTAAACACTGTATTCTTTTCGAGCTGAATAAACATGTTAAATTTATTTATATACTAGTCTACAAACCACCCCCATATCGAATGACTTATGCTCATTTGCATATCACATTATATTAAATCTCTTTAACTAATTACCTCGACCTTATTACATATTGGAAATATTCTAATCATTTCAACTGTACTATTTACAAAATCTATTTAACATTTAATTATTTAATATATTTTCATTTAATTTTATATTCGATTTATTTCACTTTACGTATATTATCAAAACAATTCATTGGCGAGGAAAGCTTTATGTTTTGGGATTGTATTGAAAATGTAATGGAAATTTCAATTTCGTTCCGTTTTAATCTTTTATATTTTACTTGCCAATATAATTGAAAGAATACAATTCAACTATCGTAATTTTATATAAATAAACAAAAACAAATATTTTAAAATAAAACTTTATTAAAAAAGAAATAATTTTATTTTTAAATGAAAAAAATCAATTTAGTAAAATAATTGTATTAAACACCCCCAGCCTTGTCAGCAAACCTGTAAACCTATAAAAGTTAACATTTCGAATGTAAACAGTGATTTTTCGATTTTGTTAGCGCTTGCCGCAATTAAAGACAATTAAAACGGAACTAACTTTATTTCCATTCTATTTTTTAAACAACCCCCAAAACATAACGCTCTCTTCCAGTTATAGCCAATGTTTTTTTAATTAAATAAAACAGGTCAAAATAAACAGATAAGCGCATTTTCTTTTACATTTTTCTTACAACCATTGTCATTTAACCAACTGCAGGATATCGTTACTTTTGTGGGGTTGTTTTGAAAATGGCACGGAGATTATAATTTCGTTCCAATTTAATCTTTCTGGTCGAGCCTATTTCGAAAGCCTGTCTTATCATAGGTTTGAACTACAAATAATTTATTACATTTTGATTATTACTATCTTAAGACTTAAAGCTTATATTTATTTCATTTTTCTATTTATATATTGAATTAGTTATTTCCAGTCTTATTTAAACTTAGCGCTTTCTTTAAACCGGATGAACCTTTTATAAAAATATGAGTTTAACGTAAAGAACACGAACAAGGTTTTATTCAACTGAATTTCTTCCAGTTTACTAACAAAATATACAAATTTAAAAGAGATATAATTAATAAAATAAAAAGGTTATGTAATTTAAAAGAAATACACGTACTCACAAAAGCAGAACTTTTTTTACACATTTTTTTCTTTAAAACCATAACAATGAGACTAACAATTACCTAGATCTTAGTAATTATTTGTTTTAATAGAACTGTTTTAATTGTACTGTTTACTTAGTTAACCTAAGTTGGTATTACATTTATTTTATATTTACTTTTTTTTTTTAATTATTACTTTTAGATTGTGACGTTTACACCCGGAAGTAATGAGTCACACGTAGGTCGCTTTTATTCATTCCTTTTGGTCAAGATCAAAGTGTAGTATCTGTTCTTCAGATGCTGCACTTCATTTTCTTGTTCTCTTTCGGTGGAGGAGAAATCCTTCACGACTGAGACAATTTTTATTTTTGTACCTTTTCTCCACGTTAAAAAACGACCCTGGTGTCTAACTCTGTCCCGTGGGGAGGCATAGTAAATAGGTACAATATAATTGTTTATAATTGTACTATTCAGAAATATTATTTATAGTTCGTCCATTTCAGTTAGTATACATTTCCTTTACGCTTAATTAATTTACAATCATTAATATCGTTAAACAATTCCGTTTAAAACCGAAATTATGCCACCCAAACGAAGTAGAAACGAAAGTGAGGAAGAAAGAATGGAAAGATTGGAAGCTAATAGACTAAGAGTTGCTGCAATTCGCTCCAATGAAAACAATTCAGATAGAGAAAGACGTCTAGAACTTAACAGGATACGCCAAAGAGAAAGGAGAGCAAGACTGTCAGATTTGGAAAGAGAAACCCAACGTGAAGCTGACAGAACTAGACATGCTGTAAGGCGGTTAAATTCATCACAAGATGAAATTCAAGAAAGGCAAAGATATGCACTGGAAAGAGAAGCAATATTACGATCGAATGAATTATATGAGGTAAGTAGACGTACACAAGGTCAGTTGAGAGTGGCTCAACGACATCAGAATGAATCGGAAACCCAACGAAGCTTTCGCCTATACCAAGGGCAACAACGAGAGGCTGCATGGAGAGAGAGTATGACTTTGCCCCAGCAATTGACAGAAAACGAGGCAGCTAGACAACGAATGACTGCTTTGAGACACCATGAAATAGAACACTGCAATAGAAAAGGATTGCTCTACAACAAAAATGACTCTCTCACTACAGCTGATATAGGAAAAATGGACAAAGTATGTCAACATTGCTCAGCTGTAAAATTTAAAGGAGAAACCCCTGGTTGTTGTTGTTCTTCTGGCAAAGTTGTGGAATCCTTCTTTTAGAATTCGAGGCCAGGTTTGCCACCAGATTGGGAGTCTTTTACCACCTGAAGATGAAACAGCAAAGTTTATTCAAGTCTACTTCTTGGATAGTCTGGAAGAGGAACTACATAATCGGGGACGTGACAGTAGACTCAATAGAGACATTCTCCAAAGTCTGACTGAATTTTTACATGAGAACAACAGCTTTATTTGTCAGCTGAAAACAACAAAGGAGAGGATTGAAGAAGAACACTTGGTAGAACATAAAGTTGTCATAAGGGAAGACCGAAGGCCGCAAGAAGAGCATCCACGGCGATTCAATGCTCCAACAACAACGTATGAGATTGGAATATTAATGGAGAATGAACCAACAGCTAACCGGGATATTGTCTTGCGTTTTAGAAATGATACATTAAAATGGATCTCCGAACTACATCCCCTCTACGATACTTTAATGTACCCGTTAATGTACCCCTATGGTTCTCCATCTTACAACATCTACATGAAGGCATCCAATGGGCGAAAAGTTACCCAACAGCAATTTTATTCGTACCATTTAATGACTCGGCCTGGAAACTATTTTCTCTGGTACCGAAGGCTATTTCAACAATGGCTGGTGGATGTGTACTGCAAGATTGAAACAGAACGTTTACAGTTCCTGAGGCGTGAGCAACAGACCCTGAGAGCTGACAATTATAGCAACTTGAGAGATTCAATTCTTAGGGAGGATGGGAATCCAGAACAGTTTGGTCAACGAGTTGTACTTCCGGCAACTTATACAGGAGGCCCTCGATACATGTTTGAGCGTCAAAGTGATGCCATGGCATATGTTCGGCGAATGGGCCGAGCCGACCTCTTCATCACGTTCACAACAAATCCAAAGTGGACAGAAATTACAGAAAATTGTCTTCAAGGGCAAGACCCTCAGGATCGTCCAGATATTGTTGCCAGGGTTTTCAGGCAGAAGCTAAAAAAGTTACTTGAATTTATTAAAAAGGGAGGATTTGGCAGGCTGAGGGCTTTCCTGTACAGTATTGAATATCAAAAAAGAGGACTGCCGCATGCACACATCCTCACCTGGCAGGCCCCAGAGGACAAACTTCTACCAGAAAAAATGGATCTCTGCATATCTGCAGAGATCCCTGACAAAGAGGAAGATCCTGATCTTCATGCTAAAGTGATGGCACATATGGTGCATGGACCTTGTGGACCATTTAATCCAAATTGTCCATGTATGATTGACAACAAATGTTCCAAAAATACCCAAAAGAATTTCTTCAGTGTACCGAGCAAGGCCAAGACTCTTACCCCAAGTACAGGCGAAGAAAACCAGAAGATGGAGGCCAGACTGGTACAATAAGGATGAAGAGAAATGGTCGGTATGTTAATCAAGAAATAACAAACCAGTGGATTGTTCCGTACAACAAGGTCCTCCTTCAGCAGTTCAACGCTCACATTAACGTAGAAATTTGCAGCTCGATCCAAAGCATCAAATATGTCCTCAAATACGTGAATAAAGGATGTGATCAAGCAGTGTTTGAACTACAAAGAACTGATGGAGCAGCTAACCAACAAGGCCAAGTACAAAGTCACATTGTGGATGAGATCCAGCAGTTCCAGAATGCAAGGTATGTCGGCAGTTAAGAGGCGGCCTGGAGGATATTGGAACATCCCATCTATGAACATTTCCCCCCAATTGTACAACTTTCTGTTCATCTTGAAAATGGGCAGCGTGTCATGTTCTCAGCTGATACTGCTCTGGAACTAGCCCAAGGTCCACCGCCTGCTACAACTTTGACAGCATTTTTTCAACTCTGCCATGAGGATGACTTTGCAAGGGGTCTCAAATACGCAGAAGTCCCTGAGTTTTACACTTGGAACAAATCGACAAAGAAATGGATGAGAAGAATGCGTGGGGTACAAGTTGAAGGTACTGAAAATGATGATGTATGGAAGGCACCATGCATTGGGAGAATCTACACGATTAGTCTAAAAGCAGAGGAGTGTTATTTCTTACGCCTGTTGCTCAATGAGGTTGCTGGTCCAACTTCATTTCAAAATTTGCGAGCATACAATGGTCAGGTGTTTGAAACATACAGAGCAGCGTGCCTTGCTCAAGGCCTTCTAGAAAATGACCATCACTTGCATCAAGCAGTAGGAGAGGCAAGTGCCACTCAATCACCTTCAAATTTGCGAAGCCTATTTGTGATAATTTTAACAGCCTGTGAGCCAAGAAATCCTCTTGAGATCTGGATGGCTTTTCGTGATGTAATATCTGAAGACATTCTTCACAGATACAGGCAAGGTTAACAATCCAGAAGCAGATTTTAATGAGGACATCTACAATAAAACTCTTTGTCTAATTGAAGAAAAAGTTCTCCTTATGTGCGGTCAACCATTGGCAAGCTATGGATTACCTGCACCAACGCAAGGGAGAGATGAAAGACTCGCGAGAGAGTATCAACGTGAAGTTACTTATAATCTTGAAGAACTTTCCCTACAAGCAGAAAATATGCAAGAAAAACTGACCGATTCTCAAAGAAAAGTTTACAATTCATTCATGGCAATGTTGGAAGCACAAGGTGAAATGAATAAAAACATGATGTTTCTTGATGCTCCAGGTGGTACGGGCAAGACTTTTGTAATCAATTTGATCCTTGCAAAGATTAGATCCATGAGAAAGATTGTGCTTGCAACAGCATTCAGTGGCATTGCTGCTACTCTACTACAAGGTGGCCGCACTCTTCACAGCACTTTTAAAGTACCCTTGGATACTCATCGAATGGATCAGCCAGTTTGCAAAATTACTGGTAACTCAGCCTTGGCAAATGTAATTAGAGACACCTCTGCAATCATTGTAGACGAAGCCCCAATGACGCACAAGAGTGCTTATGAAGCAATTGACCGAACACTGCAAGACATCACAGGAAACAAGAATCCCATGGGTGGCATTCCAACCTTATTTTGCGGTGATTTCCGTCAAATCCTCCCAGTGGTTAAAAATGGCACAAGGGCTAACATTGTCAATGCAAGTTTGAAACAATCCTATCTCTGGAGGCACGTTATAGTGAAGAGACTGACTACTAATATGAGAGCCTATATTTCTGATAACACAGCTGCAGCAGACTTCTCAAAATTGCTTCTCCAAATCGGTAATGGTCAGTTTCCTATCACTTCTTCACCTGACACAATTAAGATTCCAACTGCGCTTGGTAAATGTGTCGGTAATCAGAAGCAACTGAAAGACAAGGTGTACCCAGACCTGCAAAACAATGGAAAATCACCGGATTGGCTTGCTGAGAGGGCTATTATTTCGCCATTAAACAGCAATGTGAATCATTTGAACAATTCAATAATGGATGAATTTCCAGGAGACACAAAGCAATACAAGTCAGTTGATTCGGCTACTAATGAATATGAAGCTGTTCACTACCCTGTGGAGTTTTTAAACTCTTTGGAGATATCTGGAATGCCTCCACACATTTTAAATCTCAAAATTGGATCGCCAATCATGATTCTTCGATCCTTGGAACCGCCAAAAACAACAAACGGAACCAGATGTGTTATCACCAGATTGCACACCAATGTACTTGAGGCCACCATTTCCTGTGGTCCCTACAAATGCGAAACCGTTCTACTGCCAAGGATCCCCTTAGTTCCATCGGACTCAGAACTTCCATTTAAATTCCGGAGACTCCAATTTCCTGTGAAGGTGTGTTTTGCAATGAGCATAAACAAAAGTCAAGGTCAGACATTTAACACCATTGGCGTAGACTTGACATCAGACTGTTCAGTCACGGTATGTTCTACGTCTCCATCAGCCGGACAGGAAGTTCAGAAAAACTCTACATTCTGGCTCCAAATCAAAGCAGCAGAAATGTAGTTTACCCTGAGGCTCTTCAGTGAAAAGTTCGAGAAATGGATATGAGGAAAAACTGACATGATCTGATTGTGGTAAGTTTTTAGTATTGAATGTGCAAGATAAAATTTAAGCAAGAGTTGAAAATTACTTCAATGAAAAATTTACTATGTAACATCAAGTAACCTTCCTTTTTGATGAAAATGTTTTGTGAAGTTCCTGATTGAATTTCAGTCACTACAAGAGGTAGTTAAAATGTTAATCACCTTATGCAATCGTTGCTCTTACAACATCAACTTACTGGAAAGGTGCCCACAGATTTTGGTACCCGAGTGCGCAACAAAGCTCCGTGCGAAGCACGGGTATCTTTGCTAGTATATATATATATATATATATATATATATATATATATATATATATATATATATATATATATATATATATATATCGAGGGTAGATCGAAAAAGAGAGTAAATTCAATTCTATGAGATGAGACTTATCTGGATAATATAAAGCTCAACAAATTTCAATGGAGCTTATATAGGAGATAATAGGAGTGGAAAAAAAATTCACAAACACTATATATTGGAAAATATAGAATGAGTCATTTATTTAATAAGTAAATAGTAATAGTATAAAAAGAAGTATAGGTTTCATGCAACTTGCATTAATCTCATGACATCACGATACAACCATATTCTCTTTAAAAGTAATGTGATTAATTCTCCTTATTATCTACACCATCGCTTTAATTCATCATCATAATATTAGACCTAAAAACATACACCGACTCTAAGTGCTCGGTTACCGCTGTCGATAAAAACCGTTTAGCGTAAATCCCCTACATAGACACTGTACATCTTACATACGGATAAAATAGACCACAACCCAACTACCCCTATACCCCCACTGAATCTTAAATCCATAAACTACTTACATTATTTAAAACTATGATAGAAATCCTATATTCCTTTTTACACTTCACTTTATATAATATGGTCCTCCTTTATCTTAGAATTCAATAAAGTTCCTCCTTAACATCAATAATTTTATTTATTTCGTTCTTGATGATTCCCTCGCTAGACGTCACATCCTCATTATGTTACCTTGCACCTTCTCTACTCTTCTGATGAAAAGCATTAGGCTTCGAAATACCTTGGTATAAAGAGGCCTCTTTATCCCTCAACTAAATGTAGGTATATCCTTCTTAAATGAATGACTCATTCTATACTGTCCAATATATAGCGTCTGTGAATACATTTTCCACTCCTATTGTCTCCCATATATATAGTATTTTTCCATGACCTTGTTTCTTTTTCTTTTCTCTTCTTTTTTTGGTATATTTTTCATACTTCGTCATAATATAGATTTTAAAAATTCAAGCTTTTCGGGTTCAATTTAAATAGAGATCAGTTTCATATCAAATTATATACTAAAAATAAATATTAGACGTCAGTACCGCCATACCTACATATCTGCAGCGGTATTTTATATTATGTATTATGTATGTATTGAGAAATGACCTTGGAGTTTCTTAAATCTTTTTTGATAAGAACTTGTCGGCTGAAATAATTATTTTCTGAAAATTTAAGATAATATCCGAATCTTTGTTTCTCCCTCTGTCTGTCCCACTTCTCTTCCCTGTCTCTCTCTCTTTCTCCCACTCCACACACACACACACACACACACACACACACACATACACACACACATACATATATATATATGTATATATATATATATATATATGTATATATATATATAGTAGTAAGTTATAAATATATATGGCGATTAAGCTACACAGAATATTCCGCGTTTCATCCACGCTATGATTCATCAGGCTTATGCGAAGATTTTGTGGCTGTCTCTATTCTGTGTAGCTCAATCGCCATATATATTTTATAACTTACTACCTGACTCTACCTACGTATTGGGCATTGTTGAAGTAAATACTTCGTATATTAATTTATGTGATTAAATGAAGTAGTTATATATATATATATACATATATATATATATATATAAATATATATATATATATATATATATATAAATGTATCTCTTGGTTCGTTCGTAATTAATAGTCTAAATAAGTAAATAAATGATTGCTTCGACATTTTGGTATAATATGTTTACTGTACTCATGCGTGTTCTTATATATCTCTTTTTAATTATAGCATTATACTTAATTTTTCTATAATAAATAGGTGGTTTACTTTGTACCGATAAACCATTTTATTTATTTATGGACAATTATTTATCACAGCTTGCCTCACGTGACCAGTGTTTCCAATTTAGCGATTTTCCCGCTAGATCTGGAGATTTCGTTTGCAATCTAGCGGGGAATTCTAGAAAACCTGGAGATATTTTGCACCCACACACCCGCAATTTTAGATTAAAAAATAAAGAATAGCGCTTGAAAATACTTTAAACCATAAAATAATCTCATTCATGTAAGTAAAAAAAAAGTAGCATTTATTGCCTTTGGTAACAATTATTCATTGATTATTTGTTTCGTTTTTCACCTTTTTTTTCGGCTAACCATTCTTGAATCCCACTATAAAATCGATTTTTCCAAGTACATTTTAGGGGCGGGGGGGGGACATTCCAACCTCCGTAGTTTAGTTTAAAATACGATCTAAGCTACCCCCTTAGTAAAAAATTCTAAAAAGCAAGAAACAACAGAAAAAAACTTATACCAAACACAGTAGAATTTAATTATCTAACAAACTAAATACTTTTAACATGCTAAAGAAAGTTTTTTTTTGTTTTTTTATTTTTCTAATTTCCAAATATGTTGTTCAAAGTGGATTTTGCACACCGAATAAAAAAAATAATAATAAACAAATGTCCGCTTATTGCTTAAGGGGTAAAGCTTTAATGACAATCTTTATCAGAATTTTTGTATGAATTTTTGACACCCCTAACACGAAAATGCGAATAAAATATAAAAAAAACTCGTAATTTCTCTTTTAAAAGTGGGTTGTTTATTTTCTTTATGGATTATACTTCCAAAATAAACTATTAAAGTTGTATTTTTATTAAAAAAAACCGTAATGAAATTAATTGAATTTTACGAGCTCAGTATTTTCAATTTTTAAACTTTAAAAATCTATCAAAATTTTTCTATTGATTCAATTTTTACGATATTTTCAGGGTCAATGTAAAATTTTATGCTCTTTCCAATAAACCTAATATAATATTTAGACAAACGTTTTTATTTTAATTCAAGCCCCCCCCCATTTTCAAATGTCTATTAAAAAGTAAATAATTAATTTACTCACCAACGTTTTATATATCACAAATTGAAGATAAAAGATCAATAAATAATATATTCAAATTTAAAACAAAGAAATTACCTGTACAGTCCCACGTTTAAAACATTTTTTGTAAACATGTTTGTTTTTTTTTTGTTTTTGTTTTTTATGAAACCTTGGTTCTTTCTCCTTTAATTGAAAAAAAATAGGGCTTGAATTACATTTTTTGAGGAGTTATAAGCTTGGAAAACGGGGTGGAATTATTCAATATTTTTCAGGAAATTTCTGACACACCTAACAAATGACTTATCTACCACTAACCCTAAGTTCGAGTTGCACTCCCAAATTTAGAGTTAGTGATAGTCATAGATTTTTTATACAATTTTCCAAGAGTGAAGTCCCCAATGGTTAAACGACATGCAACCAGTTAATTGTTGGGAAGACAACTTTTAATAAAAGAAATGAAATAAAAATAACTTAAACACAGTTTCAGCACGTATAAAAGATACTTGAATTTTACTGCATTTTGTATCAGGTATTTTTGTTATTGTTTACAATTTCTCGAATATTAATTATTTTACACAAATGATTGTGTTGTTCCTACTTACTTGCCCCCCCCAGGAGCCGTCATTCATGATTTTACTTATTTTTACTAATTATTAGACATTTATTTTATTTAATTGTCAGCATGATCCAACCTTTTAAGATGCAGCATATGCTAACACTTCAGTGAAGTTTACTGTATTTATTTTTAGCAAACATTAATAACAGAACGTTTTACACTTTATTTATTTTTTTGCATAATTAATGATGGAAGTATGTTTTCTGTTTTCCTTACCATCTGTTGAAAATAAATTTGTAAAGTCTCTTGAAAAAAAAAAACTTGTCTCTATTTTCATCCAACTATTTACAATGTTCATATAAAGAATTCATCTGTTCTTTTTATAATAAAAATTCCGTTTTCAAAAAGAAACGTTTACTGCCAAATTTCTTTTAAAAAAGTGCAAGTTTTCCTGAAAAAAACCCCAAAAAACCTTCCACCTAACATTTTATGGTAAAAAATTATTTGGGGGGGGGGGTGAACAACTTCTATTGATAAAAAAATATTGCAAAAAATAATAAAAGTAAATAAACGAACAAAATGCAATTTTTATTGAGGAATGTGTTCCATTTTAACAAACTGAGCCACAGCAACGCGTGACCGGGTACAGCTAATATATATATATATATATATATATATATATATATATATATATATATATATATACTGCGTATCAAATTATTTACTTATTAACAAGTTTATATATTTTTTTAATATTTAAGGAACGAGTGAATAAAAATCCACGAAACTTTGAGAAAGTGATTACAATTTTATTCAGTTATTTCAGTCAGAAGTTTGATATTTAAAGCAATATTAGCGAAACTATGGCAGAAGATATGAATATCTGTTGATTCCCGTGTGTCAAGTTATTAACGAGGTTGAGAAAAAACACAATATACGCATAACTTGTTTATTGAAATAATTTTCAAAGATTTAATGAACTAGAAAAAATGCTTAGAACACAATAACTACATAGCAATTTCTACGTTGACAACATTTGGTAGGGAATATGCGATCCTTTTTTATGAATGACTTGTAAAAGACGTTGGTCCACAGAATTAGTCAAATTTGTGATTTCGTCAACAGTTATTCCTCTCGATATCTCTTGCAGAGGATCTCACAACTCATCTTTGCACTTAAATTGGCGTCCACTTGCATAGAGGTGTAGCTTCATGACACTCCAAAGGGTTCAAAGCTGGTGAATTCGCAGGCCACTCCATATTCCGTAACCTAGAGAACTCCAGTTGTTGCAAATAATCTTGGCTTTTGTTTGCTGCATGCGAGGGAGCATTATCTTGCATAAAAATAATGCTTCTTCTGAACGTCAACCATTGCTTCTTCAGCCATGGTTACAAAGTACTCCTTCAGAAACTCTATGTAAGCGTTTGGCGTCATTTTTACGTACTCTCCATTGGTCTACTAAAGTACCTCCGATAATCTCAGCCCAAATAATTATTCCACCAGCACCTTGTTGGCGCCTTAAACGCTGATAATTATGTCGCTCATCTAGGCCCCATTCCTTGCTCCAGCCATCTGGGCCAACAAGAATGACAAGTACTTTATCCGTGAACAACATTTTTATATTGTCCTTTGGCCATTTCAAGCGGTTTTGTATGCTTTAATAGAGGCTTTGTCCCAGGCTTAACAGACTTTGCCACTTCTTTCTTTTTGAGACATTCTTCAATCCGGCTTGATCAAAGATTTTCCCATTTGTCTGCCCAGGGTTCTTAACAACTTCACGTTTAATGTGGAGTAGGGAACGGCGTGAAACAACCTTAGATTTACCATTAGCTCTCTTATGTACCTTTGTTGGGTTCTTGACAAAATTCTTTACAGTTTGATGGTACCTTCCTATAATTTTTGATATTTTGAGGGTAGTTTTAGCTTTTGCTAGTTATTCTGTAATAGTACTCTTTTTAGAACTACTCAAACCACCTTTACGACCCATTTTATTGACGAAACAAACTGTCTTGTTAATAAATTGACACACCTCAAATACCTTGGATTCAGTAATTACGATGACAAGTTGTTTACATTGCGCGGAACAGTACGAGAATTTCACAGCACGCACAGCTACGCATTGCCATAGTTTCCGATGCTTTTGATACGTAACTACCAGTAAGTTGCTGAAACTGGTAAAAATGTTTTATCTCTTTAATAATTTGGCACGCAGTATATATATATATATATATATATATATATATATATATATATATATATATATATATATATGTGTATATATATATATATATATATTCGTATTATTTGAATTTTTAAAATCTGTATCATAACGAATATAAAATATATGCGTGTGAGTGAATGTGTGTGTGACCTGTTAGATTAACCATTGAGCTCAGATAAAAGATTTATAAGTAAAAAGTGAGTTTGCTAGTTAGATATTGTTCAATTCCAAATTAAGGTATTTCTGCCTTTTTTCCCTGCCATTTTTCTGTCTCACACACTTTTCTTCAACGGCTAAATGTTAAATCATAATACAACTCGTGGTTATATGGTCTTCTCATTCATAATGATGCATTTCAATCTTTTTTCATTGCCTTCAACTGTAAACAGAGAAATACATAAGCGAGAGTTATTGATACAGTATAAAATAAAGAGAATAGTTCAACAATATTCAGTGAAAGAAGAGAAAATGATAGAAACAATATTAGATATGTTACTTGATGAGTTTAGTTCAAATTTCGTTTTTTCAATCCCAAAACTCAGGAATATTAAGCATTATTAAACATACAGCAAAAGACCATAGAAAATAAAACTCACTCTTACCACTGGATGTATTTATGGTCAGACTCAGAGGAGTAGAGAGAGGGAGGGTTGCGTGTTCGTTAGAGTTAACAGAATATAAAAGGCTTGGAAGTATGAATTAGTGGTGACTTAAATAAGTCGATTTCCATCAATCCATCTAGAAAATCCGGAGAGTTACGCCACATACTTGAGAACAAAATTCTAGTCAGAGGCCAATTTTGTGTCATCCCACGTGGGATTTTATCAAATTATACTTAAGTGCTTGGAGAGTAAAGGTGTCTACAGGTCTGAGGTTATTGCCGAAAATTGTCACGGCTTTCCTAGAGTGCCTGAAATATTTTTAATGTCCACTTATAGGATTCTGGTTAATTCCAACGGTACTTAACTCTGTTGATTAAACGAGAACCGGTGCGTAAACGTTACATTGTTTTATACATCGATTTTGTTTTCTGTTTCAATATAAATAATAAATAACGCGGGAAAAAAGAATAGGCTTTAAATCATTGCGCCATTGATGAAAGTGATAACAAGTATATGTAATTTAGTTATCCTAGTTTTTTACGTTTTAATCAACTTTTATTTAATTGTTTGACAATTCTTTGAAATTATACACCTTCTTGTTTTTGTTTGCTAAGCAGCCTTGACTCGCCATAACAATTTGTAATATAGCCGTACTGTAAGAAACTGAAAAATATTAGTAAAATTCATGAAGAAGATTTATTTAAACACGTGGGGCCTGTGGAAATTCCCCAATGGACTCATTCATATATAGTATATTGATGTTGGTATTCTGTAGATATTCAGCGTAAATGGAGACGCTCTGAATTTATTGTAGCTATTTTGTTAAAACTGCAAAGTATTTACTCAAGCTAGTAGGGACGCTCGGTGTAGCCCGGTCGTAAAGTACGCTTAAATATGATATTTTAATTCTTGCAGGTTTCGTACATATTATTATAGAGTTAATGTTCTATCGACTTTTATATGTTATAAAGTTTCGATTTCCAAATATATATATATATATGACTTGGGTTTATCAGCTTGAATCGAAACCGTATCCCAAACTTATGAATATATATATATATATATATATATATATATATATATATATATATATATATATATATATATATATATATATATATATGTAGTCATCGACATACATTCCTGTTTCGTGTTTCGTTGTATCACAACTCATCAGTGCCGCTAGACTAGCATCTCTCCCAAGCCAAGGATTGAACCTAGAACCGTTGTGTTGATAGTCGGCAGTTCTCCCACTCGACCATGGAATCGACGCCCGTAAATAGCTCGTCGGAATGTCTATTTAAATAGAAACCCGCCACCACTTTTATAGTGCTCAAATCGCCTGTTCGTAAACAAACAACGAGCTTCGCATTTTCAGCCAATTAAGTAGCGGTTGAGATTATTTACGACAGTGCTCTAACCAAAGAGGGGGGCTTAAAATATATTTGTAGTCATCGACATACAGTCCTGTTTCGTTGTATCACAACTCATCAGTGCCGCTAGACTAGCATCTCTCTCAAGCCAAGGATTGCACCTAGAACCGTTGTATTGACAGTCGGCAGTTCTCCCACTCGACCATGGAATCGACGCCCATAAATAACTCGTCGGGATGTCTATTTAAATATATATATTAGTTTCTTTAGCTATAATAAAAACCGAAACTAAAACTTATGAATAATTCTTGATAAAATATTTTTTTTAAATAGATTATTGGAGCGCTGTTCTCTATAATCGAAACAGAAACCAAAACTTCTGAGGAATTCTCGGTAAAATTATTTTTTTAAATAGATTATTTACGTGCCATCAGCTATAATCGAAACCGAAACCAAAATTATGAAGAAGTCTTAGTAAAATTATTTATAAAAAATTGAATGATTTGAGTGCCATTAGTTATGATCGAAACCGAAACCAAAAGTAATGAAGAATTCTTAGTAAAATCACACAGAAAATAGCACACACGCTATTAATATATAGATAACAATGAATAGATACAAACAAAACTACCAAAACTCTTTCTTAATTGCAGCCACCAGTTTTCCTGTCGTTTCATGTCCAACGTATTTTTCCTTGTTTTGCCATGAAAAACGAATGAGTGGCGTGTATCTAATTAACAACTAAAAAACTAACAACTGCGCATGCGCGTTGTAGTTTTGAAACTCCCCGCTTAACAAGGAAAATATTGTTAGCGTTTAGAATACTCGAGAGAAAGAGAATTTTTTTCTCTCTTTTTAACAATGTTTTGACAATGCTTCGCACTGTTAGATGTACCACCACATATAAAGTATGGACTATGTTTTGCTCAGTCATTAAGTTATTTTTATTTAAGAATCTATAATATAAATAAAACAGCAGATGTATGCATGTGTATATCTGTCTAAATATTTAACCGATAAACTCTTAAAATACGTGTCACATGAAATAAGCAGGAAATAGTAATCGTCCATCAACGATGGTTTATAATGTGCAAAATCTTTTGATGGATAAATAACGCATACAAACGTATATCAGCAAGTTGAAATGTTAACTGAGTATTTCAACTTGCCGACATATATTACTTCCTTCTTCGCATGCGCTAATTTAATTCATTTCTTCAAGTTGTTTGATATTAAATTTTTCTTACCTATCTATTGTTTGCTACATCGGTAGGAGATATGGTTGGAGCGCTTATTGTTGTGGGTTCGATTCTAGCTGATGGCAACGAAGTCATTTTTTTCACTATTAGAATTACTACTATATATTAGGTGCAATATAACAACGTGGTGGCCTCAGTTCCACAGTTAAAATTAAACACGAAGAAGACCGTAGTATCCATACAGTTACGAGTGAATTCTTAGTCGCTTTCACGAAGACATGGTTGATATGACTTAGAATACAGCAGTTGAGAATCTCCTCTATCTTCTTTCTTCTGCTGAAAAGATAGATCATTTTCTTTTAATTACATTTTCACCCCAAACAAGGCACATTGCCACTTTGGTGTAGGGGACTACTATCAGAGGCAACAACTACTGGAGTACTATGTAGGGATTTGGGCAGCAAAATGTTGGTTCACGTTGCACTTGAACTTCTGCACGTCAGTACAGTTGGGGAAGCAGGGACCTGGAATGGAATTCCAAAGTCTAGCGGTTCTGGGGAACAAACTACTGGAGTAAAAAGATCTTTTACATCTAGGGATCTCTACAGTGTTGGGGTGGGATTTTGTTACCTGTCGGGTCTGTCGAAGGTGTTCACGTCGTGGGGGCACAAGTGCTTGCAGTTCGTCAGAGCATTCACCATTAAAATACTTGTAGAACAGACAGAGGGATGCAACGTTTCGTCGATGGGACAGAGGCTGAAGCTTAGATGTCAGTTCAGGGCCTATCAGATTTGCGACTCTCTTTTGAACCTTGTCAAGGAGCGAGAGACTAGTAGCCGATGCACCAGCTCAAATATGACAGCAATACTACATACATGGGCGAATGGTTGCCTTCTAGAGGTACAGGATACTTTCGGGTGTTAATAGTTTTCTAGCACGGTATAGAGACCCCACCTTCCTTGCAGCAGCCCTGGCAATGCCCTCGATCTAATTGTTCCAACTCATGTTTCATGTGAACGTTAGGCCAAGCCGCTTGAAACACGTACTCTCAGATAAAGAGTCACTGGCCATTGCTATAGGTGGTAGAGCAGGGTTCTTGTAATTATTGAATGAAACTAGTTTAGTTTTGGCGGCATTGAACGTGACCATCCATTTTTGTCCTCATACCACTACAGATTGGAGGTCATCCTCTAGTGTTTTTGCCATTTCTTTAGATATGTGTTCATTTGTTTTCCTGTCGTGCCTGTTATAGAGTGTGGTGTCATCAGCATATATACCCATCTCAGAGGAAATTTTGTCGGGGAGGTCATATATGAATATCAGGAACAGTAGAGGTCCAAGGATAGACCCCTGGGGCACTCACCCATTTATATCATATTGTTTAGATGTACGACCGTCGAGGACAACCTGGATTTTTCTCTTATCTAAGAAGGATTTAATTATGTGATGTATTCTACCAGTATTACCGTATGATCTAATCTTCTTGAGGAGACCCTCATGCCATACCCTGTCAAAAGCCTTTGATATATCTAGAGCTACCGCTCTGCCCTCCACCGATTTGTCCAGTGAATGGTATATACGTTAAGAGATTACAGTGAGGATGTCTAAATCCATATTGTTGGTCAGTCAGCATCTGTAAGGTGATGGACAAGAGCATGGTTAATTAAGGTCTCAAATATTTTGGCAAAAAGTGGGAGGAGGCTAATGGGGCGATAATTTAATGGGTCAGTTCTTTCGGCAGAATTCTTGAATACTGGTACCACAGAAGCAGTTTTCCAACAGCCCGGAAAGCAAGATCCATTAAAGCATTTGTTGTAGAGTTTGGAGAGAACTGGAACTACTTCGGCTGAGCACTTTTTTAAGAGCACATTTTTTAATAGCACAGCTGGGATGAGATCGGGTTCACACGCTTTTGAAGTGTAAAGGTTTTTTATGATATCATACACCTGAGAAAGGGGTGATTTTCAGATCGTTTAGCGTGGCGTCTGTCCGCATAGGAAATTCAGGTAGGGGTGGTTGGAAGGGTCCAGTGTGGAGTTTGAGGCAAACTGGCTGGCAAGACTGTTAGCCTTTTCGGTTGCTGAGCAAACAATCTCGTGATTCTTGGTTAGTGGAGGAATTGTTGATTGCCCATTATTTACTACACTGTTGTAGATTTTCCAGAAGTCACGGGTTCCTAATTTTTGTGCTTCGATGCGTTTTTTAGTGGTGTCCATGAATTCTCTCTTAGCTGTCGCTATTTCTTTCTTAACGTTATTTCTAGCTTCTATGTACTTCTGTCTGTTTGATCTGGACTTATGTCGGTTAAATGATTCAACTTGATTGTTCTTTCTTTTGAATTCGCTTGTAAGTAATAACAACAATAAACGACGTCGTCTCTGGTTGTAGTTTTCGTATAAAATTAATTATTCACAAAAGTGAAAAATAAGTATGTGTGTACAGTTTTTTACAGGAGGATAAAAAATAAAAGAAATGAAATATCGATTTCAAGTTTCTTTCTCTGGTAGTTACAATAGTCGGTTAACGGGCCTTCATCTGGTTATCAATAACCTATTTCTAGCTTTCAATCAGTCAAAAAGCGAGTGCTTATTCGAACAGGTGGAGTCTGGGGGCGGTGGACAGTTTTCCTCAAGTCAACTCACTCCAGAACTCACTGCAAAACTGTAGAATCCAATCTGTTTTCCCTGCTCTGCAGCGGCTAATATATACAAGGTTGGTATGGGTCAGAGCATACCTGAAAAATCCAGCTAACCAATCATCGTCCGATCAATCATACCCTGGTTCGTCCTGATTAAATAATCAACTAGCTCTCCCATACACCCCGATCGAGTAACTTTTCACAGAACAAGACTTCTCATTGATGATTTTTTCAGGTCCTGGGAGCCCGTCCTTGGCCTACCGAGTCAATACTCTAACCTAAAACGTCCGCTAGACATCTCTAAATAATGATCCTTTCATAAATTCGACTTTGTTTTTTTCCCTTTACTCTCTTTCTAACTGTTAGGCTTATCTGCTGTTTTCCCGGACTAGCCATTAAAATAAAAAGGCTCTCATTCCTCTTTCGCTGACACCCTTAGGGGGCAATTTTCAACCATAGCTCCTATTTAGCTCTCCGAAACCCCTTCTTCTGGGGTAATCTCTTCCCACCGTAGCTGGTTGGGTCACAATAATATTTAAGTTGTTGTTGTTGTTGTTGTTGTTGTTGTTGTTGTTGTTGTTGTTGTTGTTGTTGTTGTTGTTGTCGTCGTCGTCGTCGTCGTTGTTGTTGTTGTTGTTGTTGTTGTTGTTGTTGTTGTTGTTGTTGTTGTTGTTGTTGTTGTTGTTGTTGTTGTTGTTGTTGTTGTTGTTTAACCGGGCATTCCCTACTAAACCGAAACTGTTTTACAATTAATAACAAATATATGATCCTCCTGGAAAAAAAAAACAGATACTAAACCTTCCCTAAAGGAAAAGGAAATGGCTGAAAGAATGATGTCATGACAACAAAACAAATACAACTACAAAATTAACATATGAAGAGGGATATTTTTTTTAAATAATGTATCACCGCTTATCAACGCCTGAATAAAACTCGAAGATGTCAAAGAGATTGTCAGTTGAACGATGAAATACGCAATGGGAGTATTCAAAAGATGTAAGGAATGGCCAAAATTTGATTATCTAAGAAACAGTTCAACAGAAATGTATTAACATTCGATTTAAAGATTAAAAGGTTCTAGTAAGTTTCTTGTATGCCAAGAAGCAGCTACACGCTGTTTTGTTGCCAAGTGGGAAAGTCATAGAAAAGAAACAATTCATGGTAGGTTCGTTTGCTTTTATGGCACACAGAGAGAAAGAATAGTACTTTGACGTTCATGTAGTTATGTCGAACGAACATATCTCACACCTCACTCCTCGGTAAAATAGGAAGAGTTTTGTCTAGGAAGACTGTTGCATAGCAACATAATAAATTCTGCTCTAGCCCTCTGAATTGAGCACTAAAATTTAGTACATTATTTTGAAATAGTATTGTACATTGAATTGCGTATGAAAACATATTAAAATAGTACAGTCAATAGACATAACAGTATAATTTCGGCTACAGACATGCAAAATTTCTATAAGTAACGGAGGAAAGCTACTAGTCTTTTCGTTTGGTTAATGCTTTTGTACGTCTTTACTTTCAAGTTTTTTTTCATTTTTTTTATCTACTTTTGTGTTAAGCAAGGATTTGTCAATGTTCTTGAAATCTAGAACAATCCAAACAAATCTTAACATCTGTTCATTTAATCTGCGCGGTTAGCAACGTAAATGTGATTTCAAACTTAAAAATATCAGACGAATAGATTTAAATTTAAAATTTAAACGTGGCAGAACAACGAAAATGCTATTTCAAACTTAAGCATGGCAGACAAGTAGAAGTACTATTTTAATCTTAAAGAAGGAAGACTTAGTTATATGCTGTTCCAAGCATAAGTATGGAAAACCAACGAAATGCTATTCCAACCTTAGTTGTGATAGTGCAACTGATGTGCAATTTACAACGCATGACTAATTACTTGATATGCTATTTCAAATAAATGTGATAGAACAACTGAAATGTTATTTCAAAATAAAGTGTGACAGTCCAACGGGAGTTATATTTATAACTTTTGTGACAGACTTACTGATATGCTATTTCAAACTTGCGTGTGAACCAACTTAAGTGTAACGAACGAACAGAAATATTATTTAAAACCTGTGTTACAGATCAAAAGATATGCTATTGGAAACTTCAATGTGGAATATTAACAAAAATGCTGTTTCAAACTTAATCATGGCAAATCATCAAAGATATTATCTAAAACTAGAAACATGTATATGGATTCTTAAAACAATATAAAATAATATATAAACATTCAATCTGGGTGTTTTAGCGAGGAATGTGACCGACTTTGTATACCGAAGTAAAAAATACAGCATAAAACATGTTAATATGGTGTATATGATAATTTATTATCAACAACTTATGCCATACATATTATATATTCTAATATTTACATACGTTTTTGATGAAAAAAAATTCAACAACATTTTTAAAAAGCATATTTTCATTTCATATGTCTTACAATTTTTTTATATTTATTCCAGTCGATGTTTAAATTCGGAAAATGCATTATGCAATGCTAAGGAATCAAGTCGCAGTAATTTATGCACACATCAAATGGTTTATATATATTTTTATTAATAACATTATTAAAATCACATGAAAATAATAAATAATAAAATGTGCAGTAATAGCACACCGTTATCAACGGTAAAAATAAAGAATTCTGTATAAATAATGTGGCACCTCGTAAAAGGTTTCCAGTATGTACAAGATGAAATGGATTTTATATGTACATTTAAAAAAAAGTATCAACATCGATATATATATATATATATATATATATATATATATATATATATATATTTTTATGTAAATATAGTCATATCTTGCTACGATGTGCAGACCGTTTCAATCATATTGGATATCATCAGGTAAGAAACATTAAGGTACAAGAACTGAAAAGGTTCAACGCCTTTTAAAATTTTGAGGAGAGAAGATTCGCCATGAGTGGCGATAAGCAATTAGTACACAACTATTGGGAGCTCAAGGAACGTTGGGTGATTGCCGATGGCATAATGGAATATAGGACGAAAAGAGAAACTAGAGCCCCGCCCATATAAAAAATAAGCATGTGACTTGTTGGTCAAGTGAATCCGTTCCTGATGAATGCACACCCATTGGCTTAAGCTAGGATGAATAGATGTGTGAATAACAGAGAATCTAATTGGCTGGCTAGCAAACCTAGTACCACAGAAATATATATTCTTATAAATAATTAAACGAAGGATAGATGCATTCAAGGCATTAATTAACATTATCTGCGCGGATTATCAAATACTCAGGTTGTTCAATCTCACCATTTTCATTCTTTTCAGTTTTGTCTTCGCCAATCTTTGCCATCTTGAACTTTCATGTTTCGTTTTAAATCAAATTTCTTAAATTTACGTCACAAAAACGACATTTTGATGCACGCATTTTAAACGTTGGCAAATTTCACTGCACATGTTTCATTGTTTCAACATATATCCTTGAGAGTTCTCCCGTCTTATTATTAGATAATCGTCACAAATAATTATCTTTGTTCACTGTTTCGAGAGAAAGCTTGAATCTTCAATGAGCAGTTCGATCATCAGGTATCAATGTTGCCGTAATCCCTGATGATGCTTTAGCTAATGCAATTTGACGTTAATTAACACATTTATGCATGCAATGATAAATCTGTCACCAACTTCCGGTTCGTTCGCTAATACATATTATATTATAACGTCACTTTTAATGGTTGTATGAAAATGTCAACTTTCGTCAAAATCTGACTTCATTTCCGAGTCCATATAAAACCGAACTTACACACACACACACGGACAAAACTTATATATATATATATATATATATATATATATATATATATATATATATATATATATATATATATATATATTATCGAGAGCGGAGAGTAACTGCTTCAAAAAGCTATAAAATTTAAAAATAAACATTCATAATCTTCACTATTCACTTTCTGTTTCGCCAGCATAATCCTTGCTTCACCGTTCGATTAGTTTGTATATTATTATTATTATTATTATTATTATTATTATTATTATTATTATTATTATTATTATTTTGTCCAATTCGTTTAAAGCGATTGGTTGCTCTAGAGATGTTTTCTAACTTCTTCTCTACCTACATGTTCTCCTTCAGAAGGTGAAAATGTTTTCTTTCATGAGCAAAAAAAGCACGTAGTTTGCTCTTTTTATGCGTCACTGTTTTATCACTTGAATTCACTCAGAATTTAGTGCGTACGCTATCCTTTTTCTAGTCACTATTTTGTATATACTCACAGACATATTGCTACTGTAACGTCACAAACTTCTGTGAAATAGGAATAAGGCTTACAGGGACACACTAATTAAGCAGTTGAACAGCGAGATATCTATTCACATTACGCTTTAATTTCTGCATACAGTCAGGAAATCAGGAAACAGAGAGGGAATTCTAAATATAGTAATTCTATGGAAGAAACTATCAGAATAAAAAGCTCTCCGAAGTAGAGGGGTGGAAATTGGCTGCTTGTCGAATGTCTTTACGTCGAAGGGGCACCAGTGCTATGGGTTTCTTGGAGCATATTCCATAAAAATACTTGTAAAATATGCACAGTGATGCAACTTTGCGGCGATGGGACAGGGGTTGGACCTTGGTTGATTGTATAATACCTATTAGGTTGGAGACGATTTGGGGACTTTATCCAATGAAGAGATACTAATAGTTTCGGCACCAGCGCATATGTGGTTAAAGTATTAACGAATGCTGGCTTTGCAAATATATAGAATACGTTTAGGTGTGTGTATTTTTGTAGCGTAGTAGATAGGAGTAACCTTTACATTCTACAAGCTTTAATGCGTTCTACGTGTAAATGTTAGGTGGAGGAGTTTAATGATGAAATCATAGTTAACGCATAGCAATCGATGGGACGTTTTTTTTTATTAGTCCTCATCTTTTGTTTGGTTGTTTCGTTTTACGGCGTATCAATCCTTATCAGGTAGTTTAATACCGAATCCAGTCATTTTAGTAAAGCTTTTTTTCGCTATAAGTTTTATATCTCCAAATATGTATTCATGTTGTTTGGTTTGGTTGTTTTGTTTTCTGTTGCATATAATTTTATATCGAGTTATTTAATGCCGAATCCAGAAATTTTAGAAAAAAATATTTTTGTGCTTCAAGTTCTTTATATCTTCAAATATTTTTTCGATGGTTTGAATGTTTTATGCAGGAAATAGTTGAGTTTGTTGTTGGCTTTGAAGAAGGGAAGTTTCCAATGATAACATGTTTTATCAAGTTTGGTCCGAAAGTTGGTATCTGATAGTTCGATTTGAGCAATAGCCTAAAAAAGGAACATCACCCATGTATATTAATTGAACATGTGATTTGGGTGTTACCAACTTCAGACTAAATTCTTTATATAGATCTAACCAGAGCAAAAAATATTCCAGCTACAGCCATGTTAATAGGACCTCTTAAGTAGTTTTTTTCACCAAAACTATATGCATGTGGAATGCAATACCACCTAGCTGCTTCCCATCTGATTTTGAGAGGGTCATATTCAAGTCCAATGTTAACCTGTTCTCATTGAGCCATCCTCTTAAGTAATCACATCTTGATCAGATCCAATATAGCAGCTGCAATACTATAAGTTTCACGAACCACTTGACAAAAACCATTAACTCTTGTCCTCAAGTGACGTTTAAACCTTTTGAGCATTATTAAAAAATATTTAAAAAAAAAACAGAGCTATAACAACCTTTGGTTAGCCCATTGGATATAAAGATTAAAGATGTTTGTTTGTTTTGGCATTCACATGCTCATTTGGGACATAAAAGAACGTTTTCTTTGTATTTTATCGATAATTCAAAGCGTTCTGTATGCTTCATTTTTGTATATTTTTCGCATTCTTTTGGAGCCTATCAGCGGATATAACCATTATTATTATGAGTATTATTATTATTATTATTATTAGTAGTAGTAGTAGTAGTAGTAGTAGTAGTAGTAGAAGAAGAAGAAGAAGAAGAAGAAGAGGAAGAATAGGAGTAGTAGTACTTGCATTTGTATTATTTTATTTTGACTTCCATCATCGACAGCATCAAAATGGCTTTTTCGATAAAGTACGTCTTAAAATTTTGGAGTCTCTTATCTTCTTGCAATGTTTTTAGATGAGGAGGTTTTTACTAACAAGCCGCCTCTAATCAAAGGCTGAAGACTAAAGATAATTAGATTGGACAGGTAGATGATGAGACACCGATGGGACTTTTAATGATGATGGTGATGGAAATTGATTGTTTAATACTTTGTTTGCAATGGTCTTGAAAAGGACTATGTTATAGTCAGTCGAGAAGCAGCCCATGATGATGCAACTTCTTTTTGGGTAGTAGTATGTGGTTATACAATCATCCTTCCAAGGAGTATCTTTTCAATTGAGTAGGGTAGTGATATAGCAGTAATAAACATGCGACCAGGAGTTGCATAATTTAATTGAAAACCCCTTAAAAATTCCGATTCATTAAAAATTTCTATTGATTAAAAATTTTGAATCATGCAACAGCATCTTATCAGCAATGTTGTAAATAAAAAATACAACTGACATTGTATGCCAGGGTCATTCATACCAACTTTTTTATAATTTGGAGGATTATCAGTATTTATATTCTTACACAATAGCAGTAGAAGGTGAATTGATGAGCAGGAAGTGAGTATTAACATTTTAATTCCCATAACACATATCGTATATGAAAAGTGCTTCATGCATCAAATTTTTAACCGTTCAGATACGCAGCAGACATGAAACCCAAAGGCAAAACTTTCCTCATCTGTGGATATATGATAGTGTTAGAAGAACGCAGCTAGCAAAGATCTCATGAAAATCAAGGAAGGAAATGTCCGCATCAGGATCCGTCATCCTCTTGTCATCTATTTTTTTTTTTGCATGTGAAAATAAAAGACGACCAAGGCGCAGAACCTTAAATCAATTGAGTAAGATTAGCAACGCTCCTCGTGTGTTGTTCATTTGTGTGTTTTCTGCTAAGCATTCCCCGACTTTGTATGCAACAGCTGAATCTCGCTGCTCTTGATGTCGGGGATAAACAAATGCAATCTCGCAGGTTCACAAATAGCTTAAACCAACGAGAAGGGCTTCAGAGATGCCAAGCAACACTGAGACATGATCTTTGTGAGCTCCTGTCAAATGTTTGACTCGCTTAACAACAACAAACACAGCAGCAGAAACAGAGAGTTATGCAGCAACAAGGGCTCAATTGTAATGCGTATAGTATTGAGTAAATTGAATCACAAAAGAACGAGTCATACATATCGAAAGAGGCGAAGGTAATGATAATGTCTTTGATAAATCATCTATGAAATGGATAGTGTATCGATTCGTGTTACTTAGTTAATAATCAAAAGAATATCCACCATTTAATGAAAAATAACCACATGAAAAATAATAAAACTACTTTTGATCTTACCACTTCCGCTAAAAAAATGGATTAATAAACAGAAGGAGAAGAGATCAGTCATGGACATTGTTCACCTTTTTTTCTTGTTGGTCAAAGTTGTGTTGTTGTCTTAGTATGATAAAGAAGAAAAGGTTGACCATTTGCGTTTAAAATATCTATTACTAGCAGTTCATCCCGGCTTTGCTCGGGCCCTATGTTCTGTTCATAATTTGCCCTACGTGTGAATACCCTTTATGTAAGATTTCAAATGTTTAGACCAAAATTTGTCTGAGTAATTTCGTCGAGACTGCATGGGTCATTTTCTAAACTTTGACCCCAATTTTGACCACTTCACATTTATTATTTTGGTCTCTAATCAAAATACAAATTTTTACCCATGTCCAACTTACTTACATCTAAGATTTCAAGTCCTTACCCCCAGAATTGGAGGAGGAATTTGGTAGAATCTGAAAAGGTCAACTTTTTTTAACTTTTACCTTTTGGCAGCCAAATTTTCACCTCAAAACTTATCAAAATGCTTGCCGCATTTCTGAATACCCGTTATATATAAATATCAAATGTTTAGACCCAAAATTGTTTAAGTAGTTTGCTATACACCGCAAAGGTCATTTTTTTTAAACTTTACACCCTGTGCAGCTTAAATTTTTGACCCAACCAAATTAAAAAGCTTGCCTTATCTATGATAAACTTTATCTAAATTTTCAAATGTTTAAACCAGAAATTGGCTGAGTAATTTCGTAGAGACCACAGAGGCTAATTTCTTTAAAATCTGGCCCCAATTTGGACCCCGTAACATTTATTTTTTTGGAGCTCAAATCAAATTAAAAAGTTTGATCCATGTCCAAGTAACCTACATTTAAAATTTAAAGTGTTTAGGCCCAAAATTGGCGGAGGAGTTTGGTAGAGTTTTCGAAGGTAAAATCGTTGAACTTTGACCTCTTGACATCTAAATTTCCGGCCGAAATCGATTAAAAAGAGTTTTATCAAATCTCAATACTCCTTATGTAAAATCTCGAGTCTCTAGACCGAAAATTGACAGAGTTATTTGATAGCGACATGTACACAGTCACACATACAGACAGGCATTTTCACTAAATTATTACTAAATGTGAGTTAATCAACGTTAGTTCCTCTCCTTATATACTTTAAACTAATATAACCCAATCGTTTGCCGGGAAGTGTAACGTGGTGTATCAGTAGGTGTATCAGAATTTTGGGGGAATTTTTTACACCCCTAACACGAAACTGCGAATAAAATATAAAAAACTCGTAATTTCTCTTTTAAAAGTAGGTTGTTTATTTTCTTTATGGAATATACTTCCAAAATAAACTATTAAAGTTGTTTAAAAAATAATAGAAATGTTTTGTTTTGTTTTTTAAATAGTGTTTACAAAGTGTCGGCGCGCCTTCTTACAGCCATTTTTTCACGTAATGAAATCAATTAAATTTTACGGGTTAATTTTTTTTTAATTTTTAAACTTTAAAAATCTATCAACAGTTTTCTATTGGTTAAATTTTTACGATATTTTCAGGGTCAATATAAAATGTTATGCTCTTTTCAATAAACTGAATATAATATTTTAGTCAAACTTTTTATTAAGTCTCCCCCATTTTGAAATGTCTATTAAAATTTTAATAATTAATTTACTCACCAAAGTTTTATATATCACAAATTGAAGATAAAAGATCAATAAATAATATATTGTAAATTAAAACAAAAAAGAAGTGTTTTTGGAAATGTACCTGTAAAGTCCAAAGTGTAAAACCTTTTTTTTTATCACGTTGATTTTTTTTACTTGGAAGCCTACGTTCTGCTTATATTGTCTAGTAAGTATTGGACGATGATGACAATTTTTTCTATTTCATTCAATTTTTTTTATTTTAGATATTTAAAAATATTCACTCGATAAAGAATTATTAAATCAAAAATTCATGTATTTCTTTGAGAAAAGAAAAAAATTCCTCGACTTTTTTTTTAGGCAAAAACTTATAAGTTTAATTGGACTATTTTCAAAGTATGGGGACACATATTTCTTCAAGGCTAACGCGAACGTGTGTTTTTTATTGCCTTCTGTCCATTCGTAGTTCTAAACAAGGACAAACCGGTACTTCCGGTTTTTCGATAAGAACGTATAAATGCTTGTGTGATGGCGCTTTTTTCAAATAGTCGTTTAAAAAATCCTTTTATTTAAAAAATAAATGGAATTTAAAATATAAATATGGATAATTTGTGAACAATAAAGAATGGAACTACACATTCATTAGTATTTTTATGGGTAAGTGATTTTTTTAAATTTATATCGATTTTTAATAATCAAAGTAAGTAAAATGTTGTTGATTATCTTGAAATCTTTTTTAAAGAAAACCGATTTTAAAAAACAAATATTGCATAATTTGCTATTAAACCTGTTATTTTTTTTTAATTTTGATCTTTGCTCCTTTAATTGAAAAAAAATTAGGGTTTGAATTACATTTTTCAAGTAGTTATAAGCTTGTAAAGATAGGAGGTCTAATTATTCATTTTTTTCACGCATTCTTCAGATCAGTTTCTGATACTGCTAGTGTATGAGTGTCGTGAGGACGTCTCTGGAAGGACTGTTACGCCCTGCATAATATCGATGTGTAAACCATAATATAAACCTATAGACAAATGCCCTTTAAATCAAGAGATTGATATGTCGTCGGCTACGTTAGCTTGACGGGTCATTTCTTTGTAATTCTCGCCATCATAGCTGGCAGGGACTGTTCTGCTGGAATTCATTTCTTCTTATAAAAATAGAATCTGTTTATTTTTTAACATTTGAGAAACATTTTTCGTTGATGCAATTAATTCAGAAAATTGCCAACAGTGGAAAGCGGTTATGAAAACTGAAATACACGCTTTTACAGAGAATAATACGTCTACATGAGTGCCCTTAACAAAGGGCAGAAATATAATTCCGGCGCGTTGGGTCTTTATAAAACACGACTACAACACCAGGCGTTGAACAGCATAAAGCAAGATTTGGTGCTAAAATTTATGAGATTGATTTTGATTCAACGTTTTGCCAACGACGAACTTAAGCACAATCAGACTTTTTTTGCAACGCATCACAGTATAAATTTAATATCCATTAAATGAGTGTAAAAATGCTTATTGGAGACTTATTAAATTTTATATTGTCCTTTTCAAGGAATTCAAAATTCCAAATAAAAATTGAATGTAGGACCCTGACTTTCATTAGGAGTACGACAGGAAAACCAATGTGTGTACGGTATCTTGGAAGTGATCTGTCGATCAACCACCAATATCCCTACGGAACTGACTATCACAGTACCCCCTCAAATGAGGCCTAGGAGGCAATATGAAGAAGAATTGAAGACTTGGATAAATAATGGCTGGCTGCTTCCATACCCGGAGGATGAGCCTGCCCCCCCCACCGAGGACTGATTCCCTAGATGACCGTCTTACAAGATAGCAAACAGAAGGTCCGACCCGTCATAGACTACCGTGAGCTTAATGAACATGCCGACCCGTACACGCAGGAGCGGATGTCTGTGCGTTCAAATTAAGGGAGCGGCGGCAGCAAGGGTCAGACGTTACAATTCTGAACCTGCGCAGTGCCTATCTGCAGATACGCATTGAAAAAGCGCTGACCAGGCTAGAGTTCGGTCTCAACGTGACACCAAGCATTATGATGGCAATTATGCACGCGATCCGACAACAGGATTAGGCTGTGCGCCAGGCAACATCGTCTTACATCGACGATATCTTTGTAAATGAGAGCCTCATGTCTGCCCAGTCGGTCAAAGAGCACTTCGAGAACTTCGGACTGACATGCAAGGAACCGGAGCGTCTGTGAGACAGGGCAAACGTACTTGGCTTGCGCGTGAGCGGTAGCAAAGAGGGGCTCTACTGGAGGAGAGGTGGTGACGTTCCGGAAGTCCCAGCCAGCATAACTCGTCGGAGTGTTTTTTCTAGTTGTAGAAGGCTGCTGGGCCACTTCCCTGTGTGGTTGGCTCAGGGTGGTAGTGGCGGCCATAAAACGTCGTACCACATCCGTATCATTGGGATGGGACGATAAGGTGAATGATGCCACGCTCCTGAGCATGCTGGCGGAAACTGTGGCCAGAGTGACTAGTGGTGACCCTGTGCGAGGGAACTGGTGCATATTCGGGAACGAGTTCACGGTCTGGGTGTACACTAGTTCACTAGCTCGTGGAGTTCCCCTTGCAGTTGATGATGGCATTATCGAAGACGCCTGTTGACTTCGTCCAGAGAATGATTCTAGGCACATAAACCTGGTCGAACTTGATTCCACATTGAAAGGAGTTACTCTGGCGCTTCAGTGGCAAGTCAAGGTACTACATATTATCACGGACTCTGCATGCACTCATCGGTGGATAACCGATACATTTACTGAATGAGCACGGCTAACCACACGGGCAGCGAGTGAGATGTTGATACGAAGGGGGCTCGCAAGTCTGGTCGATACAATCAAAGAGTACAACCTGACCGTAGACGTAATGTTGATCAGGCCAGCAAGTACAGAGCAGATGCGCTGGCTGATAACCGGGGAGGTTCTGAGACACTGCAACAGCCGTGTGCATCCGTCGCGTGTAATATAGATGCGGATCATATCAGTAAGATTCATCGGCAATGCGGACACCCAGGGGTTAAGAGGACACTGTATTTTGCCAAGATGGTTAACCCAGTAGTAAGAAAAGGCAGATGTCAAGAGAGCAGGGGAAAGTGGCGAGGCATGTCAATTAATCGACCCGGCCCCTATACAGTGGAAAAAAGAGCAATTGGGAATGAGTGGCACGTGGCAGGGAGTGGGCATGGCTATCACACATTACGGTGGCAATCACTTCCTCACCCTCATTGATTGTGGACCTACGCGCTTCGCGGTCTAGCGACCACTCGGTCGCAAGGACTCCTCCTACATTATTCGCCAGCTGCCATCTGTGTTCTTTGAAAGAGGCACGCCCGAAGAGGTGCTGACGGACAATGACCCAGCCTTCTGCAGCCGCCAGGTCAAACAGTTCCTGAAGTAGTGGGGAATGTGGCTGCGACTGCAATATATCATCTGGCAACTGTATTGCTGAAAGGAGCCATCTCAGCATCAAAAGAATTGCGCCCAGGAAGCAGTGCACCGGCTCAGACGCCGTATATTGGTACAACATCACGCTGAAGAATAGCGCCTCTCCAGGAACAGCGCCTGCAAACGCAATCTACCAATACCTAGTCCGAGAAAAGGGAATCTACCCCAACAGAGAAGTCGCCAACGAGGAAGGACAGGGATCGTACGCACCAGGGGATCCTGTCTGGACGAAGCCGCCGGGAAGCCGGTGCACTGCCAGATATACACGGGGCTGAGTGACCGCTGTGGTGAGCCAGGAGGCAGTCATGGTTGACTGTTTGCCCTGTAATGTTAGGAACCTGAGGCCGGCGATACAGTTGCAACCACCACTAGACAACGGGAGCTAATCTGGGTCTGAGGTCAGTGGGCCATCGCTCTTGTTTGCACAATTCTTATCCTCATCAAGCAGCAAATCCGATATTAGTAGCCTCTCAGGGGAGGCAGTGTTCTTCGACCCTCAGACTGCAGATGAGAGCGAAGGTGGAGAAGAGACCTGCACAGGACCCCTTCGATGAAGCAGCCGACGAAAGAGAGCGGCATCTCACTGCCATCTCTCTGATCATGAGATCAGCAGGGTGTGGTGAAAATAAAAACGGATATACAAACGGTCTACCTATGAAGCGCCCACGTATATGCCTGTCATGCGCGTTGGATAGGAAAAAGAAAAACCAAGATGGCGTCTGCGATATTTAACAGAAACGGTCTCATGTGATCTCGGTTGAGGGAGTGGGGGAGTTTTTGCTACACAAACGCTAAACATGTGACGTTACAAGACAGATTCAGTGCATTGGAACGAGTGAAGGAGTTTCCATTTCAACACTAAGTATCTTCTATCAACTCATGATTCTCAATCTGTTTCACCTTCATTATCAAGAGTAAAGTTTACCCAACCGAGTACTGTGGCTGAGACAGTATTTCTATTTCTTACGACCCCAATAGCAACATTTGTATAGTATCTCAGTCAAACTGCATCCATTGCTACCAAACCACTGACATTTAAGATTATCCTTGCGTAGTTAGTATGACACAACTACATAAAAATGGCTGAGACAACAAAAACAATTAACTCCATGAATTAAATTTATGATTTCGTTCGAAATACTATGTAGACTTCTGAGTTCTGAAGGAAGCACCTCGGGAAGATCGGTGATGACATCAGCCGAACCGTTGTGCGAATGTCATCCAATATGTGAATAGTATCCGAATGGTAATAATAATAATAATAATAATAATAACAATAATAATAATAATAATAATAATAATAATAATAATAATAATAATAATAATAATAATAATAGCAACACTAATAATAATACTTTATAATCATTCCTCTGGCTCGATTAAGCTAGATATTATGCGAACAAATCATCCATGTCTGAGACTACTAGAAAAGTTCACTCAACTGAGTACTGTGACTGTGTCAGTCGTAAATCCACCTCGTCCGACTGCGATTTCTACGCCAAATTTATATATGTTTTACTGCGTCTCAGTTTAGCACACTTATATGGCTGAGATAGCCGAGCTGCATATCTCACCAACAAGCAAACGATGTTTAGGAGTTCCTGCATCAAGTCTGCTAGTGTCACACCACTCTATTGAAATGATTACAACGTATTTAAATTTTGAAACTATAATTATCATCTAGTGGATGCTGTTGAAACAAATATGAATTTCCATCATGATAATATACAACGTTCGAGATCATCTGTATCAAATCTCAAATCGTAATCGTCCGTGCAGTGCATTGAAGCTGAGTAAAATCCAGGGTAAGATATCAATTTGACGACAGGGCTAAACGAAACTCTCTTTTTTGACATACATTTCCATCCTAAATTCAGTTCGGAAGAAGAGATAGAAGTAACACGATTATCAGCAGAGTCGAAATTTGGGGGAAGTTTTTCTACAAATCTTTGATTACTCGATGATTCGTGTAGCAAAATGTCAACCAGATGCCCACCATTTGTTGCCGACTCCGTTTTGTTGCTCAAGAGCAAGTTTTCATTAATAGAAGGAAATACATCATCTTGAAATGAATTAGCATCATTTTTGCGATAAACATCGTTATCTTTGTCCTCATAATCATCATAATCATCGCCATTGTCGTTCTGATAGTCATCGGAATCACCTTTTTGAAGATAGCACTTTGCTAGTTGTTTATTAGGCTCTTCTTGAAAAATCTCGAAGAAGGAATCAAACGACGTATTGCTGTATATTGTGTTTGGCACATCATCAAAAACATGTAATTGTACGAGATGGTCATCGTTTAATGTTATGCATGAACTGTTGATATTTATTTGAATATTTGAGTCAATATGTGATAGGACCGGCGGAAAATTATCTTTTGCATAAGAACCTAAACACGGGCGAATACCTCCACGGTTGTAATCTTTATAAATAGGGGTCGGTGCACCGATAGATTTCGACGGCGGTGAAAGGATATCTTTATCGATGTGAGGGAAAATTTTGGTAAGAGAATTGGGGATTTGGTTGATTTTATTAAAATTTGGCTTTTGCTCTTTGTATCTATTTTCAAGCTGTTTCTGCTTGACATGTAAGTCAGCAAGTGTTGGGGGAGTAATTGACGTCCTCCCTCTTTGGTATATCGTGGGTAATTGGGTGAAATCTGTTTCAATATCGTCATCTGCAGGAATGTAGCACAACCGGAGAAAGTAGTTCCCCATTTTATTTTTACGTTTTTCGTTGAATTCCCTGAAAATTGAAAGAAAAGAATTGCATTATCGTTCTTATCACTGCTTAAAATTTATTTTTCAAAACTGAATATCTGAATGTGTTTTTTACATTTTTAAAAACATTGTTCTTTCTTAGTACATCTAACACTGACTGTTTAGAAAACTTAAATTGAAAGATTACAAAAAGAAAAACAAGTTGATGGAAGCAAAGTTGTCCCAACTGAAACTTCGTTATATAATATGCTTCTCTAATCGCAAAGTTATCCTAATTGAAACTTCGTTATTTGGTATACTTCTTTCATCCCAAAGTTATCCCAACTGAAACTTCATTATATGGTATACTTGTCTTATCTCAAAGTTATCCTAATTGAAACTTCGTTATTTGGTATACTTCCTTCATCCCAAAGTTATCCCAACTGAAACTTCATTATATGGCACGTTTGTCTTATCCCAAAGTTATCCTAATTGAAACTTCTCTTATCCCAAAGTTATCCCAACTGAAACATCGTTATATGGTATACTTGTCTTATCTCAAAGTTATCCTAATTGAAACTTCTCTTATCCCAAAGTTACCTCAACTGAAACTTCGTTATATGGTATAATCACTTATTCCAAAGTTACCCCAACTGAAAGTTCGTTATACGATATACTTCTCTATGGTAAACTGGCATTCAATGTAACAAGGTGTTTGTTACTTGATTTCTCCAGCAAAACCGTTTTCGGTATGAATCCTGGAAACAATGCACTATTATTCGAACATCGTTACAACACACACACACACACACACACACACACACACATATATATATATATATATATATATATATATATATATATATATATTCGCCAATAACGCGGTTTTCAATGCTGATTTCTGTTGCCCAATTATCTCAGCCCTTGGAGTTCGAAAGCGTTTTTACCGCTATTTAATAAGCACGCCTTTATGGATGGCAAAACACACTGATACTTCATGGTCAATGTGTATAAATACACTGTGGTTTCTCCTATAACACTGTACTCTTCGTGTCCGTGTCATAGTTCATTAACCCAAGGCTATAATTCTCACTGAAGTTAACAGGATTGGAGTACGTGTATTGTGCCTATCTACACATTAAAAGGTTTATTTCTGAAATTTATTTATTACTCACCAAACTTAACAAAATACGAAATTACGAAACGTGAACATGGCCTTCTGAAACATGAGAAGTTATTACAAAATTAAAAGTCGACAGAGGAGATAAAAAAATATAACTCACCAAAGCCTTTTTTAATTAGGATCAAAGTGCAGTATTAGTTCTACTATCGATCAGTGACGGGAAAACCCTGCTAGACTGAGATTTTTTTTTATTTTTGTCCCAATCCAGAGTATTCCTTTTCGGGGGGATTGGAGTTTCCTCACATTAAAAACCGATGTTGTGTCTAACTCTGATCTCGGGTGAAATCAAGTTAATTTGAATTCATCTGATATTTTATAGTTTGTCTTACCGTTGTGTCATTTTATTTTGTTTTTTTTTGTTGTGTTTTTAAAGGGGGTGAATGTTTTGTGTGAGTGTATTTAATTACATGTTTAATAAATTTCCTACTTTCGCGTGTGAGTGATGGCTTCTGTTAGTAATTAATTGTACGTATATGTTTCTTTGCTTGATTTCTGGCGCGATAGGAGTTTGCAATTACGACGCTTTACCGCTTGGGATCATTATAATAACGCGACGAATTTTGTGCATTTCAAAAAGTAAAAAAGAAAATCACGTCACATAATTTATTATGACGTAACAGTAAAATAAAACAAAACTTTAGATTTAGCCAGTCGTTTAAATTCCCACTTTAAGCAACGTTAATCCTGGTCAATATCAAGTGGGTATTGTTTATCTTTCTCCCACAGTGTGAATATGTGACACAAGAGTCGAAAAATGGGATTAAAATGTCAGCGGTCTAGAAGAAGAACAGTTTGTCCAACAAAATTTGCTTGGGTAGTTTCATTGCAAATTCCCGGTAGAGGCATAACAGGTGGTTTAGTAATAAATTTACTCCTTCTCAAAGGGAAATGATAACTTAGAGAGTGGAACTGCTAGAGCTGCAAAGAACGAGCAGCATACTGCTGTCAACAGGGACGAAGCGATTTCAAAAATGGCCTAGGAAGGTGTAGCCGTTACAGAGAACAATATCTCTGGTGAATCAATGAGTTCTCCGGCCACAGGCTGACCTAACAGCTAACAGGGCGCATTGATTCATTTGCCCCCTAAAAGTCTTGAGGGAATGTCAGCCAGTCAGAACCGGACCGCCAGCCTAGCAGCACATATTCCCATTCGTCCCCTGTCCACCGGACATCTCGCTATAGCGTTGACGGTCTCGAATTGATACAACTGCTATCCAGCCGGGGACGACTGAACTTCTTCTCTTTTAGCAGCCTGACCTGCCAGTTCCTGCTACAAATAAAATACTATTCATTGTTATTGTTTAAAAAGGAAGTTTGTGTTTCTTTTGCGCCTTGTTCTTTGCTATAATTTACTAGGAAGGTAAAACAACAACACTCCTCTCTTAAAAAGGTGTCATTTCCAAAATGTCCTAGGAGGATGTCATTTCAAAAATGACCTCGGAAAAAAATGTCATTTCCTGACAAAAATTTACAATTTGATATTTCCTATAATGGCAGTAAAAGAAGTTTAATTTCATTTAAATATATTTCTTTTAAATCAACTGGTACTTCTAGAGAATTCGATCCATTCAAAACCAATTTGTGCCAAAACAAAGTTCCAGAGCTATCCGGAAAAAGAATGAATCAAGCCCAGCTGTTATCCAAACGAATTTAAACTGCTCGTGCAAGGGTGCACATATATTTGCATTTTTTGCACTTTTTACTTTTGATTTTTTTTTTCATAAGAATTTAATAACCTTTTCGGGAGATTGAACAGCCTACGTTAGTGCGCCTAAATTTACTTTAGGTTTGATTATTCTACGTTCGACTATGACTATTAGTGCAAATCCAATTAAATTGTCCAAATTATATAGAAGTACAGTGTTTAATACAATCAAGAGAAATTTGTAGTGGCCGATGTCCAAAAAAAAAAAGCCCGATAGCCATTAGTCGCGTGCTCTCGTGTAATGAATGAATGCGTGAATGTAGGATTCTTAAAGATAAACTAAAATAACCGAAAAATGGGCTGAAATGACTTAAATAAATAAAAAATAAATGACTTAGAATGACTTTAATGAACTTAAAGATGAATTGAATGACCGTAAGAATGACTTGAACGCTTAATAAATAACTGGACTTCTTCAAAAACAACTTAAATGATCTGGAGAATGACTTGAATGGCTTTGAGACTAACTGGTTGTAAAGTGGCTGATCATTTTACATTAAATTAATACAGAAAATTTATCCCCCACTTTATATCACAAACTTACAAACATAAGTACAGCATGTAGTAAGTCAGATACTACACTTTGATCTTGGCTAAAAGGCCAAGAAAAGATGTATTTATTTGCTCCCCCACCGAGCAAATTAGGCACAAGGCCGATTTTTAATGTGAGGAATGAAGGGGAAATGGGGAACAACTCCCGGGGAGAAGGGGAGCTGGATAGTGACAATTGGTACGAAGGATTGCCCTTACATTGACCAAGGTCTAATATGGTCTTTGCTTGCAGTATCTACCGGAACAGATACTACACTTTGATCTTGACCAAAAGGCAGAGAAAAGCTGTATTTATTTGCTCCCCCACCGAGCAAATTAGGCACAAGGCCAACTTTTAATGTGAGGAGTGAAGGGGAAATGGAGGCCAACTCCCTGGGGAGTAGAGGAGCTAGATAGTGACAATTGGTATGAAGGGTTGCCCCTACATTGACCAAGGTCTTATATGTGGGATTACTCCCACATGTGGTCTTTGCTTGTAGTATCTGCCGGAACAGATACTACACTTTGATATTGTTTATATACTTTATTTCCGTAATGAAAAAATTTTACAATTAGATAATGAGAAATTCAAAAAATAAAAGAAAAAAATTAACATTTGTAAAACAAACTTAGGCACAAGGCCATTCAAGAAGTGGGATGGGGGAGTGTTGCAGGGTCTTTGTTACTAAAGTGAAAATGGACTCTTTGACGACTTTACTCTTGACTGGCAACATTTACCACAATACCTCATTCACTCTGTGGACTCTAAACTAACTAATGAAAACCCCAGCGTTTTTGCAAAAAAGAATATATTTTCAATTTCTGTGTCTCTGTGTGTGTAATTTTTTTATATTATTATCAAAATTTGTGTGTGTGTGGGGGGGGGTGAAAAAGTTCAATTCATTGGAAAATAAAAAGTTCTTGAATTTGGAAGAGAAACAGTTCGTGTTGGGGAGTGGGGAATCTAGAAAAATACACCAAAAAATAAAATTGCCTCGTGCATTGTTAGTGAGGTCCCTCCCTGAGCTAATCTAGAAAGTTAGATCACCTACTGTTTTCCGGGGCACCGAAAACAAGCAGGAAGATCCCTAGGGGGATTTGGGAAGAATTCTTATCGAGTGTAGGGAGGAAAAATAAATAATTGTCAAAAACAAAAAAGGGGGAAGATGGGGGGGGGTAGGCGGCGACCTTCATGTAGGGTTTGACAAGGGGGTGATAAAATAAAAAGATAGGGAAGGGTAGTGGTAAGGTAGCCTCGGAAGGTTCTCTAGTGCCAAAAAAGCAAACAATCGGGGAGCAGGATCTCATTTGTACCACCAGTCAAGAGTTTCTTTACTATTTATTTGTCTAACCTAGCGGGATGGGCTCCGTAGGACCCAGTACCGCGTGTGCCATACTTATGATGGTAACACGAATTAAAACTTGGCGCCTCGTCGGATGCACAAGCTAGCATCATGCACCCACCTCTTGTCAAAGGCCACTCGAGGCAACCTCTTCCAATCGCATCTGACCTTTACTTTAAGCAGATGTTTAAAGTAGATGATCAGATCCCGATTCGAAAGAGATGTCCCTTCGCGGACTCGCTTGAGGTATGTGAACCATAGGACCATCCTCGCTACTGCTAGTATCGCTAGAAAAAACATTCTTTTCTCCCTAGACAGCGGCGGATACATGTTCTTCACAAAATATGACTCGTCGAGTTCAAGCCAGCGCTTGGCATCGATGCGAGCCGTTACCTCGTTGACGTACCCTAGGAGGATCTTGAGCTTGCTGCAGCAGAAAAAGTCATGACGGGCTGTTTCCCTCATGTCTTCGTCGCAGCGCAGGCAGTAGACCCGGGTTTCTTCATTGTACACGTTGAGTTCTTCAAGGAGGGCAGTACGTTCTGGACAAATCGCCAGGTAAGGGATAATTCTGAGTTTGCAAGAAAGTCCCAACCCGGCGCCCAACTCCACTGGGAGCGGACCTCCTCTAACGACATCCCCTTCCGTTTGACTAGCTGTTCCTCTGTGCTACGCCCCACTAGCTCCCAATAAAGCCTCTTCCTAGACTGTTCGAGGACACTAGTCCCCGGCAACGCTCTAAGTGTGGACTGGCATTCGCCGTAGAATGTTTGTTCCCCCCTCGATCTTCGCCGAGCTTCGACCGAGAGGTCGGTTGTGAGATTGAAAAACGAGGTTCCAACCGCAGTGACCCATGGAACATCTACGTACAACAAACGGCTCAGGAAGGACAACCTCTCTGCATGCTTATGATACAGGAGATCGGGCAGCCCCAAGCCTCCCTCGCTTGGATTTCGAACACAGACGTCTACCGCGGGCTGGGGCGACTGCCTCCACCTCACCGTACTGACTCAGTATGGCCCCGACTTGCTTTCCGGTCATGTAGCACAGGACGTTCAGTACTGAGACAATGGTGTTCCTCCCGCCGAGGCATACTGGCTGGAGCTGAATGTTCCTGCTTCTGTGTTCAGTCCTGACCAGTCTTTTTATATCCTCCTCTCTGTTGTTGCTGCTGTTGGGCCTTTGGCTTGGGGCTAACTCTGGCCAGTCGTCCTGTGGTATCGTAGACTGGTTTTGGCCCGTCTTCTGGCCCATTTCCTTCCTTTTGCCCGGAGATTGAGTCATGGGATTTCTCCCATCGGGCTTTATTGTTGGTGGGATGGTTTTCGGGGCTTCCGGTGGTGTCAAAGTGTTTTGGGGAGCTTTGGGCGGTGGAGGTGTCTTATATTCCCCCTCGGGAAACTTTAGCGATTCCAAAGTGTCCCTGAAAAGTGCTTGGGTTCTACGGGCAACTCCGTCTTCATCATCTTCCCCTTCGGGCGTTGGGGAGCTGCCCTTATGGGGAGTAGGTGCTGGGTGACTGGATGGGGGCTGGGAGACTGGAGGTTCCACGGGCTGTGAACCACCATTGTTGCCTTCGGCCTCCTCGTCTCCAACTTCTCTCTGTTCATCTGCCGGGAGGCTGCCCTCGTGGGGAGCAGGAGTGGTGGGGTCTTCTCCGGCCGACGAGGATTGAGGTGGAGGGGGGTTCGTTGGGAGTGGTCCTTCGGAAAGGTGTCACTCTCCCTCGTTAGCCGCCTTCCTGGTCCCTTTCATCTTGGGGTTGTCCTCTTGGGGAGCCTGGGCGGGAGTGCTTTCTCCGACCTATGAGGATTGAGGTGGAAAGGATGTCGCAGGATGTGTCCCACCCAAATCGCACCCCGTTCCCTCGTCCGTCGCTTCCTTGAATCCCCCATCTGGGGAGTGCCCCTCTTGGGGAGCCGAGGGCTGGATCGGTTGCCCTCCTGTAGCTGGATCTAGCTGGGTCGCCATGGGCTGCGGCGCTACCCTAGCCTTCTCCTCCTCTTCATTCTTATAGGTTGGTGTTCCCTCCGATGGGGAGTGCTCGAGGAGGGGGGGGGTGATGTGGCGCATCTGGGGTGGTATACCCCGTTTTCCCGGCATTGTGGAAAGAACTGCACTGGTCGCTGATGCGAACCAAAGTGTAGCGGGAAGAAAAAGAAAATTTTTGGACCTATCTGAACACTTTCTGAATTTATTTGAAATGGTCTTTCTGGGAACCATCCAAATCTTTTTAAAAGCTACATATTCCTTCAATAAACTAACGGAACCTAGTTGACCAGAGTCTACGGATTAGTGTCGCTGTGCGCCTCTCTTTTAGTGCTAATATCTCTGCAACATCTCACAGAAGCATTAGCCAACGCACAGATATGGATAAGTCATTGACTTATCGTCTGCTAATAAATTATATTCAATGAAATATTTCAATTTTTATCACTGAACAATTTTTCTAATATAATAAACAAACGAATAATGACTCGTATAAATAACTTTCAAAATACAATGTGGAACGAAGTTGCCGCCCTAAAGGAAACAACACAGCTTTATTTTAAAAGTTTTACTGAAAAAATCAATTCAAGTAACTTGATTTTGTAATAGAGGTGACACCTATTGAATGTAGCCGCCTTCAACCTCCATCACTGTCTCGATACAAGTCCAGAACTGATAGCATGCGTTTTCCACACGATGGTAGCTCGGCGAATACTTGGCGGATGGTAGCAATCAGGCTTTGGTATTGTGGTAGGTCATGTTAGTGATGTTATCAATGTATGATCAAACGAACTAGTCCAGCCAATTCAGGTCGGGGGAGGGATACAAAGTCGTAGAACTCCTGGGTGTCTTTTGACTAGTGGGCCGGATCCGTCAGCGGCCACCTGATTGCACCAGGGGATTATAGCACTCTTTAGCAGATCCAGGTACACTTTTGATTTGACTTTCAATCGGACTTCGAAGATGTGAGGTGGCATGATGTGATCCTCGTTGAAGTCATACCCCACAACCATAATTCTGGCCGGAAAGTTTGTTTTCATCACCCTGTGCACGTCCCTGTTATTTGTGGCAATTTGATGGTGCTGGCAATGGTCCTGTTGAGCATGCGTTGTACAGCGGCGCATCTATGATCTCGCTCGTTGAACATTGTGTCACTTTCAGACATAATAGAAGACGCCTAGCTCTCTCGGGATTTGTACGCAACTGGCCAACTAGAAGATGGTCTGCAACAAAAAAGAAACCCAGTTTTCATCAAACGGAAATGAAATCATGTTATCATTTTTAGGGTGACAATTTCATCATTCCATTCTGTAGTTTAATGTAAAGCACAACCCTTAATTTATCGATTCTGACTTCTTGAATTCCTCAGCTAATAAATCCCATCGTTTTTACAAGAACTCTAAAAATATTCATGAACATTTTATGTTTTTCCATTAGTGTAGTCTACCATTTAAAGCACATATAAAATATCTTATCTGTGAATTTATGTTTTCTGAACATCGTTTTGTCTGCCATATAACATGCCTCTCGTTTTTCTCACATTTGATTATAAAACCTGTAAACCTTTTCCACTGAAAAGTTTCTCTGACTGCAGATAATACAAAAATATTTCGCTCTTTGCAAATACCCTAAGGTAAAATTCCAAAAACTGGTGACCGATGTAATATCCATGATCAAGGGGAGATAACTCACAAAGGTGTTACTTACCCTTGTCTGTATATAAATGTAAATAAACAGCTAACGAGTCAGTTCACATACTGATGTCGAGCAGTTAAGACCTATTACAGTTCGTCCATTTTCTATTGCCTCCACACCCGCGAGCCGGTGGAATACTTTTGAACATTATATCTGGCGACGAGAATTTACAATATAATAACAACGAACCCACGACTACTCGGAGATTTGTCAACTTAAAAGAGAAAACAACCGTCTTCCGAGAAGCACATGGCAGAAATGTTAAAAAATAAAAAACATGGCGAACGGTGAATTACCCATTTTTCCATCCTTTAATGTACACGCGGACCAGAACACAGCCAGCATCCGTTGAAAAAAATGGACGGACAAACTTGAAAATCTATTAATTGCTTTAGATATAAACGATGATAAAAAAACGTAAAGCAATGCTTCTACATTATGCCGGAGACGATATTTACGACATCTATGATAATTTCACTGATGATCAAAAAGGAATAGGCGCCGTTTATATCACTGAAGATGGCTCGATGACACCAAATGAATATGGAGTAATGAAAACATCGCTAGCGGACCATTTCACAGCGCAGAAAAACACATCATACGAAATCTTTAAATGTCGACTAGCCATGCAGAACACAGTTGAAACGTTAGACCAGTACTACATCAGACTGAGGACTTTGGCTTCCATGTGTGAATTTGAAAACATTGACAAAGAGATTCTTGCTCAAATTATACAGGGGTGCCTATCTTCTAAGATTAGAAGAAAGACATTAAGAGATAATTCGTCACTAAAGCAAATTTTGGACGAGGCTAGAGCAAGTGACATTGAATGGAAAGAAGTGCATGAACTCAATCGCAGCCAAAATCGTGGACGCCATAACACCCAAGTTACCAACCGATCTAAATACCGACAGCAAAGCAAATACCATGACACTCGGACAGTGGTGAAAAAGAATATGGCACACAACAGGCTTACTATTATTGTGAGTACTCCTCAGCGCACCCGATTTGCCCAGCACGTGGGAAACAATGTAAAAGGCGCCACAAAATGGGCCATTTTGCGAGAGCATTCAACGCCAAAACTGTAAGAGAGATTCGTCTCACTCATTCTCCTATATCTCCGTCAACATCCAGTAACGAATCTGTACTCTCAGTCGAATTTCCGACGTCCTCTAAAGCACCAACAGTTACTACTCTTGTAAACAATTTCCCCGTAAATGTTCTGTTAGACACTGATGCTAGTGTAAATATAATTTCTGGACGAGTGTACGACGGTTTCAAACAAAAGCCTCCCCTACGCAACACGACGATCCGCATATTTGCATACAGATCCAGGCAAGCACTGCCTACCCGAGGGTTCATTAATGCCACTATCAGATTCCGAGACAAGGCCTACAAAGCCAAAATATTTGTTATTGACAGCGAAAGTTCCCTATTTGGACTACAGAACTTACTTAGTGCCCACTGTGCCGAAACACTAGGTATGATCACCTTTCATTTTACATTTCATCTAATGGTCCCTATTCCTGACGAGTTCCCTTCACTGTTCGACGGCAAAATGGGGAAAATCTCCGGGGCCACCATCAATCTCCATATCGACTCCTCGGTAACCCCTGTAGCACAACAACACGGTAGAATACCATTCCACGTGAGGAAGGATGTCGAGACAGAATTACAGCGTCTCCATGAGCTGGACGTAACTGAAGAGGCCACTGGACCATGGACTCCATAGGTAAGCCCTATTGGGGTGCTTCCCCCCAAAAATGGGGGTGTACGCATTTGCATTGACATGAGGAAGGCAAATGAAGCCATCCAAAGAGTAAAACCTCCAATGCCAAGCGTGGATGACTTAATTACCTAAATGGCTCCACAGTAGTCAGCAAGCTAGATTTCTCTAATGCATACCACCAACTAGAGCTTGAAGAATCTAGTAGATATATAACAACATTTGCCACACATGTAGGACTATTTCGCTACAAACGCTTAGTTTTTGGAGTAAATGCAGCTTCTGAATTATTTCAAAAGGCAATTGCCGATCTACTTAGGGATAGTCCAGGAGTAAAAAATATATCGAACGATATCATAGTTGACGGATGCAACCAGACATCACATGAGATTATCCTGAGAGCCACATTGGAACGTCTACAGAGTGCAGGAGCCAAGCTGAAGAAAGAAAAATGTCTCTTCTCCGTGCGAGAACTAACCTTTTTTGGACACGTTTTCAGCGAAAGAGGAATATCACCCGACCCGGAAAAGATATCAGGTATAACTAAGTGCAAATCACCCAATAATGTTAGTGAAGTTCAGTCATTCCTGGGCATGACCCAATATGTGGCAAGATTCATCCCAGACTATGCCACAATTACCGAACCACTTCGACAAATAACAAAGAAAGACACAGAATGGAGATGGTCAGAAACGGAAGAGTCAACGTTAAACAAGCTGAAGAAAATTCTAACAGCAGCTGAAGTCGTGGCATATTTCGACCCCAATGAAGATACCAACATTATGGTAGATGTAAGCCCTGTCGGATTAGGTGCAGTTCTGACACAGAATGGGAAAGTGCTTTGCTATGCCAGTTGTGCACTCACGGATGTGGAACAACAATACTCTCAGACCGAAAGAGAAATGTTGGCTGTTGTGTATACAGCTGAGCATTTGCAGCTATACCTATATGGAGCGAAATTCACCATCACCACCGACCACAGATCACTTCTTGGGATCGTGAAGAGCCTCAAGCCAACAACGATCAGAATCGAGCGCCGGCGTCTACAACTCCTGCCTTATCGGTATAATCTAATTTATCAACCCGGAAAAGACGATCTGAACCCTGCAGACTATCTCAGTCGCCACCCACAGACTATACCAGCAAGAGATAATGCAGCAGAAGCTTACATAATGTATGTGGTTCAAAACACGATACCCAAATCCATCACCCATGAAGAGGTTGAACCCCTTTTGCAGAAGGTGAAAACTTCAATTATGAGTTGGAGATGGAATGACCCCCCAGCTGTCGAGTTTCTCCCCATTTAAGGACGAACTGTCGATTCACAATGGCTTAATTCTTCGTAGTCACCGTTTGATAATCCCCTCTAAATTGAGAAAAAGAGTGATCGAAATAGCCCACCGTACACACCAAGGCATCGTCAAAACAAAACAATTGATAAGGGAAAAGGTGTGGTTCCCTGGAATTGACACATTGGTGGAAGAAACCGTACGTGACTGCATTCCCTGCCAAGCCTCAAACCCGAAACACACAGACCGTGGACCGATACACTCCAGCCCTCTCTCAACTGCCCCATGAACTGAAATTTCGATTGATTTTGCAGGCCCATTTCCATCCAGAGGCTATCTGCTAGTCACAATTGACGACTATAGTCGCTTTCCTGAGGTAGAAATAATTCCCTCATTGTCAGCAAGTACAGTCATTCCCCACCTGAACATAATTTTTGCCATACAGGGATACCCAACTGTTCTAAAGTCTGATAATGATCCCCATTTCAGGGACAAGACTTCAGAGATTTTGCAATTCAGTCAGGCTTTAGACACAGGAAAATCACACCTCTATGGCCTGAAGCAAATGGGGAAGTGGAGTGCTTTATGCGTACTTTAAAAAAATTATACTTGCTACCACAGTAGAAGGCAATGACTGGAAAACTCAATTACGTAACTTTCTTTGGCAATACAGAGCTACTACTCATACCACCACAAAAATATCTCCTTTGGAAACCTGTACTGGCAGGAAAATGAATATCGGTTTACCTAATGCCATTGAGAGACCAGCACTAAGGCCGGTACATGACAACATAATGAAAAATGACTCGAAGGGGAAGGAGAAAATGAAAGGGTATGCAGACAAAAACAAAAATAGAAAGCAACACCCCTCTGCCTAGGAGACAAAGTCTTGATCAGGCAAAGGAAACAGAACAAGCTGTCCCCACCGTACAACCCTAAACCATACACAGTCACACAAAAATAGGGCAGCATGATAACAGCTCAAAGAAACCACCAAGTCACCAGAAACTCTTCTCTGTTCAAACGAGTAAGTCCGAACGCAATCCATGAAGAAGAAGAGTCCAACTCTGAGAGTGAGTACAGCCCATACTTGTAAAAACAACACCACGGAATACCCGCAACCCAAATGGTTGATCAACTTTCAAGACGAAACTCATCACGGAAAAGACAGTCCCCAGTCAAACTGAAAGACTTTATAATCAACTAATAATAGGACCCTTTTTTCTTTAATATATTTCCTTGAACATACAAAATGCATGTTTCAATTCTTAGTTTTAAATCTCAGTTGTAGTATATAAATAACTTTGATAATAATTTTCTAAAATAAATAAAAATGATAACCTATAATATCAAGAAAGAGAGAGATATGATATCCATGACCAAAGGGAGATAACTGACAAAGGAGTTATTCCCCCTTGTCTGTATATAAATGTAAATAAAATATATTTTAGTCATCGACATACAGTCCTGTTTCGTTGTATCACAACTCATCAGTGCCGCTAGACTCGCACCTATCCCAAGCCGAGGATTGAACCTAGAACCGTCGTGATGACAGTCGGCAGTTCTACCCCTTGACCACGGAAGCGGTGCCCGCAACTAATCTGTCCGAATGTCTATTCAAATAAACATCCGTCCGCCACTCGTAAAGTGCTCAAACGTTTGTTTGTAAACAAACCGCGAGCTTCGCTAAACAGCTAACGAGTCAGTTCACATACTGATGTCAAGCAGTTAAGACCTATTCCAGTTCGTCCATTGTCTATTGCCTCCACACCCGCGCGCCGGGGGAATACTTTGGAACATTATAACCGACACCTCTAAAAATGTATTATAAAATAGCATGTAAGCACAATTTCAATACATATAACTTGATAGTCTATACAATTAATGAGTAACTTAATAAAAAGTGAAGCATTTTTTGTTATCTGCTCGTCAAGTTTCACATCCATCACTTTCATTTAGTTTCTAATTCGTCTTTTTGCTGTGTTTACGCGCTTACATTGTTTTTACAATGTTACAATGATCGATTGACGTCATCCGGATACGTGTTTTAATTTCTGAATTCGAATTTTTTTAAAAGTTTTTATCCTTCATTTCAATTTCTAACTAATCTTTTTTACAGATTTTTCAGAAATGTTTTTAGTATTTTTTGTTGTTGTTTTTGTTTTTTTGACTGATTTTGTCTACGGTTTTTGGAATTATTTATGAATCACCTACGATTCTTAATATTACATTTATTTTTTTAGTCCACTATTTTCGTTAAATCTTTGGAATGTCATATATTTGTTTAGATTATTTTTCTGCCTCCTTATTTCTCACCCTGTGAATGCTGTGACGGCAAAATATGGTGACTATTATCATATTCGATAAAAATAGCTCGAACGAGTTTCTCCGTTTATATTTAGAGAATGTTATGTCTTTAATGTAAGAATATTGACTCGATATTCAAAATGAATTTGTTTGCATAATTCTTAGTAGACAACCTTTCTAACCCAATCATGTTTGGCTTTGTATTCCTTTTTACTAGTTTCTTCATAGATAAATACGGGAAAATCGATCATTGCACTTGAAATAAAATAACTATTTTCCACGATTTTATATTTTCTCTCAAATGTGAATTCTTATTTGAATAGTGAACTCAAAATGAGATGAGAAAACATTTAAAATTCATTTCTTTTTCTCTTTCATATGATTCAGTGTTTTATGATTTGAAGTTCATATTTCTTGGTTTGCCTTTTCAAATTTTGTATTTTTTATTTAAAATAATTATAGTTATCAAGCGTTATCAAGAGTGCAGTTGTTGTATCGCTGTGTGTGTATTTAGGTGTTCATCCATGTCATCTACGGTTATGTATGTTTGTATCATTGCCCGTACTATATAGTGGTGCGTGTATGTACTGTCGATATGTGTGATTACGTCTAGTGTGTATATACGTGTCAATTTGTATTATTGTAATCGTCTCGTGTTTATGATGTTTCTCGAGTTAGTACGTGTGTGTGTGGGTCTATATACATTCAATAAACAGTTCACCAACAGCAGATGTCTAAAGATAGTTTTTAAGTAAAGAGATGGGTAATATATTTCTGTGGAGGTACATCAGGCCAAAAGGGAGAACATACTTTCTTCTGTTGGTTGGTCAATCTAATAAAAGGGCAGTATCACTAGTAAGATACTCTGGACCGTTTATAGAGTGGACTAAAGAAGAATTGAGACAGCTCTATCAGAAGACCAGGAAACTCATGACCATACATAATGCACTACACCCAAAGGACGATGCTGACTGACTACGTGAAAAGGAAAGGCGGGAGAGGACGGGTTTGTATAGAAGACTGTGTGAATGACACCAAAAAAATCTAGAAAAATACATAATGCAGAACACTAAAAGGATAATTGTGGCAGCGAGAGATACTGAATTTAAAAAAAAAACAGAAAACAAAAAGACAAAAGATAAGACGAGAAACGAAACACCTAGACATGGATGCAAAAGGATACGTAAATGGGGAAACTGAATCCCTAATAACTGCAGGACAAGATAACTCGATGACAACAAACCACTTTAAAGCAAAGATCTACAAAACACAAGAAAACAGCAAATGCAGACTCGGTGGACAAAGAGACGAAACGATAAATCATATAGTAAGCGTATGCAGCAAACTGGCCCAAAAGGAATACAAGAACAGACACGATTAAGTGGGGAGGGCAGTACACTGTGAATTATTCAAACAACTGCATTTTGAACGCAGAGACAAATAGTACAAACATAAACGGGAAACAGTGCTTGAAAACGAGAACCACAAAATCTTATGGGATATGGACATACAAACAGACAAACTTATCCAAACAAAAAGACCGGATGTCGTAATAATTAGTAAGAAAGAAAAATCCTGTCAAATCGTAAAGGTCGCTGTCCCAGCTGATCGCAGGGTGACTATCAAAGAAAAGGAGAAACGGAGCAAATACATAGAGCTAGCCAGAGAACCGAAAGGGATGTTGATGACGAAGAAAATCAAGATAATACATATAATAGTGGAAGTACTGGGAACAGTTCCGGCAAGCTTTGTAAAAGTAATGGGAGAAAATGGAATCAAATAAATGGCTGGAAAGATACAAACTAATCCAGGGGTAAAACATAGAGAAACGTTACATGGAACATTGAAGCTGCATATATATGTTCTCTATCCCCTCCCCCATCCCCTGCCATTGTCCCATCCCCTGCCATTGTCCCATCCCAAATGATGTCAAATAGTCGAGAAGGGTCAAGGAGGATAAAAAAAAACGAAGAGAGAGCGCTGAGCAGACCGCTCGACAAGTCGGAAGAGAACCTTAAGGAAGCTTGTTGCCACTCAGATTCATTTGCAAATGTTATCGAAAGAGGTGCAGTGCATTGGAAATCTAGGGAAATGTGTTGTCACTCAGCTTCCAGGGAACATCCCAGGTTGTCTTCAAGGAGAGGTCCTTGATCTCTGTGAAAGCTCCTAGTGAGCCAACAACCACAACAACAACAACAACAACAACAACAACAGCAACAATAACAACAACAACAATAATAATAATAATAATAATAATAATAATAATAATAATAATAATAATAATAATCGCTTAAATGACTTGTCAATTGCTGGGAATCTAATAATAAAGCACAATAAAGTTATTTTATTTATTAAGTCTCATTTGCGCATGATAAAACTAAAGGTAGACAACTGCTATCATATTCTTTAATTTTAAATGAGTTAATCCATGTTGCTGTTTTGTTTTTGTTTGATTATTCAAAATGCTTTATATCAGCAGTCGTCTTGGCCGGTCTACGTAAATTCTTAGTTAAAATTTAGTTAAGTATATTATTTTTATGCCAATAACAGGGTACAATAATGACAAATTACAATTGCTCAGACAGAATCACCGTTTCAGTCGTCAGCTTGAATGATATTTAGCACTGACTTTGGAAATCCAATATCTTAATACGATAGAGTGTGCTTTTTAATTTACAGCTGAGCTTCTTTTTTTTTTAATTTCAAGATTAACCTAGGTAATCAAGGTTTGGGTTCATTTGATATCAAGTTGATTTTTCTATTTGTTGTTCATCTTTTGGAATCTGGGTATGAACTTTTTCTTTATTAGATCACATGATTTCTTTTTAATTTGATGTGACTATTTTTTTAATTTGAAGTTAAAATGTTGTAATGAGAGCGATAAATTAAAATCTCGTTTTATAAAACAGAAATGGTATTTATATTTGATTAGTAGAACAGTTATAATATTGACACTTCTGCCGTTTACCAATCGTAATATCTTTAGTTAGGATTTTCGAGATAAATTTAAGTTTTACGATATATTTAGTTTATTAAAGTACAAAATGATTAATAAAACTACATGTAATATTAAAAATAGCTTTCTAAATCTTAGATTTACTATTTCGGTACATTTTGTGAACTACTGGAGTGCCATAGTAATATCTGATTCCTCCTTACATGCTTCCAATCTGAAGTTAAATTTTGTATTAAAACTAGATTTCTAAAGAAAATGAAAATCATAAAAAAAAATATCGTGTATGATGCTGGTGATGCCAGCAAGAAATTCAAATTCCATTTCACAAAATGGAAATTATAATAAGTGAATCATCATTAGCTAATTTATATTCACGTGTTTAGAATTCTACAGAAGAAAACTAATTTAAAAAATGTCTCCATCACAAAATCAAATTCATATCCTTCAATGACGTGAAAATGTAATGTAACACAAATTATTATTTAATTTGAATTAATTAGATCATATGGAATATGATATTTGTGAAATTGACGAAAATATTAAACTCTACGAAAGATTAACAAAAAATGTCGATAAAATAATTAATCACCAAATATTTAATTTCATACAATATGTTATTATTCACATTAAACAATTATATTTCTTGATCTAAATATTTAGAAATTGCATAAATTATTTCATGAAATCTCATGACAAAATATGTTTTGTTAAAGCCAGCAAAGCTAGAGTTTGCTCTCATTAGTCACCGGGGCATTCTGAATGTGACTTGTTCTCTTTGGGGTTGTGATATGACCCGGTGCAGTTCTAAGAGGTACACTTACACCCAGGCTTTCCCTTCTCGCACGTCGAGAATCGGGTAGTTTATTGCTAATCGTCTGAGAAATACCAACAGAACATCCCAGAAGTTGTTGTACTTCAGAATGTTAGTTTTTTCAGGTGCTGTCTTTTCTATCTCATTTTACCAAACCTTGTGTCATATCTTTCAACAGAGATAACTATATAAATAATAAACAGAAACATAAATTGTGCAACAATATAACCCATAAAAGATACTGAATAGAAGACACTAAATTGTATAGATTTAAGAGAACATGAGGATAGAAAAATGATATATTTATGAATAGAGATTGTATCGATTTTATATTTTGTTAGCTTCGGTTACATTCACATAGGCATCTCTCTGACAGTTTTCTAAGCATTACTATTTCTGAGGTTTCAAAGGTTGTCACAACCGAGGGTTGTAGTTGAGATAATCTCCCCCCCCCCTTAAAAATGCACTCATGGTGTGCTTCTCAAATAGCCTCTCACAACCAAGTCCAGCGAAACTGTTTATACTAATTGGAAAAAGGGGCAGAGACGGTTCACTGGTGCCTTAAAACCAGCCACTTCGGGCAAGTAGAGCTCCTCAACATTGGATGGCAGCTTACCTAGGAGAAAGCAACTCTGATTCAAAATCTCAGCTGTCTTGTTGGATTACTCCATCAAGGGAAAGGTTAAGGGAGTAAACCCAAACACAAAATCCGGAGACGGAGTTTCTAAGCCGGCATTAACTTTATATTGTCATCACCGGCCGCTCCTGCAGCGCAGTTAAGGTCAATCTGTATCAACAGCTATTTTTCCCTTGGATCTTCTGGTTTTGCGGGCAACAGCTATTCTCCCATATCACTCCAGAGACGGACGGTTGCCAACAACTACTTCTGTGCTGGCTTATGACAAGCCGGTGGTCCTGTTTATGACGTCATCACTAGAACATTGCTTTACCTAGTTAACAGACTCTTTCTATCCAGTTTGGTGTTTCATCAGTTTCCTGCTCGTAGAATGATTGCCACGGCTTAAGAGCTTCATCTATCCCTCTTGTATGGTAACCTTTTTCAATATCAGAGGCAGGTTGACTACACTTTGAGCTGGAACTGTGAAAGGCAGGAGCGTTCAACTTTCCGGTGGATTATACATACTCGCATACCTAAATGCATACAGCACGTAGTGCTCACCCATCTGGAACTTCCTATCCGTTTTTTGTTTGTTTGTTTGTTTTTTCATCCGTTTCCTTCTCTTAAGTGGTTTGTTTTCACGACAGCTGAGGAGTTCCAACTATCTTCCTATATGGTAACATTCTGGGATATCAGAAGAAAGCTACCAGATGTTACACATTACCCAAAGGTCACCTGGATCTATGTAAGGGAGGGGCGTTAATCTCTCTAAGGAATAATACATACCCGGATACCTAACTACGTACAACGCCTAGTATTCCCAAATGGTCACTCATCTGGTACAGGCCAAGCTCAACGTCGCTTAACTTCGCTCTAGCGAAAATCTGTGTCTGCGTGATTATGTTGTATTGTAGTGGACAGTTCATTGAAATACAAGGTTCGAAATATTTAAAAGAATGTAATTGTCTGAACTGTAAATATGATGTCTCCTCCTCGGTCGCACATTTTTGTTCGTATGCATAAGGTATTGGGTTTGCTAATAAACAGTTCAGGTTTCTGTTGACGTGTGCCACCCTCAATTGAAAGGAAGAGAAAATACCTTAAAATAACAGAACAGATGCTACACTACAGAAAAATAACCCACGGGCAAGTGATATTATGACCAAAGAACATATACGACCTTTCCCAAAATGAAGAAAGAAATGCTCGTGAGGATTTTATAATGCCGAACGAGCGCACGACAGTACTCGCTACTCACCTAAAGGAGGAGGTAATTTGTTGTTCATCTTTTGAAATCTGGGTATGAACTTATAATAACAGAGCACATATGATAAACAACTCACTGTTGAAGTAAACACTGAAAACATATATAAGTAATACATTATACGAGTGCACATTCTTCATCAACAGTAACGGAAAATTATTCTCCTCCAATGTTTGCACTAACATCATATGAAATATTTTTTCCATTTTGAAACGTTCAAATTTGATAGGTTTTCTTTATTGTTATTGGTTTTTAATTTTACTTTATCGATTTGGTTGTTCATATGAATACAAGCAACTACTTACTATTAATTAGAAAGGAATATTTTTTAATGAAAACTTTTAGTTATATATCCTTTTTTAATGAATCACTTCATTTACTGTCAAGATCGACAAAATTATTGTACATATAAAGAAATAAAATAATAAAATTACAAATGAATAACACCAGACATTTATTTATTAAAGACTATTTTAAATCTAGTCAATTAGGCATAAACATACTTTTATTCTTAGTTAGTGATTTACATAACAATACGCAGTTTGGATTGTAATATAAATGCAGCCAAATTTTAAAATCGTTCGCAATTATTTATTTAGAGCGAATACTGTCGAAGCATAACTTTTTTATACTCGTATATTCGAAATAATAATGTATTTTCAACTTGTTTGATCAAAAGCAATCGTATGTTTTCGTTTATTGTTCAATATCCACAAATTTCCACCTTCATTTGCAACATTGTTTATTCACTAAGCAACACAAATCGATATGAACATAATCTACCTAAAACATATACTATTGATCGATTCTATAACAAAGGCGCAATTAATGTCGCTGCGTTAGTTCGACATGATTTGTGCGATTCAGTAATGCACACTAACCTTCAAATATTCGCTTGACAACTTTCCGTCATTATTCATTTTTCGATTTCAATTTAGATTTAGTAACAAGTAAAAACTCATCGATATTATATTTCTCTTTGTCTGTTACACTTTTTCTCGGAAACTACTAAACCGATCTTGTTGAAATAATAAGTATTAATAGAGTTTAGTCACCTAAATACCACATTTACTCTAAAATTTTTCTTGGAAACTATTGGTCCGATCTAGCCGAAATTGTGTATGAACCTTTGCTATGAAAAAATACAGATAAATTTTGGAATTCTTTCCCTGTTTCCTACTACCTTGACTAAACTGATATGGAAAAGCTTAAACATAATGTGAACAGACATCTCTCTGGTAAATTCCCCACAACCTCTTATTAGATATGATACGAAATAGTAGCCTGCTAGGACCAAATAGAAATACGCTTTGTTTGAGATGAAAAAAAGGGGAAAAGGTCTATCTTTATTTGCAGGATTTTTATTGACTAATCGACAAAGATCGATACAATTATAATCTACTAACAAATACATATTAACCTATTCATCATCGATGTCATGTGAAAGGAGTTATTAATGTCTGTGACTGATCAGATAAGCTAACTGAACTAACAATAGTTTATTTATGTATATATATATATATATATATATATATATATATATATTAATACTATAGCATGTGTGTTATTTTCTATGTCACGCTTATATCCAGGCCCTTTAATAGTTATGTACTTCCATTTCTTGTAATAAATAATTTTACCAAAAATTCTTCATAAGTTTTGGTTTCGATTATAACTGATGGCACTTAAGTCATTTAATTTTTTTATAAATAATTTTACTAAGAATTCTTCATAATTTTGGTTTCGGTTTCTATTATAACTGATGGCACTTAAGTCATCTATTTTTTCTAAATAATTTTACCAAGAATTCCTCATAAGTTTTTGTTTCAGTTTCGATTATAACTAACGGCACTCCAATGATCTATTTTTTAAAAATAATTTTATCAAGGATTCTTCATAAATCTTGGTTTCGGTTTCGATGATGGCACCTTAGTAAAAAATAATTTTATCAAGAATTCTTCCTAAGTTTACTTTTGGTTTCGATTATAGCTGAAGAAACTTAAGTTTATATATATATATATATATATATATATATATATATATATATATATATATATATATATATATATATATTCCTTTTACATTAAGCTATATATACACACATATATATATATATATATAAGTTTTGGATTCACTTTCGATTCAAGTTAAATAACCAAAGTCATATCGTTATATATATATTTTTTTAAATCGTAACTTAATAATATATACAAATCGATAGAACATTTAATATATAATAATACATACGAAATCTGCAAGAATTAAAATATCATATTTACGCGTATTTTACGACCTAGCTAAGCCGGGCGTCCCTGCTAGCTTGGATAAATACGTTTGCAGTTTTAACAACCATTTACGCTGAATATCTAAAGAATGACAGCATCAATATATTACATATGAATCAGTCCCCTTTAGAATTCCGCAGGTCCGCTAGTGTTTAAGTAATGTTTAATCGTAAAATCCAACGTATAAATTCAGTCACATACGACCAGTCTCATTTATGTCTGCTGGTTAATTTGGATTTTATTTGAATAAATCTAGCATAAAGCATTTATAAAAATAAAAATGAGAACGAACCAATTCATAAAAACTAAATAAAATTTATTAAAAAAACAGTTTAAGGTAAGAGTAAAGTGCTTGAATTCAATCTTTTATCGCTAATTATAATTTTCATGATCTTCATTTATATTTTTTCTCAAAAGATATATATTGTGAAAATAAAATACTGAACGACTACCATGATATAAATGAGTTTCTTTATGGACAACCTCGCACGTTAAAAAATGGCTGACGACAGTTTTAAAGAGGTTTATAAATCAACACTAGACGTTGATTCTGACTAGTACAAGATGGATGGCCAGACGCTCTATTTCATTTCCCCCTAATCGGAATATACAGCCTGAATGGAGACCGTATTTTTTTCTCAGAAAGTTCTACTTTCACAGCAAGGCGAGATGTCTAACAATAGACAAAGCATACAAAAACTGATATTAATGGTTGTTCATTTACGAACTAAAGACAATCCAGCAATTTTTTTGCCTTTTTTTTTTTTTACATAGGCATCACCACATTATCAAGGCCAATAGGCCACTCAAGGATAAGGGTTAAAGAGTGTACAGTAGAAATTGGACATTATAATAATCATTAGTAATGAAAATTTGGTAAAGTTGATAACTTATATGGAACGGCTCGTCAAGAACTTATTTACGTTAGACTTGAAGACAACCATATTGTAGTCAGCCGGAAAGCAGGAAAACGGAAGACAATTCCACAGGCGTGCAGTTCTAAGAAAAAAGCTTTGTTCATGGAATCTACGTTTAGGTTTAGGCACAGATAAAGAGTTGCCTCCGTCGAGAGATTTGCTAATCCTATGAGATATAACTGTAAGCCTAGGTCTAACTTTACACCCTTAGCTTAGAAACTTAACGTGTCATATTATTCAATTAATTGGAATGATTATTGAGATGAGTATTATTTATTCATCAAACGTGGTGAGAAGACAACAACTATGGAAGGCAGTTATTGCTGAGAATGCAATTAGGAGATTCCGAGTTCCTGCCCGGAAACAACCTGAGGAATAGTTGGCCGAAACGCCGTGAAACAACAACTAAAATATGAAAATATAAGTCCGCAATAAAGTAATGAATCAACGTGTTATGTTGTTATAAATTGCTGTAATATTATATATATATATATGTGTGTGTGTGTGTTTGTGTGTGTGTGTGTGTGTGTGTGTGTTTATATATGTATGTATTGAGCGGAAAGCACATACTCCGCCTGGAATTCCCATATGGTCACCCATCTAATACTAGTCAGTCTCACTGTAACTTAACTTTGAGGTGTCAACCTAATTATGCCGTGTGGCATTGTTTCCAGCCGTCCAGAACCTCCATTTGCCACTGGTATATTGAACTAGGCCGACTCAGGAGAGGTGTGGTTAGAGATTACCAACATGTGTCACAAAAATTCCACGCGCATGCACCATTAGAGTGGGCATCCATAGTTTTTCAAGACTGAAGGAAGCTACGATGTATTGAGCACTTTTGAGAAGATACTTGGTTTTAGTTTAATACATTCGAACATTTCATTAATGAATTGATGAATTAATTAAATAATATATATATATATATATATATATATAGAGAGAGAGAGAGAGAGAGAAAGAGAAAGAGAGAGAAAGATTATACTCGAAAAAAATCCAGCCAGTTAAGTTTATATTATTTGGATAAGAAAATATTGAATTGACAAAACAAGTTGAATATATAAAAATAACATAAAATCCAAATTAGCCTCTTCCTCTCTTTATATTCTACCTCTTCCCCATTTTCCTGTCTCTTTCACTTTCTTAAACGTTTGCTTTTACTTTCGCTAACTACGAGTAGAATAATATTACTAATTGTAGTGATGTTTTTTTTCTTTATACTTCATCAATACCATTTTTTGATTTTTAGCATTGTATTATCTTAAATGTACCAATAAATTGCGCAAAGACGAGATAGCGAGTTGTAGACAGCATACAGAGTTAGAGCGGTAGTGTCAAATACGATACAATAAGAAAGGGTGAAAGTGATATAAATTAGTAAAAGAGTGATCACTTGATCAGCTATGTTGAAATTACGACCAATGAAAACAATTTAAATAGAAGCTTTTTAAACATAACTCAATTCCAAAATTGATGAATATTTTAACATGTATTTTGTTATGAAAATATATAGCAAAACACTCAGTGAAAATAAACTTTATTACAATAACAAATTAATAACAAAATGTTAAAAAATCAAAGTGGAAATAATAAACCCAAGATGCACAGCTTATCCTTGAATTATGTTTCAGTAATTTGATGCTGTCTGGACATCTAAGGCAGTGCTTTAAAGTTCTATGCACTTCGTCCTGTTTAAAATGCAGCATCCAGGCCGGCCTGTCTCCATCTTGACGTCAGTGTTCTGTCACCATGGTGAAAATAACTTCATTCCACTCGGATTGCGCTCGTTGCAATCAAGCAGACCGCTATATCACCAAGGCAGCCACGGACTCGTCCAGGCGAAAAGTATCAGCCTGGCCCGTGTTCTTGTCCGGACTTACAAACAAGAAGAAAATATCCAATAAAATAAAATACATTTTCGAAAAGAGTTGTCAAACACGATTTATAAAGCGAAAATATTGTCTTTTTATCAGTGCCGCCTACACGTCTCTGCAAGAACCAGTTTCAAGGTCTGTCACTCATCTAAACTACCGTACATTATTTGCATCAAATCGATGCAAAAGTTTTTGCTGGTTTGTATAAGAGTCATTTTAAATCATTGTAATTTATTTTTTGCATAATGTTAGTACTTAAACTTGATTCATTTATAAGAATCTTCTAGATTATTAAAGCACTATTCATAATTTTCTGCAATATTTTTTATCAATGTTGTCTTCTAAACGGCATTCTTTTGTCAACAAAAAGAGGCATCTTCCACTTGTCACTACTAACCAAAGATTTCCTAGAAAAAATTGCTTCGGATATTTGCCCTATTCTGCATATTTCCTTTGACTGATCACTTATTAAGAGGATTACAAAACCATTTATTAGATTGTGAGTGGGTTATTTTGGATTTTTTAAAACAAAAATACGCATGCGTATCGATCCTCTGTTTCGTAAGGCATTTTCACAAATATTAACAATTAGTATAGATATCCCGAAAAATTGGGTCATAGGAAAGCCTTTAAAAATCTTTTAGTGACGAGTGTTATTACACCTTCTTTACGATCTACAGGGCCACCCTCAAATTCACGGTTCGAATTCTTCTAATGCAGAGCCAGCCTTCTTCTCTTTAGTAGAGAAAAAGAAGTATGTCTCAAAGAAGGTCGCAGGTTGCATCGACCGAAACGTTGTGCTAAGAACACCCAAGATGAGAATAGTAGTCCGATTGTTCACAACACAACACAAGCATTCATTAGATTGTCTGGAAAGTCTTAGCGTTTTTAAAAGTTTAGGTTTCTATAAACTTAAAACGCTTATAAATTGTTTATTTAAAATCACATTTAGCATTTGTTACGCATATCATTGTCATTGGTGACAGAATTGTTCGAATGTATTTACTTTTAAATATACCACATGAAAATAAAATCGCAACAAATTCCATGTTTAAAACAAAAAGTAAAAACTGCTGCTAAAACATTCGAAGAGGTTTGTGAAGTGTATAGTTACAATGTTAATGGAGAATCGACTGTTGTAAAGTGGTTTGCAAAATTCAAAACAGGATGCACCAGTACTGAACATGAAACTCTAAGTGTAAGAAATTTTACATTAATGTTCTGAAGACAATTTAAATATCACAACTGGAGCACTTGCGTAATAGTCGGAACTTTCAAAAAGTACAGTTTATGACCATTTTCATTAATTAAATATTGCTTCATCTCTCTGTTACAGATATCGACGGTAGGAGAGTATAAGAAAGCAATCCGTGTCATGGACGTGCGTCAGAAGCAGAGATGTCATTGAATTCCTAGCAAAAATGCACTGAGAATAGTGGTGAATATGTAGAAAAAAAAACAATTAAATCAATGTGGCTCGTTTTAATGGTACGTTTTTTCCGTCTTTGTACCACTTCAATTTTTTAGTTAAAATATAGGAGGCTTTACTCTTGAAACTACTCTCGTACTATCTGATAATGTACAATTCAATTTACTTTAGTATTTTAGACTTCTATAGTATTTTTTGATATTGAATTAACCAGAAAAGTAATATAGCATATAGTCTGTGGTCATGGTGCGATTATCCCAGGGATTACCATCTTCATTTTTGACGTGTGGTATCTGCGCTGCTGTCATGATACCAACCTCTCGAGAATGACTTTCTCGTTTGTGAGTAGAATAGTATCTGTTTTCTTGCCATGAACCAGCATCCCAGGCATTAGAATTTATTGTGGATAGTATAATATACGTTATGAACAATTATCATAGGCATTTTCTTCCTTTTTTTAGGCTCAGGGAGTTGTTTGTCATCTATAAGAGCAAAGATGTTCAACTGGATGAACAATGTTATTTCTAGTATAAATAAATAATAGTGATGGGACGAGTCTAACATTTTTGCGCGATTCCGATACAATTACCGATTCTGTACAAAATTTTCGATTCTGATACAATTAACGATTCTGATTCAGATTCTTCATCAATCTCTAATTATTTTTATTTACCCCGATTACCGTAAAACACATGTTAAATGTGCAGATATTTCTTTACACGTAAAAACAAACTAATGGGGCGGGTGATTTGTAGATTTTAGTTTAAAATCAATGAATATTTATTACTTTATTATTATCACACGTAGTAAAAGATTTTGTTGAAAAATCAAATAAAAAAGTTAATTAAAGAAATCGTTTTTTTGGCATAGGAAGATACACACAAATTTTCCTGATTCCGATACCTCCAAAAGATTCCGAATCCTCCAAATGTTCCGAATTTTTCGATTCCCGATTCCGATTCTAATTAATCGTTCCAAACTCTAGTGAATAGCAATAAAAGTAGCCCTATACTAAAATGATTCTTCAAATTCATAATCTTCACTTGAAGCAACGGATACAATGCTAAGAAATAAACACGCGGAATTAGAGTAGTCTATTCCGTTGAATAAAAAAATTCGTTCAAAATTTTCTACAGATTCCAAAGTTTTATAAGTTTCATCTGGAGAAAGTTTAGAGATTACATCGGCCAAAACGTTGCGAGAATAATGTCCATGATCAAAACAGCAGGTCTAATACTTCGAATAATATAGCTTATAGATACTAAAAATAAATCCGAAATATACAATGAATCAGTTTTTAAAAAAAATCATTTCCATCACGAAAAACATAGATTGATTTACGAATTTTATTCAAGATACGTTCCAATTTAGCAAGACAATGCAGTGTCTGCCACTCAGTTCGTCAAGCTTAAGTTTGAAATAGATTTTGCATTACTAAACGAGCATATTTATTAGACATATCTTATTTTGAAAAATGTTGCTTCATGTTCATTTCAATTGCCATCATTTCCTTTTTATACCAAGTACGTAAAAAAATATTAATATAATTTACTAGCAGTTCAGCCCGGCTTTGCTCGGGCCCCATATACAGTTTATAACCTTACGTGCATATGTATATATATTTTTAAAAGTTTAACTCGTATCCAGGTAACCTACACCTTAAATTTCAAGTGTTTACACCCAAAATTGGCGGCGGAGGTTGATAGAGTCTGTCAAGGTCAACTCTCAACTTTGACCTCTTGGCCGCCAAATTTTCGCCCAAAAACTGATTAAAAAGCTCCCTGTATGTCTTTATATAAAATTTCAAATGTTTAGACCCAAAATTGGCTGAATAGTTTGCTAGAGATGGCAAAGGTCAAATCTTTTGCACTTTGTCCTCTTGGCAGCCAAATTTTCAGCCACAAACCGATTAAAAGCTTGCCCTATGTCTGTATACACTTTATGTAAAATTTCAAATGTTTAGACCACCTGACTGAGTATCTATCTACGGTAAAACATCTAAGACCGTAAACGAGCAAGTTCTCTCTGATTTCCTCTCCTCTGATCATGAGCACATGATACAATGGGGGAAAGGAGTGGATGGTTACTTTTAATGCATCTAAAACCAAACATCTTTACATCATTAACGTTCTGATCCCTATCTGGCATCAATTGAAATGAATGGCTCTCGTCTTGAGGAGGCCTCATGTTTTGACAAGCTTCTGGGCTTGACCTTTACTCCTGATCTGAAATGGAAAACGTACATTAAATCTGTTGCTAAGGCCGCTGGGAAAATGGTCGGATCCTTCTATCGATCCAATAGATATATCACTGCTGATGCAATTCTCTATCTATATAAGAGCCAAGTACGCCCAAGGATGGAGTACTGTTGCCACATTTGGCCAGGAGCTGCTAGAAAGGACTTGTCCTGCCTTGATAGAGTTCAAAATAGACTTCGTAGCCTCGTAGATGTCCTTTTCTCTTCTCTACAACCGCTTTCTCACAGAAGAAATGTTGCGAGTTTGTCTCTGTTTTATCGTTATTTTCATGGCAAGGGCTCGACTGAACTTCAATCTAGGTCCCCCTTTGCCAAACTTTCACAAGAAACACTCGTCTAGCTGAAAACACTATCAATAATCCCCACTCTTTTTCTGTGCTTAAACCTAAACGTAGATTTCATGAACAAAGCTTATTTTTTAGAACTGCACGCCTGTGGAACTGTCTTCCGTTTTCCTGCTTTCCAGCTGACTACAATCTGACTGTCTTCAAATCCAACATAAACAAGTTCTTGATGAGCCGTTCCACTTAAGTTAACAAATTTACCGAATTTCTATTACTAACAATTACTATATTGTTCAATTGACTACTGTACACTCTTAACCCTTATCTTCGAGTGGTCTCTGGGCATTGATAAGTGGTGATGCCTATATAAAAAAATCAAGTGTTTAGACTTATTTGGCTGAGTAATTTTATAGAGACCGCAGAGGTCAATAGTTTTTAACTTTGATCCGAATTTTGACTCCTTAACATTTATTGCTTTGGGCTCTATCAAATTAAAAAGTTTGATCCATGTCCAGGTAACCTACATCTAAAATTTCAAGTGTTTAGATCCAAAATTTACGGAGAAGATTGGTAGTTTTCAAAGGTCAACTCGTTGAACTTTGACGCCTTGACAACCAAATTTCTGGCCGAAAACCGATTAAAAAGAATTTTTCAAATCGCAATACTCCTTATGTCATATCTCGAGTCTGTAGACTGAAAAATGACAGAGTAGTTTGGTAGGGAAATGTACAAAGAGACACACACGTACATATAGACAATTTCACTTTTATAGATATATAGATTAGCAATTGTACGAGAGTGAATTCAATGCATTTTTATGTCCGCTTTTTATTTGCAAAATAACATTAGACATGATGTTTTTAAACAAACTAATTCTAAGGGAGATAACTTCTAATTATTTGAGAAGTAATTATTTATTTATTGTAATGCTATACATAGTACAAATAAATACCGTCAATAATAGAAATGATATAAATCTTAGTGATACTATAATAAATAGATAATAATAGTTATAATAATGATAATAAAAATATTCATAGTTATAATGATAATAATAGCAATAGAAATAATACCAATAAAATAAGTAAAATAATAATAATAATAGTTATTAAATTATTAATTATAAACGGTTAAAATCAGATTAATAATAAGATTTTTTATTATTTCATGAGGGTTTAAATCTGTCAAATTTCAAGCAACGTTTATGAATACAACTGGGAAAACTCTCCCGCTTTCGATTTAAAAGCGTGTGCATATTGTCATTGAATTATAAAATAGCCAAGGCTTCAAATCTATAAAGGTTGCAGAATTTGTCCCCAGGCTTATATGCATTACAAGTGCCAAATGTTTTCCATTTTAAAGTAAAAAGGATATTCATATCTTTGAGATACCAAGTATATTTTTCTAAAGTTGTCTGTTATTTTAAGGATCTATTTTTGAAAGAGTGTTTGTGTGTGGAGATTCTGTGTTTTAAAGGTCCAGAAGTAGAACCAAAGTATTTCACATTTTGTTTAATAGAGTTGTAATAGTTGCTTTCAGTTAGATTAACAATGTTATTTATATGCAAGATGTTTTGTTAGATGGGTTAATGAGGGGGTTGTTATTCATTAATTGTGTGCTGCTTTTAGTCTGCGCTAAAAGATTTATATGGTTGCTATTATTTGAATTTACATTTGGGATTTTTGATACTGTGCAGCTCTAAATTACACTTTTTACTTTGCAGGTACCTTGTAAAGGACATGTGCTTTCCTTCTACAATTACAGCTTGCCATAGTTTGTATATTTGTACTTTGTATTTTCTTATTGTTGTTACTAATTATTTTTTATGCAGATTTGGAATTGTTGAATAAGATATTTTGATCGTGTTTTTGTTAAAAAATTTATTGTACTTATGGGGGCTTCGAAGTTATTTTCTAATACTTTGAAAAATTCTCTGGCTATGTCTGTTTTAACGCTTTTTTTGTATGAAGGGTTAAACCATGTGGTTTTGTACTGTGGTCTGATTATTCTTTGCAGTTCTTTTGTGGGTTGTCATGGCCATATTATATAGGTTATTATGTTTTTATTAGGTTTATTATAATTGTTGTAGTTTTCTATGTAATTTGTATCAGTTTTATTTAAGCATTTAATTTGTTTTGTATCCTGAGTTTTTAAGGGTCTCATGGGTAGTATTCTGTGTTTTTATTAAATATAGATTTGTTAAAAGATAAATAAGATATTCTTAAAGGGAAATTAGAGACTATTCATTTCAATATTGACTTAGGATGGTTCGATTCATTGTGGACATATAGTACAGATTGGTTTGGTTTATGATAGGGTTCAAAAGTAGAGTTTGTAATTTGTACATACAGTAAAATAACTATTTTTTAGGATCTATTCTATAGTGAGGCCATAATTTTTAAAAATTTTATGTAGGGATTTAATTGTTTGTTCGTAATTTTTATTTGTGGAGTTAATCCGGAATAGTGCATCGTCTTTGTAAAGGCCTCCCTTCATTCGGAATTGTTTGTAGAGTATTTCATCAATTTCACCCAACAGGAACAGACCAACTCGATCGGTTACATGAGCTGAGTCGGTCGAACCAATTAAAATTTTAAAATGGGCAGGGGTATTATTTCTGGTCCAATATTTATTGTCGAATGTTATTTGTTTTGGAGACGCCCACTAATTAGCATACGTGGGTTAAAAGATATAGATAAAGGTATCAAGTCAGCAAGACCGGGGAGCTGTGTTCGAACGCCGGATAGGCAAGACGCATGTGCCGGTTGCTCCATGAAAGACTTTAACACGCCCTTTGCCGGACAATGTTCCAACTGCAGGACAACTGCACCTTTGTAAATATGTATTATCCTTTCGTCTTGATATATTTGCTTTACCTTTACTTTCTGCGTTTGTGTTGTTATTGATACAGACACACAGTGTCGACGGGATTTCGAAAAAAAGATTTACGCGTGAGCAAATATGCTATCAAACTCAACAGTGGTATTCGGGAACTATTTACTCGTCAAAGATTGAAAAAAAAATTCACTCAGGAATTCAATGTTTAAAACGCAGCAACTACGAAATTGTCGAACGCGATATACTTGCAAAACACCAGGATTTTTTTTTGTGACTACTTGAAAAGGAAATTCAAAACCCGGGACACTTGAAAAAAAAAACAACAAAAAACAGCAAGCACTTTATTTCAAAGTGCATACGAGAAAAAAAAAACTTGAAAGTTACAGTAACCCTTTCTGCAAAGTGCACACAAGAAAAAAAGTGTTTCGCTAGGATACCGTGAACTTATTAGGTAGACTGTTTTGAAAGATAAAGTAATTTTTTCTCAGTGTACTAACTGATTTACTAATTTGAAAAACAAATGCGTCAACAAGAAAGAGACGAAGAACAGAGAAGGCGTCTACAAGAAAGAGACGAATTACAGAAAAAAAACTACAAGAAAGAGACGAAAGACAACAAGAAAGAGACGAAAGACAGAATGAATGGCTTCTTAAATGTATAGAGCAAATGCAACTTTGTCAAAAAGATTTGTTGGAAAGATTAACGACTAATTTTGCACAGGAAAGCAATACGACTTTTTCCAACACAACAATTGTGAATAGAATAGATGTGTTCACGTACCTACCAGAAGAGGATAAAACTTTTGAGGGATACTTTAAAAGGTATGAAGATATTTTCGAAACAGATTGCGAAAGCTGGCTAAACGCAAAGAAAGTAAGTTCATTACTTCGAAAGCTTTGTACCAGTGAACATTGCAAATTTGTTGATTTCATATTGCCAAGGAGAACGAATCAGTTAGGCTTCGCGGAGACCCTAAAACTTCTTAAGGAGTTATTCGGACACAACATGTCTCTTTTTCACAAGAGATGGTCGTGTATGAACCTTAAGAAAACGGAAGAGCAGGACTACCTGACATATGCGTCAGTAGTGAATAAACACTGCGACAATTTTAAATTATCGGAACTTACGGTAGACGTCTTCAAATGTTTAATTTTTGCACAGGGGCTAGTTTCTACAAAAATTCAGAGATCCGAAGACGCGTTCTCTCAAAATTAGAGACAGAACAAGGTCTGACACTGCAAAAGTTAGCAGAAGATTGTCAAAGGGCAGTATCACTAAAAAAACTCCAGAGATATAGAAGAATCACGAGTATCGTACATAAGGAAGATTAAAATCTGGCAGAAACGCAGGGCAAAGAAAGTGTGAGACTCGTCAAAATCCGAAAGATTACGCGAGTTATAAATACTCAAACTCTAATTACAGAAAACGAAATTACGATTCAAGTCAAAGGAACTATAAAAAATCGGGACCAAGTAATAATTGCGGAAGATGTGATGAAAAACATTGGGGAAAGGATTGTCCTTACAAAAATATCAGATGCTTCAATTGCGACAAAGTCGGACATAAGAGTATTTGTTGCAGAACAAAATATAGAGTACACCAAATGAGAACAAACGACAAAGAGAAAGACAATTTACGAAAATATGTGTTGGTTAATATTTTCGGCAAACAAATAAAATTTCAACTTGATTCTGGAGCAGATTTGTCGGTAATAAACGTTAGCACTTGGAAAAAACTGGATAAACCGACTCTGAAAAAGTCAAGTAAGGGTGCTAGAACGGTGACAGGAGACGAAATCAAATTCGAAGGAGAATTGTCCTGCCCATTGATTTAAATGGCACGACGAAGAAATTGAAAATCTTCGTAATTAAAGAAAGCGAGAATTTATTGGGAACAGATTTTATTGAAAAATTCAATCTTTGGGATAAACCGATGAACGCTTTTTGTAAAAAAAATAACCAGCTGCACCACAACGTCAGAAAATATTAAAAATGAACTAAAGAACGAATTCCCAGAAATATTTACTATGGGGCTGGGAAGATGTAATAAATTTAAAGCTTCGTTCGAGCTAAAAAAGGATGCAACACCAGTATTTAAGAAAAACGGAATGTGCCGTTCGCCGGATTAGACAAAATATATAGCGAATTAGACAGACTTGAAAGAACGGGCATTTTATCGAAAATCGAAACTAGCGTTTGGGCAGCGCCTATGGTGTACGTAAAGAAGAAATCGGAACAAATTCGAGTCTGCGGAGATTTTTCAACCGCGTTAAATAATATGCTACAAGATCATCATTACCCTTTACCAAGCCCGGAAGAGATTTTTGCCAAACTAAATGGTGGGAAATTTTTTTCAAAAGTAGATTTGTCCGACGCCTATTTGCAAATTTCGTTAGAAGAAAAATGCTCAAAGATTTTATGCATTAACACACACAAATGGTTATTCAAGTATAACCGATTACCGTTCGGGATAAAAGTCGCGCTGGCGATAATCCAGCAAGCGATGGACACAAAGTTGAACGGTTTAGATTGTGCTTGTCCATACCTGGATGACATAATCATAAGGAGCGCGTCCATAAGTGGCTATTTTCGGCTCAAAAAAGGGCTTACCAGTATATACGGCAAATCGGTTACTCCGTTGGGGTACGATCTTGCTAAATTATGATTTTAAAATAAAACATCTACGTTCGGGAAAAATAGGTCATGCGGATGGATTGTCAAGGCTTATACCGAAAAGGGATGAAACCTTTGAAGAGTCAGTAATTGCAGCTATACGTTCCAATTATGAAGAAAAAATATGGTGGCGAATATAATAAGAGAATTACCAGTCACGCTTACAGATATAAAAAGGGTGAAAATGACGACGTCATCAAAGACATAAAGAAAAAATTAAGGGAAGATATCTCACTACTGATGCAATTCTCTATCTATATAAAAGCCAAGTACGTCCAAGGATGGAATACTGTTGCCATATCTGGGCAGGAGCTGCCAAAAACAGCCTATCCTGCCTTGATAGAGTACAAAATAGACTTCGTGACTTAGTGGGGGATGCCCTTTTCTCTACTCTGCAACCTCTCTCCCACAGAAAAGACGTTGCGAGCCTATCCTTGTTTTATCGTTATTTCCATGGCAGGTGCTCGTCTGAACTCCAATCTCTGGTCCCCCCTCGCCAATCTTTCACGAAAAACACCCGTCTAGCTGAATCCACTGTGAAAAATTTCCCCCACTCTTTATCTGTGCCTAAATCAAAACGTGGATTCCATGAACAAAGCTTCTTTCTTAGAACTGCACGCCTGTGGAACTCTGTTCTGTCTGCCTGCTTCCCACCTGACTACAACTTGGATGTCTTCAAGTCCAACGTTAACAAATTCCTAATGAACCGCCCCCTTAAGTAAACACTTCATCAAATCTCCACACTAACGTAATGTACTTGCAATAATCCTTATCCCTGAGTGGCTTCCGGGCTTTGATAAGTCGTGATCACTGTGTAAAAAAAAAATGACGGAAAAACGCAAAGTATATTTTCCTTATGCAATGAGGTGTTATTATATAGTGAAAGAGTGGTTGTACCGAAAACCTTGCAGAAAAAAATCTTACGTAATTTTCATACAGGACACCCGGGTATAAACAGGATGAAGATACTTATGAAGAGTTATGTTTACTGGCGTAATATGGATGTGGATATTGCATTAACAGTAAACAAATGTAAAGGTTGGGCGTTAGCCGCTAAGGCACCACTGATAGTTCATAAACCTTGAGAAAAAAACTGACCATCCATGGTCATGCATTCATCTAGACTTGACTGGACCGATCGAGGGACAATACTACCTAATCATAGTAGATAGTTTTTCCAGATGTCCGGAAATAAAGCGGGTCAAAAAACCCAACTACAGATAACACAATAAGTTTTCTGTATGAAATATTTGCACGTTTTGGGGTACCAGATATTGTAGTCACAGATAACGGAACACAATTTACTTCAAGTGTTTTCAAGGATTTTTGTGAATCGTTTCAGGTAAACCATATAACTACACCACCGTTCCATCCTTGATCAAATAGATTAGCGGAAAGGTTCGTAGATACGATAAAGCGTGCCCTTAGAAAATCGATAGGGACACCGACGGATAAAGCATTACAACAGTTCCTGCCAATGTACAGGATAACTGAGAACCCAAATACACCCTCGAAATTATCGCCAGCAGAATTAATGTTTGCGAGAAAAATAAAATCACCATTTGATAAATTAATACCAAAGCAAGCAGTCGTATATAAAACGACACACACATCACGTAAAAGGTTTAAACCTGGTGATCAGGTATATTTTAAATGTTTTAAAAATAATATGTCATATTGGGAGGCGGGTACGGTAGATAAACGTATCGGCGACTTGGTCTACATGATAAAAGGTCCAAAAGAGATACACAAAAGACACCAAAATCAATTGAGAAAACGTCATAGGAAGGACAACGAACATGACAAACCTGAGGAACAGGAAGATCCAATTGATATAGTATACGAAACGTTTAATATTGAACCACCACAGACCATGCCCGAACCGAGGAGATCGGGATGGAAATGAAAGGCTATAGACCCAATGATAATGAACCCCAAAAGGAAAATATATTGAAATCTACACGACTTCAAATTTTGGGAGGGGGGTGTTGTGGAGACGCCCACTAATTAGCATACGTGGGTTAAAAGATATAGATAAAGGTATCAAGTCAGCAAGACCGGGGAGCTGTGTTCGAACGCCGGATAGGCAAGACGCATGTGCCGGTTGCTCCATGAAAGACTTTAACACGCCCTCTGCCGGACAATGTTCCAACTGCAGTACAACTGCACCTTTGTAAATATGTATTATCTTTTCGTCTTAATATATTTGTTTTACCTTTACTTTCTGCGTTCGTGTTGTTATTGATACAGACACAATATTATTATAAACTTTCTAGCTACTAGTATTAGATTTTTTTCGTCTAATGTTATATCAGTTATTTTACGTGCCATTAGGATGGACTTAATAACATTGGTAATATAGATTGGTAATAAGAATATATATATATATATATATATATATATATATATATATATATATATAATGCATAGATAATCGATTAGATCACTGTCTGACTGACGTAAAGAACATTTAAAATTATAATGTTTAAATTCAACGTTACTTCACGCGGTTAATGGTAGCAGAATTGATACGGTCTTTGCTAATCGATTTAGGCATGTCTCGTGTGCCCGAGTTTGAATCGTTTGACTGGTGTTAATCGTGGCACCCTGCACTGAAGATTCCCGAAAGGATGAAACACTAGTATCTGTAGGTTTTTAATTATTATAGTAAAAAAATAATTATATATATATATATATATATATATATATATATATATATATATATATATATATATATATATTATTCTGCTTATTATTTTCGACCAATAAAATCTCCGGATTTTTCAATGGCATACTTACTTGTTCATGTCGATGTCTGTTACATACATGCCATTTTTAACTGAACTATGTATGTGTGTACATGCGTGTATGTATATGTATGTGTATAAAAATTTAATACGAAAGGTGTATATCTTTATATCTTTTCTCTATTTCTTATTTTGTGCCGTATAGGATACAGAATGTTTTTTTAGAAAAAGTTGCTTTTTTTTCCTAAAATAATATAATTTTATACTGTATCTTCTGTGTACCTTAGTGTAATCAAGGGAGTGGCAGGAGGAGAAGGTATAGCTAATGCAAGTGTGACATTTTAACTTTGAGGTGGTCGGTAACTTGGCTGGCATTCATTCTTCAATCTCTGAGTGAGTCATGAAAAGTTGGCGTACATGTATATATACATTGTAGCTACTTTCAGTCTTGACATACTATGAAAACCCACTGTAAAAGTGCAAGCGCGTGGATATTTTTGTGGCAAGAGTTTCACAGTCTCTAATCATACCCGTCCTTAGTCAACATTGTAAAATACCAGTGGCAAGTGGAGGTTCAGGACGATACGAAACTATGCCTAGATACGCGGAGAGCACATACAGCGCCTAGAATTCCAAAATGATTCACATCTGTTACTAGCCAAGCTCAATGTGGCATAACTTCGGTGACCTGACGAGACCCGGTGCGTCAACGCCATTATGCCGTATACACAAAGATACACACCCACGCACACACACACACACACACACACACACACACACAAACATATATATATATACATATATATATATACATGTATATACATAGCCATACACACATGTTTAAAACACGCACATATGTACATGTACATACATATATGTAGGAGAATGGAAAATTTTATATATATATATATATATATATATATATATATATATATATATATATATATATATGTATATATAAATTATAATGAAAAGACGAAATTATATTAAAAACCGAATGGCTTACATATATTTTTGAAATTAGTCGGATTACTGTTCTAATGTTCGATTTTATTTTTACGTCGTTCTGGCTGATATTTATATCAGCCAGAACGACGACTTTCTCCAGGTCCTTCTTGTTGAACAGCCGACTTTCTCCAGGTGCTTCTTGTTGAACTCAAGAATTGTTATGTCGGACATTAGAATCTCTGCATTGGTCTTTCGTACAACGGATAAGCTTCTAAATAGTAATCAACTCTATGTTTCCAGTCTTCTGGAGGTTGAAGTTTCGATCCTCAGTAGAAACGTTACTAAAAATATAAAAGTTTTTTGTAGACTCTTATCCGATCATGGCTGACAGAACGAGAGCAATCTACTCTCGTTGATTCAATAAACAGTTCAGTATAGATTTTCGGATCGATGAGAAATGTTTCCACAAAATTGTGAGCACTCCCTGGCACATAAAGTACATTTGTGTGAAATTTTGAAAAATCAAGCCAGCCGTTTCATATTTCATAGGAAACTCCCCCTCTCTCTCTCTCTCACACACACACACACACACACACACAAAGTGCCTTATATATACACATATATATATGTATATATAACTATATACACTTATATATATATATATCCACACACACACACACGCATATATATATATATATATATATATATATATATATATATATATAGAGAGAGAGAGAGAGAGAGAGAGAGAGAGAGAGAGAATGGGGGTTATCCATTGAGCTAAGTTTAAATTGTTGAATCAGAAAATTGTGAGTTTAAAAAAAATTTTAATATAAAATATGAGAAGAAAAAATCTAAATGTCCTCTAGTTATATCTGTCAGTCTCACTATCTCTAACTCTCCCCGTTTCTATCTGTCTCGCTTTATCTGTCTCTCTTTCTCTCTCTATCTGTTTCTCTATCTCTCTCCTTCTCTCTCTCCCTCTCTCTCTCTCTCTCTCACACACACACACACACATACACAAACTGGAACACAAACAGATTGCCGCTCTTACTCTCTTAAGTGACGGGTACAACGTTATTACTAATTGTAAATGTTTCACTCGCTAAATAATAACAACAGCAACCACATCAACGTCCACAACTTCTGCAAACCAAAGATTGACGGAAGCTACGTCAAAAAGCAACAGTTTCCAGTAAAAACTCCGAAGAAGTTTTGGACTAGGATAATCATCATAATATCAGTCATCAACTTACCCCTGCATCAGCATCATCAGCCAAGGAAACAGTTCGACAGCATAGCTATCCTCAATTCATTCTTTCCTCTCGACTCACTGAATCTTTAAGTCTTTTGCTGACGTATATTTATTTCTACTACGCCCATCTTTCTTTCAATCATTTTATTTATATTTCGTGTTAACCCTCGCTACAGATCAACAAAGTAATAAATAAATATCTTCCAGACGAAAGCTTTTCCATAACTTTTTTCCGATAGTTATCTATGTGCAACAAATCTTTATGCATTTGAAATGATTTATGCACCTGTCTTCAAAAATTTAAATGACAACCGTGCTTTTATGGGAGAACGATCTGAGATAATAACGATACACGGCCTAAAGCATTGATTCATGAATTTCTGAAAGATCTTCAACACTTTTACCAATCTTTCACATTTGCCAAATTTTATTGATGCTGATTTTCTTCTTTGTTAAACGAATCGAACTACTACATAGAGCTCACGAAGATTATGCCTCACGGTTGTCTCCTCTGGTCGTACTATTTGTTAAGTTGCAGGATTGCAGGTCGTTACCCTCGACATAAAGAACACCAAAGTTCTACGGTTACATGCGGAGTCGGCGAAGGCCCGGATAAGAACCCCTAAATGAATGGTGCAAAAGTGACTTTGACAGTTTGGCTTTATTGATTTGCGATGCCGTAACTGACACACCTTTGATTGCCATATGCAGAGAGAAGGGCGACGTGAGAACGACGGATCTTGGTGTCGAGTATTTCTGGATTTTCACCATAGCTTTGGTAGCTATAGTATTCTTTATTTTTTCGTTTTTTTTTTTTTTCGAATCAATACTTTTTCTATAAATATCTTTTTGTGCATCTCTCTATATACTCTTATCACCGACTTTCTCTCTCTCCCTTTCAGTATATATATATATATATATATATATATATATATATATATATATATATAGAGAGAGAGAGAGAGAGAGAGAGAGATAGATAGATAGATAGATAGATAGAAGTAATTCAAATTAAACTCGATAAATTAGAATTCACAACAATTATAATTATTCGACAAGGAATACAAGTTGAAAACTTTAAACTTTTCCTTATTCCATGGAGTTTCAAAGAATGGCTTTATCCTTAGGTGGACGTAATTAGCAAAATAATATTCATAATCAGACTATGAATTTGCTAGTTAGTACATACATTAAACCTACAAATTATGAAATAAATCTTATTTGTCTTAGCAACTAGTTTGTATTTGGTTGTAAAATAGAACGTCTAATCTTAAAATATTTCATTTTCTCTCTCTAAATTTTTTTATTCTGAATTTTCTCAGGTGATCGAACCAAACGGGATTCTTCTTTCCCGTTGTGAGACTCAAAATAACTGTTTCACTTAAAATCTTTTCAAATGAAAAAAATTTCTACCGCATTTTAAAGATTCCATTTTTACATTTGGAGTTTGTTCATGTTAATCGATCAGCAATTTGGATCATTTCAATTACTATTGGACTATTTTTTTTCATCTCTACATCTGGCCAATTAACATTTTCTTTGCGTTGTACAAAACGTTTTCTCCATCGAGCCTGGATTTTATTTAAAATCTCCTTCTAACCTACGCATATCTGTATTATGATCAACTTTCATACAAATATAACTTCTTTCATACTTTATAGTTTTCAATTAATGGGATAACGAGCAACATTTTTAGTCTGTCTATTTGGGGATAACAGCCATTCTTTGAAACTTAAGGAAATAAGGAAAACTTTTAAGTCATAAACTTCCTTGTTAAATAATAAATTGTCGTAAATTCTAATTTACAGTGTTTAAATTCAATTTTTTTATATCAACACTCTATCTCGAATATTTATCTGGTTAGGATTGTCTAAAATATTAATATTAATTAGTATGACCTTTGGAAATTCCAAAACGGCATATTTACAAATGTAATATATTTCTGCTGAGTATTCTATGGATGTCAGCGTGAATGGAGACCCCGCGATATTATTGTAGACCTTTTGTTAAAACTGTAAATGTATTTATCTAAGTAATCCGGTTGATGTATCGCCAGAATATATTACGGTTTATCTCCAATATCCTTATAGAAGTCTGTGACAGTTCTATTGTATGGACGCCCACTACGAACGGGAACCCCATGATATCATTATACCATATTTAGACAGAAGAGATACTACCCTTAGATCCTAACCAGAAGGCCAAAAGGTATATTTTAGTTCCACGTACGGCCTAAAAGCTACATCAATTTTTTTTTTTTTTACACCGCGTCTTCAGTGATCGGGAGATTCTATTTCATAAAATGATAGATGATTATATATTACAAACATTAAATTATCGTACCTATAAACAGATTTTAGCTTATATACTAATCGTAGTGTGTTATCAACTTCTATCTTCATTTTTTATAAACAAGATCTCCCGATTGAACAATTTATATTCTGGAAACCGCGACACACGTATGTATTTAAAAGGCACTACTCATTTAAGATATTGCTATTCATACTCGCACTAAGTTTACAGACTTATTCAATTTTGAACCTTGAACTTAAAAAATAATTTTGGAATAGGGTGTCCCAATAAAATGTATTCACTCTTTAAATGATATCAACTTATTACATGGATACGCTATACCACGTTCCCAATAGATGGTAAAAAATAAAGAGTAGCACTTTCAGTAGGATGGAGCACTTTGCCACTATCTTCATGACGTAAGAGTATATCTTGATAGTCACCTGCGAAACAGATTGTTGAGGACGAAGAGGGGGTATCGAATATTGTCCACGCTCACCGGATTTGATTCCCACCCCCAATGGAGTTTTCTTTGGGGGGGGGCATGTTAAACACAAGGGTTCACACCACAAAACGAGCTACAATTAATGAGTTGAAAGCAAGCATTGAAAAAAGATGTGTCAACATACCAATTGAATTGATTAGGAACGTTTTCGATTCAATCACCTGTCATTAACCGCAATGGTCAATAATTTGAACACTTACGATTATTAGCCGGTGTCTATATTTGTTCACAGTATTTGGATTTATGAAACTTTACTTTCTTATAATAAATGTTGGTTTTATGGTCATTCAAAGAGTGTATACATTTTATTGGGGCACCCTGTATATGTTCGTTCCACTTTTCTCGGACACTACCTAAAACTTTGTATTAAATTTTGTTTTGCAGTTAGCCAAAATTTATGCACAGTAATGGATTTACACGGGTTATTTATAAATGCAATAAATTAGCACAAATGTAACTATATTTAATTATAACTTTGACACAAATCACTCATTTTAAGTCAACGGGCAATAACTTTTGCTAAAATGTCTTGTATCTCTATCTTTCCCTCTCTCTCTCTCTCTCTCTCTCTTTCACTCTATCTCTCTCTTTCTATTTTATTCTTTTTGCCCTTCTTTCGCTTGTTCTCTCTTTTGCTCTTCCTGTTTTAGCATTGTTTCGACCGTTACATCTGCTAGTATTAAATAAGGATTAAAACCGAATCTTAATTAAAAAAAAATCTTTAATTAGCAGATCTGTTAAATTATGAAAGCATAAAATGCAACAATGTCCGGATTTGTTTCACAAACGTTTGATGAAATCCTCTTAAAAATCTTTATTTAAACATTGTGACCCGGATGTTAATCAGTTTTCAAAACCATCCTATTTTATTTCAATTTTCTTAATTAGCCTCAGTACAAACTTTTTTTTTGTCTTTCATATTTAATATATGGAATAATCTGATATTTATTTCTATTTTGTATTGTTATTAAAAATAATTTTCTATGATCACGTTTTTTTGTGAAACAAAAACAAAAATGGCGTCAGTAGTAGGCGGGTAAAGAATCAATTAGTTTACAGCTTAATAAGTGTGGAGAAATGTATACGCGCAGAATGCGGGTAAGTCGTGTAAAACTGTTTAAAGGGAATTTTTTAATAAGTAAATCATATAAAATGGAAAAGGGAAAGAACAATTTATAAAAAGATTTAAAAAAAAAACTATGATAAGAGATAATTAAGATTACAAACACACACACACACACACACACACACACACACATATATATATATATATATATATATATATATATATATATATATATATATATATATATATATATATAAAGTGCTTTAAATACGTTTCCAGACTTTTTTGTATGGCAATTTTTACTGATAATAAACACATGAAACTCTATTCCACATTAAATTCATCTCCTCTGGCTGCAATGTACTTTTTTATACCGTTCCAAAACCTCCGGAAAGCCCCATGGAATTTCTCTTGTGTGAGCGTGTCAACGACCCTCGTAACAGCCTCTTTTAAAACCTTAATTGTCTCATAAAAACAGACTCTAAATTATTACTTGAACTAAGGGAACAACGAAAATGTCACAGGGAGCAAGGGCTCGATGATTAGGGAGGGCGAGGAAGTGTCTTGGTGTCCATCTTGGTCAAATAGTCTGTCACAAGGATGGAGTTGTAGACTAGTGCATTGGCACAAATCTTCTGCATCTTCAGTTTCTCGCGAATAATTGTGTATCATCCTTCACAGACTCCCTGCCTTCTATGAATCTCTTGTGCAACCACATAACTGATGCTTGATTCATGCAAGATGGTACAAAAGCAGTCTGAAGCATTCCATACGTTTCTTTGGCATTTTCCAAGTTTAAAACAGAATGTTATTGCATATCGTTGATCTAAAGTATACTAACGTCAAGATTGCATTTTGGAAATTCACCACCTGTAACAATCAAGCTTTAGTAGGGTGTATTTCAATTTATGCTGTAGCTGTTCCTTTGAAGCTGAAATCATAAAAATTTGGCAGTCATCTTATAAGATGTATAGCAAGAATTTACTGAATTTTGAATGCATGTACAAAAAAGTCTGGAAACTTATTGCGAGTATCGCGTACACACACACAACACACACACACACACATATATATATATATATAGAGAGAGAGAGGGGGAGAGGATACATATAATAATTGTATTAGTGTAGTTTCCACGATGTTAATGAAACTTCGGTGTTTATAAGATAGTGCTCAACAACAACGTCGTGTTGTATATTTTTCTTTTTTTGTAAAGATATTATTGGCATACATGTTTAAGCTGTCATTTATTTTTAGGGTTTAAACTAGACTAGTGGCCTGATAACACTGGATTTCGTTATAAATTACAGCTGAAACATGTACGCACATATATAGCCAATAATGTTGATATAACTGAAGAAACTTATACTATATATATATATATTAAATGTCCAAAAAGTCACTAAAGATTTAAAAATCTTTGTCATTTTACCATTAATTGTTATTATGTTCAGATATTTTAGAGATAATATTTTGGAAATTTATTGTGTATAAGTATAGCATTGAACAAGTTGCTAAAATGTTTTACCAAAATCAGGCAATGCTTTGGTGACAACACTATCTCTCGCTATGGTAATATCAAATGGCCACCACGTTCCCCAGACTTGACTAGCTCCGACTTTTTTCTCTTGGGGATATCTTAAAGAAAGAGTCTATGGTAACAAACCCCAAACCCTCCAGGAATTGAAGGAAAACATCAGGAACGAAATCATCGCAATCCAGAAATTCTGCAATCTGTAATAAATGTTTTGGAAAGAGCACAGATATGCTAAGCTGAAAAGGAGAAACATTTAAATAACATTATTTTTCATAAAGACTGTTTGAATTTTGCATTTTTTTTAATATTTCCTATGGTCTTAGTTAGATTGTATTAAAATTATCGAAAGATATCATCAAAAATAAGAATCTGTTTAAGTAAAAACCCTTCAGTCAGTTATTGGGCATGCTGTATTTAAGAGTTTAGAGTGCAGCATTGGTTTTACATATGATTTTAACGTTACATGAGCTAATATTCCTGAGACATACTAACGTTTTAGAGCAATTAACGAAAACATTATTTGTCTGGTAGATTAATTCTGTGTGTTTATTTTATTTATTTTGTAGGGGTTACTTTTTAAACAATTATGCATGGTTTTACGATTTAGCACCTTGGTATTAGGGTTAGTGGTATAAATGTTATTGAACATCCCTAAAAACATTAGAATGTCCCTTAAATTATAACCGTTTTTTTTTTCTTTTAATTTATATCAAGAAACAACTACATTATAAAATTATTGTTTTTTTATTATTTTTCAAACAAAATTGTCAAGGTGCCAAAACGAAGTCACTAAAAAAAGTAGAATCTGATTTTGGAAAAATAACTTAGTTGAGGGTTTTAATCAATGATTTTGCCATTATTATTATTGTTGTTGTTGTTGTTATTATTATTATTATTATTATTATTATTATTATTGTTGTTGTTGTTGCTGTTATTATTATTATTACTATTATTGTTGTTGTTGTTGTTGTTGTTTTCAACTCTTCATAGTGGTGTGACACTGTATACAAGTTAATTTTTCACTCAAAGTCGGGTTTTACATTAAAACTAGGAAACATTTTAAAAGAGTAAATGAGATGTTTTCTGTGCCAAGCGGAACCGACTTCTGGAGTACACTGATGTTATACAATATTCCCAAAGGAGTTCAATTGTTTCTCAAGAGCATCTGAAATTGAGCCCATGCGATGATGGGCACGATAAGAGGTTTACTTGTTCGGCAATCTAGCGATCTCTATGCGCAGTTTATGATA
>NC_136523.1:61925742-61938242 GCF_053919585.1 Euprymna scolopes | reverse complement strand
GTTGAGAATATCAAACAATATGTAAATAGGAATACAAAATAAACAAATGATCTTCACCAAAATTAATTAAAAACACATGTTTCTAACTTATAACTGAACAACACGGGTACAATTCCTTTCCAACTTTTTTTCCTTTATTTCCTTCTTTTTGTCGTATTCATATCACTTACAGACGCTGTCTCTTTAGTTTTTATTAGTTATTTTTATTACATTTTCACCCCAAACAAGGCCACTTTGTTGTAGGGGGCTAATATCAGGGGTATAAGCATCAGGGGTACTGTGTAGGAAGTTGAGCAGCAAGATGTCGGTTCATGTTGCACTTGAACTTCTGCATGTCAGTACAGCCGGGGAAGCAAGGACCCGGAAGGGAATTCAAAAGTCTAGCTGTTCTGGAGAAGCAACTACTGGAGTAGAAGGCGCTCTATCATCTAGGGATCTCTACTGTAAAGGGGTGGGATTTAGCTGCTTGTCAGGTTTGTCGGGGGGTATTTGCATCGAGGGGGCACAAGTGCTTGCAGTTCGTCAGAGCATTCACTGTTAAAGTACTTGTAGAACAGGCAGAGGGATGCAACATTTCGTCGATGTGACAGAGGCTGAAGTTTAGCTGACAGTTCAGGACCTGTCAGATTGGCGACTCCCTTTTGAAACTTGTCTATGAGCGAGAGACTAGTGCCAGATGCACCAGCCCAAATATGAAAGCAATACTCCATACATGGGCGACTGGTGGCCTTATATAGGTATAGGATACTTTCAGGCGTTAATAGCTTTCTAGCACGGTAGAAAGAACCCACCTTCTTCGCAGCGGTCCTGACAATGTTCTCAATGTAATTGTTCCAACTCATTCTTCCTGTGAACGTTAGGCCGAGGAGTTTAAAAGATGTACTTTCAGATAAAGAGTCTTTGGCCATTGCTATTGGCGGTAGGGAAGGTTTCTTGTAATTATTGAAGGAAACAAGTTTAATCTTGGCAGCATTGAAGGTGACCATTTTTGTCCCCATTCCACTACGGATCGGAGGTCTTCCTCTAGTGTTTCTGCCATATCTTTGCCTTGATAGAGTACAAAATAGACTTCGTGACTGAGTGGGGGATGCCCTTTTCTCTACCCTACAACCTCTCTCCCACAGAAGAGACGTTGCGAGCCTATCCTTGTTTTATCGTTATTTTCATGGCAGGTGCTCGTCTGAGCTCCAATCTCTGGTCCCCCCTCGCAAATCTTTCACGAAAAACACCCGTCTAGCTGAATCCACTGTGAAAAATTTCCCCCACTCTATATCTGTGCCTAAATCAAAACGTGGATTCACTGAACAAAGCTTTTTTCTTAGAACTGCACGCTTGTGGAACTCTGTTCCGTCTGCCTGCTTCCCACCTGACTACAACTTGGATGTCTTTAAGTCCAACGTTAACAAATTCCTAATGAACCGCCGCCTTAAGTAAACACTTCATCAAATCTCCACACTAACGTAATGTACTTGCAATAACCCTTATCCCTGAGTGGCTTCCGGGCCTTGATAAGTGGTAATCACTGTGTAAAAAAAAATGCGTTCATTTGTTTTCCTGTCCTGTCTGTTATAGAGCGTGGTGTCGTCAGCATACATACCCATCTCGCAGACAATTTTGTCAGGGAGGTCATTTATGAATATTAAGAATAACAGCGGTTCAAGGAGAGACCCCGGAGGCACTCTCGCATTTATATCATTTTTTTTTTTTTTTAGTTTTCGACCCAAACAAGGCACAGTGCCACTTTGAAGCAGGGGGCTATTATTAGGGACTTAATTAGCGGGGTCATTATGAAGGGAGAAGAGTAGAAAGATGTGTGTTAACATTACACTTGAACTTCTGCATATCATTGCAGTTGGGAAAGCAGAATCCCGGAAGGGAGTTCCAAAGACCCGCAGTTCTGGGGAAGAAACTATTGGAGTAAAAGGCTTTCTTGCACCTAGGGATCTCTACTGTAAAGGGATGAGACTTAGTAGCTTGTCGGGTCTGTCGGGGGTAGTTACGTCGGGGAGGTACAAGTGTTTGCAGTTCGTCAGAGCATTCACCATTAAAGTATTTGTAGAACAGGCAGAGGGATGCAACATCTCGTCGATGGGACAGAGGCTGAAGCCTAGATGACAGTTCAGGACCTATCAGGTTGGCGACTCTTTTTTGAACCCTGTCTAGGAGCGAGAGACAAGCAGCAGATGCACCAGCCCAGATGTGACAACAGTACTCCATACATGGGCGAATGGTTGCCTTATAGAGGTATAGGATACTGTCAGGCGTAAGTAGTTTTCTAGCACGGCAGAGGGAGCCAACCTTCTTTGCAGCAGCCTTGGCAATGCTCTCAATGTATCTATTCCAGTTCATATTCCCTGTAAACGTTAGGCCAAGGAGTTTAAAAGAAGTACTTTCAGGCAATGTGTTCTTGGCCATTGCTATTGGTGGCAGAGAAGGTTTCTTGTAGTTATTGAAGGAAACAAGCTTAGTCTTAGCAGCATTGAATGTGGCCAACCATTTTTGTCCCCATTCCACTACGGATTGGAGGTCATCCTCTCTTGTGTCTGCCATTTCCTTGGATATGTGTTCATTTGTTTTCCCCTCATATCTGTTATAGAGAGTGGTGTCATCGGCAAATATACCCATCTCCGAAACAATTTTATAAGGGAGGTCATTTATGAATATCAGGAATAATAGAGGTCCAAGGATAGACCCCTGAGGTACTCCCGCATTTATATCATATTGTTTGGATGTACGACCGTCGAGGACAACTTTGATTTTTCTATTACTTAAGAAGGATTTCATTACATTATGAATTCTTCCAGTGATTCCATATGATCTAATTTTCCTTAGAAGACCATCGTGCCATACCCTGTCAAAAGCCTTAGATATATCAAGGGCCACCGCTCTACCCTCCCCTGTTTTTATCCAATGAACGGTATATACGTTCAGAAACTACAGTTAAGATATCTGCTGTTGAGCGGGCTTGCCTGAATCCATATTGTTTGTCAGTAGGAGTTTAGCAGCTGTTAGGTACTGGACTAGGACTTGATTAACTAAGGACTCAAATATTTTGACGAAAAGCGGGAGGAGGCTAATGGGGCGATAATTTAGTGGGTCAGTTCTTTCACCAGAATTCTTGAAGACTGGTACCACAGAGGCGGTTTCCAGCAGGCGGGAAAACAAGATTCGTTAAGGTATTTATTGTAAAGTTTGGACAGAACTGGAGCAACCTCGACAGAGCATTTTTTAATAGCACAGCCGGGATGAGATCTGGTCCACATGCTTTTGGGGTGTCTAGGTTTTTATAATAGCATGTACCTGAGAAGGGATGATTTTCAAATCATCTAGTGTAGCGTCTGTTCGCAGAGGAAAATCAGGGAGTGAGTGGTGTACCGAATTCAGTGTGGAGTTTGAGGCAAACCGACTGGCAAGCAGATTAGCCTTGCCAGTTGCGTTGTTTGTTAGTGGGGGAATAGTTACTGTCTATTATTAACTACGCTGGTGTGGATTTTCACAAAAATCCCGGGTTCCTAATTTCTGTGCTTCGATGCGCTTTCTGGTGGTTTCAGAGTAATCTGTCTTAGCTGTTTCTATCACTCTCTTACAATTATTTCTAGCTTCTATAAACTTCTGTTTATTTGAGCTGGACTTATGTCGGTTGAATCTGCGGAACGCACGCTGCCTTTGACATATGGCAGCTGCACAAGCAGAAGTAAACCATTTGGGAGAGTGGGGCTTGCTATAGAATTTCCGTGCGGGAGCATGTGCTTTAATAGCAGTTTTGAACCATTCAGTGGTCTCATTTGCACACTGTTCCGCTGGAAGAGTAAAGAGATTTTGCCATGGGGCATCTCTGATGAGCTCCTTGATGGCTTCCCAATCAGCCTTTTTTGTAATACCTTTTTTTTTTTTTTTTCACAGTGATCACCACTTATCAAGGCCCGGAAGCCACTCAGGGATAAGGGTTATTGCAAGTACATTACGTTAGTGTGGAGATTTGATGGAGTGTTTACTTAAGGGGGCGGTTCATTAGGAATTTGTTAACATTAGACTTGAAGACATCCAAGTTGTAGTCCAGAGGGAAGCAGGCAGACGGAACAGAGTTCCACAGGCGTGCAGTTCTAAGAAAGAAGCTTTGTTCATGGAATCCGCGTTTTGATTTAGGCACAGATATAGAGTGGGGGAAATTTTTCACAGTGGATTCAGCTAGACGGGTGTTTTTCGTGAAAGATTTGCGAGGGGGGACCAGGGATTGGAGTTCAGACGAGCACCTGCCATGAAAATAACGATAAAACAAGGATAGGCTCGCAACGTCTCTTCTGTGGGAGAGGGGTTGCAGGGTAGAGAAAAGGGCATCCCCCACTAAGCCACCTTATTGTTTTGAGTAGTGGGTATTCAGTTTTAGGGCGAGAATTTAGGCTGATTTCTACCATTATCACAGCGTGATCAGCATTCCCGAGTAGGCTGTGGGCATTTGTTGTACAGTCATTGGGAACCGTTGTCAGAAAGAGATCTAGAAGTGAGGCATGTTGATCGTGCTAGTCTGGGAAACGTGTCGGAAATGTAACCAACTGAGATAGGGAATGGGATATAGAGAAGCTATATGTTGCGCTACCAGCTACGTCTGTGTGATTAGATAATCCTAGCCAGTTACTTTGGTGGACATTGAAGTCACCAAATACATGTATTTGTGCGCTAGTATCGAGGGAGAGTGCTATATCTATGCTGTCTGAGACTTTGTTTATTAGGGTACGGTCTTGGTTTGAGGGAGAGCGGTAGAGAAAATACAAGTAGCTAATATTGTGCTGCATATTTAGTCTGAAGCACATAAAGGCCTGGTCCTCTGATTCTAGTTTTATTTCTCTAGTCAGGGGGAGGGTGTTTCGAATATAGACTCCAAGTCCATGCATATGTCTGTCCGAGTCCTTACGGTAGAGTGGGAGATAACCAGGCATGTTAAAGTGGTTAGAGGGAATGGAGGAGTGAAGGTTAGTTTCACTTAATGCTAAGATATCCGGGGTGTTTACAAGGAGAAATGACTCAACATCATCTAAGTTAGTTCTAAGCCCGCGGATATTAGTAAATGCAAGCCTCAAGGGAGGAGGCAGGTTGGTTTTCTTTGAGTTTGGTCCTGGTTTAAACGTAACTTTTGCTTGAGCTGTCATTTCATTTTATTTTATTTAAAAGTTTCAGTTAGGGTGGATGAGTGAGGGGGTGCTGGACAAGTAGTTGTGCAGAATACCAGACATGCAATACAAGTAGACCATCAGCTGTCCTCACCCACAGTATTGTGGCCTCAGGAAAGCCCACCGGGGATGAGTGCAGGGTCCCTTTCCATGTGCGACATGTCACTACAAACATCCCGATATTTTACAACTGTTGATGGAGCAGCCGCTCTAAGCGCTACCAAAGAGTTAGGACACCTGTACTATCAGTCGGAAACAGCAGCCAGGAACTGCCAATCCGGTACCCTCAATCCATTAGGCAAAGCCAGCCCAGTCCAACTGCACCGACATATATGACACTGAAGCATCCCACTGTGTCCAGTTTAGGGGGATTGGATGTGGCGGGAGCGGGGAAAAGCGGCGTTCATTGCCCTAGTCAGGAAACAAGGTCAACCATATGGTTTAGATGTACGACCGTAAAGGGCAACCTGGATTTTTCTCTTATCTAAGAAAGGTTTAATTATGTTATGTATTCTTCCAGTGATGTCGTATGATCTGATTTTCTTGAGAAGGAATTGAATAAAAGATTTTGCATACAAAGAATTTAATAGTCTTGGCCTTTACCACTACGCACTGATGAAGTAATGTATCTAAAACGTGACCCTGCAGAAACATGTGTGCACATATGTAGCCAATGATGTTTGTATAAATAAGCAATAAACCATTGTTAAGAAACAAATAATTGTATGAGAAAACTATTAGCAAGATATGAGGATGTTGAAGTGACGTGATCTATGAACAAGAACACAAGCGAACGGAGGTCGTTTATAGATTTCAAATCTTCGTAGATCTATTAATATTTCAAAATCAATCATATATATATATAATCAGTAAAGAAAAGCTCACAGTTTAATAAGACCGGGATGGCAAATATCTGTGATAATTTTAAGATGTTAAAACAAGAGAAGAAATCAAAAGTAAAACGAAACAGTAATACAAGATCACTATCTCTGTCTTTTTATCTCACTGTCTATGTCTCTTCTTGTCTGTCTGTTTGTGTGTCTCTTTCTTTTTTATGCATGTATATATATATATATGCATAGATATGTGTGTGAGTCTTTTCGTATAACAATAGTAGTAGTAGTAGTAGTAGTAGTAGTAGTAGTAGTAGTAGTAGAAGAAGAAAAAGAAGAAGAGCAAGAGTTGGGGAAATATTTCTTTGTGTTTTGGAGAATAGCGCATAAGGAAGCATGAGTAATCTCCCTTGTCAACTGATTGGCTGCACAGCAGAAAATATCCATAAGACTCTGCATATAGATTGAGGCACCATTCTCCGTATTGAATAGGAAGTGAATGAGCCAACGACAAAAGGTCTGATTGAACGAAACCTTTCAAAACATTGCCTCAAGCAGATGTGTTTCCACAAACTTATGGATATGTTCGGAATAATATTAGATACAAGAATGGTATCAATAATACCGAGAAGAATAAGAAGACGAACAAGAATAAATGCAAAGAACGAAGCAATGAAGAAAAATATAAAACTATAAAAGTTAAGGGAAAAATAAAGCAAAATGGCGGAGAATAACGGTTGGACAGATTGAAAACGTGAAAATGCTGACCGCGGAAGTTAAAAAGACAAAAAAAAAAGCTAGAAATAAAATCAAATTTATATAATAAAGCAAATAATGTTGAAGGATTTTTTTTAATAAAAAAGGAATAGCTTAAATAACGAAGAAAGAAAGAGAAAATAAGATGAGAAAGAAAATTTTAAAAAATGGAGCGAGGAATTAAATCTAAAAATGCCATAAAACGAAAGACAGAAAATCGAAAAAAAAAATAAGGGGAAAGAAAAAAGAAAAAAATGATATAAGAAAAAAAGAGACAACAAGGGAAAATATTCAAAAGAGAAAATGATATTTAAAAACACAGGACAGCCACATTTACTGAAATGAGCTTGCGTCAAACTTTGCCTGCATCGGGGAGTCAAATAGGAATAATGTAAGAATATTTAAAACAATATATTTAAAACAATATATTTAAAACCATACTCTAATAACACACCAGAATATAAATATTTATTAAAAGGGGGATACTATTTTGTAGCAACTTTTTTGATGGTAGAATCATTAAGAAAGTAAAAAATATTTAACTCCAAATTTTATAGTTCTTTCCAAGGTCAGACATCTTCAACTCATTATGGTTCAATTTTTTTCATAATTAATTATTCGTATTATTTGGATTCTTCTAACAACTGTTTTCATCCTGAATGTAATTTTCACAATGTTTTCATCAATGTAGTCTTCGATCATCTTCATTTGTATCTTGTCGAGCACTAAAATCTTTCCGTCGAACTTGGGAATTTGCACATAATATTGAACAGGGCCTTTAATTTATCCAGCATGTTCCCGTTATAATTGTAAGAACTTGTGCTGCAGTGGTTAGAGTATTTGATAAAATACAATTGTAAAAGTTACATTCATTTAGGTTGAAGGTTCAGTCTCCCGTGCGGGCGACTCAAAGATACAATTCGGAATTACTTAAGATTTCTACCCAGTCATGGCTGATGGAACGAGAGAATGCTATGCCCGTAGATTAAATAAAGGGTTATGTTCTTAATTCTGTGCAGATTACCGAGTTCGACAAAAATGTTTGCAAGCTGGACAACATACACCTGAAGAAGGTCAAGCAGTACATAAATGGAAACGTTGGGCAAATAATACCCAAGATGACAATAGTGAGAATCAAAATAATATGAACAGGACATTCGAAAAGACATTGGTAGAGCAAACCTTACGTCGAAAAAATAAAAATGTTTGCAGAAGTATAATTAAGGTAGGCAACTAGCGTCTCTGCAATATTCACGTCTCCAGTTCGTGAGAAGACTTTATATTGCCATAATGTATTCGTTTGAATTCGACATTTAATAGTTCTTACTTCTCTTAATTACGGTAGCAATTATTTAGTGAACCTGCGATAAAAGCTTATCAAATAAAGCAATAGGTGGATTCATGGCTGGGTATCTTCATAAGCTCGGCTACTATGGTTGAGCTGCGAGAAGAAACCTATATAGTGAGAGAGAGAGAGCAGGGAAGGAATTCGAAAAAATTAAGTGGCATTCTCTTACTTCAATGCATACTCGTTAAGATGATATGTTAGCAATGTGTTCACAGCATAGATCATATGGTGGATATGTCAGAAACAATGTGTTTTGAAGACGTTAGGTTTTGTAAGGAAATCACGTCATACTTCTACATACATCGTCTGGTATTCGCAAATAGTCACGCATCTCATACTGGCTAGACTTAGCAATGCTTAAGTTCGGATGAGAGACTCACGTGTAAACGTGATAATGCAACAAGAGAGAAAGAGAAAGTGAGAAAGAGAGAGAGAGAGAGAGAGGAGGTAGAGAGAGAAAGAGTGATAGATTGATAAAAACCTAAATGATAATCTATAAAAATATCCCAAGCACAGTGTTAAAATTAGGTCATCTAGCAATTAGATATATTTACAAAATTGTGCGTCACCCTTATACAAAACCGAAAAAAAATCGAGAAAATAAAATTCAGCCGAAAGTTGTCGTTGGGAGAAGCTCTGCTATTGATTAATGAAAAATTAACCTATGGAAAGGATATACAATTAATTTTATTGCTTAGTTAAACCAAACATCACGTGTATACGATTAAAACAAACACGAATTCCTTACATTTTAGCCTGATATTTTTCTTACAAGGAAGATATGCGGAAGCCTAATTACCATGAATATATTTGTATAACTTACTACCAAGCTGTACGTAAGTATTAAGCACTGTTAAAGTAAATACTAAAAATTGAAACATAGTATATTATTTCTCCTCCTAGCATTTTATGTGGATACATGAAATGATATATACGTATGGATGTACAATGTAAGCATGTTTCGAATTTTCTTTTTAAAATCGTTTAGAAAACATTTTTAAAGAAGTGAGAGATAGTGAAAGATATGTGTACATATGTATTTACGTGTGTATGTGTGTCTATCTATATAATCTCCTCTATAGAAACTAATATGTGTATTAATCTTACTTACGTAGAAGTTAGCATTTGTGTTGTCCTTTAAAGTATATAGCTTGCAGTTATGTTAAATTCTCTTCGGTATTAACAATAGAATGAGTAAATTTGAAAGCCAACACAACGTGCAACACAAGAGATTTAAGCATTGTTGAATTCAAACGTATCAATTCGACTCATGCATTCATCTCCGTGGAAGAGACTTATACACATATAGAAAAGAATACCTTTGTGAGTAGAATTATAGTAAAGATACAATGGAGCAATGGAGCGACTTTTCAGTTTGCTCTTCGGTCAACAAGTTCTCTGAATGAAAGTATCAAATGTTAATTTAGAAATAGAGAAACAGAGGTGAAGAGAAGGAGAAAAGAAAGAGAGAAATCAGTCAGAACGAAAGATGAGAATTCGTTTAGGAAAGTAGAGGGAACACGACTATTCAGGCTTATGCGTCCTAGAGTTCTAGAGTCCTAGAGTACATGAAACGTGGAATATTCAGTGTAGCTTAATCGCCATATATATTTTATAACTTACTAACTAGCTCTACCTACGTATTGAGCACTTTTGAAGTAAATACTTAAAGTTTACGCATAAATTTATACTTTCGTATATTAATTTTATGTAAGTAAATGAAGTAGTTATATATATATATATATATATATATATATATGTGTGTGTGTGTGTGTATATATATATATATATATATATATATATATATATATATATATATATATATGTGTGTGGTTTATTTCATTGTAAGAATAAAGAAAAAATATCAATCGTCCGCGAACAGTAAAAAAATGAACAGAAACGTCGAAAACCCAAGATTGAATACAATCAGCTTATCTGCCAAAGAGGAAGGTTATTTTCACTTTCTGCCTCCGTGCCATTTCAAATCCTCCCCTTGATTTAATTCTTACTTTTCTAACAATGAAATTTTCCATTATCTTACATCATTTCAAACTCGTGTGGAAAATTTCCAATCTAACAAATTCGCATCTAATGATATGGTTTGAATTTCATACTCATTATTGTACATGCTGAGCTTTGCCAGATTGAGACTCTTAGACAGCATCCATCCTCTCTATATATATTTTGTCGTACACGTGACTCATAAAACATGAAATTCTACGAAAAGTGTATGTCTGTCTGTCTGAAAAAGTTGAGGGAATGTGTCTAACAGACTTGGAATTTTGTGTACCCTTTAGGTGCACGTGTTGCTAGAGGTATGAGCGACCAAAATTGATAATGCAGTGCGTTGGGCAATACAAAAAAACATATTTTTGTCGTTCAGATTTTATGGTCTCTGGTCTTAGCACCAACGTGAGAAATGGGGAAATCATAAATCAGCTTCTTAAAATTATGTAGTCGCAGTGGTGACGTAGTGGACAATATTTCCAGCTTTCTTATCTGGTAACTGCAATTATGCACAACATGAAAGGAAAATATCCGACGACAGTGCTTTAACTCAATTGCTCATGTTTTTTTTTTAATATTTTATTTCTTCACTCTCTCACAACAATGTAAGATTACACACAAGGCTTCTATTGCCTTACTCTCACAAAACTGGAGCTTAAAAAACTGTAATTGCGTTTTTTTACCAAAGAGAAATATTTCCTCCCTTCCTCCGACATGTCGTTTCAGACTTCCACCCATGATTCAACTTCCTGTACACGTATCTTGTTCTAACCTTACTTCCAATAGAATTTTCTAATTTGTTTACGTAATTTGCAACTTATATGTAAAATTTATTATAAAATTCTGTTTTTACGCAACGCATAATATTATTACAAATAGTTGATAAATAATAAAGAAAGGAAAATGCATATTTAGATGAAGAGAATAATACTATTTTGATACCATAATAAAGATTTAATATATAAAGTTCTTTTGCCGGATGTTTTAAGTCAAACCTAAATAGCAATGCATCTGACAGATCGATACTTGATTCGGACTGAACATTTTTCTTTGTTTATGTTAGTGACACATGTATTTCACGTCAGTTGTTTTTAATTTTAAAATACTTATTTCGAATAAGAAAACTTTCAGAGTGAAAAACATTTTCGCTTACTCGCCGAATATTCATAAACATTAAGGAAAAAATTAATGAGTAAATTCCCTCGACTTCTGCTATAATAAATATCTAAGAACAAACGGTCAATTTTTCTTTTTACTCTCGGCAACACAGCTAGTTATATTATAAATAAAATTGAAAACATCATAACTTTCGCCTTTTGGCTAGAACAAAGGGTCTAAAGTCACAGTTTGTTTTTTGTTTTTTGTTTTTTTGTTTTGTTTTTCTCCACGAAAAGTAAAAGAGAGACTTTTCTCGACTGATGCAGCTTTTATTCAATACTTAGTGCACCTTTTTTCGGAATTAGATTCTCTTCGTATTTAATTTCTACATTGTGTCTTTTGCCCTTGGAAGGAGGAAATCAAACAGGTAAAGTTTTCTTTTCTGTCCTCAAACAAAAATCTTTTTAAACTGAGAAATTGTTTTATTTTTGTTCTAACCCTGTGTTCTCATGTCTTGTGAGCTGGGTTTTCCCCACATAAAAAAAAAAGCTTCAGCTCTGCTTTCGTTATATATTTGAAAACATACTTAGGGTTTAAGTATTCTTTTTTAATATACAACACATGTTTAATATAGATTGATTATAATCTCTAATTAAAAGAAAATAATATTTGAATTTCAATTAACACCTTTGAAAATCAATTTATTTAATAACTTTAATTAATTATTGCTAATATAGACAAGACGATTGCATATTGTCCTGCTGGTTACAAGATTCGAACTTCATGGCTAAGAAAAAATTTAACTTTTGTCTAAACTTTCTAGAACAGTGTGGCCAAGCAAGCAACAATGATGAAAGAGAGAGAATGAACTAAATTTTATGTCTTTAAAAGCGGACGTATCCACGAAGTAATGAATAGGGCTGTGACAACAGAATATTCTTTTCATTGCCTTGACTCTCAAGTATATATCCGACAAAGTAAGACACAATCAATCAACCGAGAACAACATCAGACTATATAAAAACATATAAGATATTAACGGATATATATACTCAAGAGTCAAAACAATGAAAAGAGTATGCTGTTGTCACAGTTCTAGTAATAAAGCAGTCTTCAATGACCAGTTAAGCGGAACTTCGAATTACGCATTAATTCAGATATATAGCAGAAAAGAGCCAATGGGCGGTTTATGAGTTTATGTGTCGATGCATCAACCACTAATCTCTCTATTAAACAGTCAAAAAGAGGGTCTCAAATCTCGCACAGTCACCCAACCTAATCTCATCATCG
>NC_136523.1:61810742-61920742 GCF_053919585.1 Euprymna scolopes | reverse complement strand
AAAACTTTCGAGAGAGGCGACGGATTTTATCAGGATCAGTATTGTTTTGAAGTTCGACCTTTCAGACGACAAATATCGAAAAATTGGCTAAATACATTAATATCTTCACCTTCAACTAAGCACTTTTCTACAGGGGGGCGCTTTTTTCTTCATTTTTTAAAAAGTCATCCTCTCCTTTCGATTGCCTAGCCTTAATTTAAACCTACGTTACTTCCGGTTTGGCGGTGGTCGTAACAGCAAAAACGTCACGTTCTTTTCCTCCTTCGCGTACGGGTTCGAGCCTACACCCATGAAAGATACGATTTTACTCTTTTTATACTCTATCGTTATTTTCATGACAGGTGATCAGTTCTGATTCAATTGACTACTTAATCTGTAATACATTTATAACAAAACACGTCTAGCTACAACCACTGCCAATAGTTTCTATTTCTCTCTATTTTTACTTAACATTAGAGAAACCTCTAGGAGCAAAGTTTTGTTTCCTCAAACTGATCGTATGAGGAACACAATACCGCTGGGCTGTTTTCTAGCTAATTACAAGTTCAGTATAACAAATTCTTGGTCAGTGTTCTCTAAAATAAATTCTGCGTAATCACCACTATCATTACTAATTATTGTAGAGTTGCTTCACCGTCAACTTGATGCCCATTTAACCTTTATGCTTGATTGGCCTTTGAGCCTTGAAAATTGATGATACCTTACTAAAAGTTAAAAAAAAAAAACACTCGCGTTAAGGAGTACTTCAGTTATGCCGAAAACTTTTCACAAAGAAAACCATAGAAAATGAAAAATGTCTTTTTTTCTAAGAATACTTTTTTACCATTAAATACTTAACGTTTTTTCTTTTCGGTTGACTAATAAAATAAATATAAACCAGTTTAAATTAAAGCCAGGTTTCACTGATGCTGATAACGAGTTACTAAGACTTCGTGAATTCGTATATAAAGCAAAATGTCTGCAAGTGTGTATGATCTAAAACCGAAACTAGATTTGGAAACACAGCCTTCGATCTAATGTCCTTATTAATGATCGAAGTTCTTAAACATTTTTTCAAACTCATTCATCAATTTTAAAAGTATGCAAAATAACATCACAAACAAGTGGTCCGACATTTTTCGCATTCTTTTCCATTTAGTAGTTTCTATTATCACCCAATCGAGAAATTGTATATTTCTCATGAGTTTGTATGTTTACATGTGTCTTTGTACAAAGTAAAAACTACTTGAAGTCTTAAAGTAACTTTTCTAAGTAACTCATCACAATACAAGATTAACTTTAGAAACTTTCAAGGAAACTACTCCGTCGACCTCACTGAAATTTTGTATGAAGCTTTGTTAAAATGAAGTGCAGCGAACTAGGTATTATATTAGTCGTTTTATGCAGAGTTAGGATAAAATAGCATCAGTATCTTATACAAAAAAATAATCTAAATGTAACCGTATAAATTATTAATCAACAGTTTATAACTATTGCCCGTTTCTACGGACCAAAAGTCTTCTGTAATAATTATAATAACTATGTAATTTTACTATCAAGAATATAAATAGATCTACGTATAAATCTAAAGGTTTGAAACCTTTTACGTACTTTTCACGCCAAATCATCGAACGTATTTAAAGTATTATTTATTTGAATGGAAACATTTATTTACTTTATTATTATAAGACTTTGAGTTGAATAATTTGTATATTTTTTTTGCGGGCTGTTATCCTCATCTTAATAGTTGTTGATTCACAACGTTTCGGCCAACTATTCCTCTGGCCTTTGTTATGTGGTCAACCGCAACAAGATAGGAATGCTGGGTCTCTTTTCTGTATCATCAACAATTGTCGCCTTCCATAGTTGTCGCCAAAACATGGTGAGACGACAACAGTTGTTTCCTTTGTAACCTTTTAAGCAGAGTTATAACACTGCCGATCGAGAATTTCAAGAACTCACGAAAGATACGCGAGTTTAAATACGCGAGTGTTCATATAAAAGTGGCGAGCGAGGGTTCGAGAAATTACGTAGGATACTCAAGTTGTAATGTCTCAGTGGTCTTATAACATTGGCGAGCAAGGATTCGAGAATTCACAAATAAAAACATAATTAAGTGTCTAAAACACTTACGTAAAAAGAAAAAACGAAATAATATCTTCGTATTAGAAAAACTTCGTATTAGACAAAAAACTAATTGCGGACTCGGTGTGGAACTAAAAAAAGCGTTTTGCAACCTTGACAAGGATCAGCGTTTTTAACCTTAACGTCGAAACTAATACGGTGTCTTCAACACTGACGAAAAACTTTTCATAAAAAAAAAGGTGAGAAATAATATTCTAATTTTAATTCTTTGTTTTTTCTCTGTTTGTCCAAGACAGTTAAGTTAACCGTCAGCAAGTTGCTACTGAAAAAAAAAAAAGGATGGAGATATTCGTGTCTGTTTTTCTATTTAATATTTCAGAACAAGTCTTTGCCGCGAACAACTTTTTCTGTAAAAAAAGACATTTGCATTGAAGGAAAAAGTATTATACCCAAGCGATTATAAATGAAAAAAAGGGAAATTAAAACTATAAGTACTACTAAATACGATGGTTGTTTTTGTGCAAAAGGAATTACTCTACCCTCCTCTCAGTTGTTCTAAAAATAGGGAAATTTTGGTAAACTAAACACAGTTTGATAAAAAAATTGAACATTATTCCATTTTTACTAATCATATGAAAGATGTGTCATTTTTAGTAATCATATAAAAGATGTGTCATTTTTAGTAATCATATGAAAGATGTGCCATTTTTAGTAATCATATGAAAGATGTGTCATTTTTAGTAATCATATGAAAGATGTGTCATTTTTAGTAATCATATGAAAGATGTGCCATTTTTAGTAATCATATGAAAGATGTGCCATTTTTAGTAATCATATGAAAGATGTGTCATTTTTAGTAATCATATGAAAGATGTGTCATTTTTAGTAATCATATGAAAGATGTGTCATTTTTAGTAATCATATGAAAGATGTGTCATTTTTAGTAATCATATGAAAGATGTGCCATTTTTAGTAATCATATGAAAGATGTGTCATTTTTAGTAATCATATGAAAGATGTGCCATTTTTAGTAATCATATGAAAGATGTGTCATTTTTAGTAATCATATGAAAGATGTGTCATTTTTAGTAATCATATGAAAGATGTGTCATTTTTAGTAATCATATGAAAGATGTGTCATTTTTAGTAATCATATGAAAGATGTGCCATTTTTAGTAATCATATGAAACATGTGTCATTTTTAGTAATCATATGAAAGATGTGTCATTTTTAGTAATCATATGAAAGATGTGTCATTTTTAGTAATCATATGAAAGATGTGCCATTTTTAGTAATCATATGAAAGATGTGTCATTTTTAGTAATCATATGAAAGATGTGTCATTTTTAGTAATCATATGAAAGATGTGTCATTTTTAGTAATCATATGAAAGATGTGCCATTTTTAGTAATCATATGAAAGATGTGTCATTTTTAGTAATCATATGAAAGATGTGCCATTTTTAGTAATCATATGAAAGATGTGTCATTTTTAGTAATCATATGAAAGATGTGTCATTTTTAGTAATCATATGAAAGATGTGTCATTTTTAGTAATCATATGAAAGATGTGTCATTTTTAGTAATCATATGAAAGATGTGCCATTTTTAGTAATCATATGAAAGATGTGTCATTTTTAGTAATCATATGAAAGATGTGCCATTTTTAGTAATCATATGAAAGATGTGTCATTTTTAGTAATCATATGAAAGATGTGTCATTTTTAGTAATCATATGAAAGATGTGTCATTTTTAGTAATCATATGAAAGATGTGTCATTTTTAGTAATCATATGAAAGATGTGCAATTTTTAGTAATCATATGAAAGATGTGTCATTTTTAGTAATCATATGAAAGATGTGCCATTTTTAGTAATCATATGAAAGATGTGTCATTTTTAGTAATCATATGAAAGATGTGTCATTTTTAGTAATCATATGAAAGATGTGTCATTTTTAGTAATCATATGAAAGATGTGTCATTTTTAGTAATCATATGAAAGATGTGCCATTTTTAGTAATCATATGAAAGATGTGTCATTTTTAGTAATCATATGAAAGATGTGCCATTTTTAGTAATCATATGAAAGATGTGTCATTTTTAGTAATCATATGAAAGATGTGTCATTTTTAGTAATCATATGAAAGATGTGTCATTTTTAGTAATCATATGAAAGATGTGTCATTTTTAGTAATCATATGAAAGATGTGCCATTTTTAGTAATCATATGAAAGATGTGTCATTTTTAGTAATCATATGAAAGATGTGCCATTTTTAGTAATCATATGAAAGATGTGTCATTTTTAGTAATCATATGAAAGATGTGCCATTTTTAGTAATCATATGAAAGATGTGTCATTTTTAGTAATCATATGAAAGATGTGTCATTTTTAGTAATCATTTGAAAGATGTGCCATTTTTAGTAATCATATGAAAGATGTGTCATTTTTAGTAATCATATGAAAGATGTGTCATTTTTAGTAATCATATGAAAGATGTGTTATTTTTAGTAATCATATGAAAGATGTGCCATTTTTAGTAATCATATGAAAGATGTGTCATTTTTAGTAATCATATGAAAGATGTGTCATTTTTAGTAATCATATGAAAGATGTGTCATTTTTAGTAATCATATGAAAGATGTGCCATTTTTAGTAATCATATGAAAGATGTGTCATTTTTAGTAATCATATGAAAGATGTGTCATTTTTAGTAATCATATGAAAGATGTGTCATTTTTAGTAATCATATGAAAGATGTGCCATTTTTAGTAATCATATGAAAGATGTGTCATTTTTAGTAATCATATGAAAGATGTGTCATTTTTAGTAATCATATGAAAGATGTGTCATTTTTAGTAATCATATGAAAGATGTGCCATTTTTAGTAATCATATGAAAGATGTGTCATTTTTAGTAATCATATGAAAGATGTGTCATTTTTAGTAATCATATGAAAGATGTGTCATTTTTAGTAATCATATGAAAGATGTGCCATTTTTAGTAATCATATGAAAGATGTGTCATTTTTAGTAATCATATGAAAGATGTGTCATTTTTAGTAATCATATAAAAGATGTGCCATTTTTAGTAATCATATGAAAGATGTGCCATTTTTAGTAATCATATGAAAGATGTGCCATTTTTAGTAATCATATGAAAGATGTGTCATTTTTAGTAATTATATGAAAGGTGTGTCATTTATAGTAATCATATGAAAGATGTGTACTTTTTAGTAATCATATGAAAGATGTGCCATTTTTAGTAATCATATGAAAGATGTGTCATATTTACTAATCATATGTGTTATGGCTTGCAATAAGTCACAAAGAAAACAGAACAACGGAATAGAGTTTAAACATAGTATTACTGGAACGACAACGTAAAAAGGTTACAACTGAAAAGAGTAGGAAACGTCACCGAGCAGGCGAGGGTCGATCTGGTGTTTAATCCATATCTGGGATCAAAAGGTATATGGTTTATATAATGGATAGAGCAGTTCATTTAGAGGGTGATTCCCCCCTCCCAAGCCCTATCTTTTTTCAGCAATTCATTAAGTGGTGCGCGCAATTTGTGCATATTTAGGATGAATCCCTAGTAATAATTTGCCAAACCAAAACACTCTGCAACTGAGTTATATTTACTGTTGCCGGAATGTCTTTAATAGCGGTCGCCCTATCTGGGTCTGGGCGTCTTCCATCTTTATCGATTATTTACCCAGGTATTTAATTGTTTGTAAAAAGAACTCGTATTTATCTGCTTTGGTCTTAAATCCATAATCTTGTATTCGAATGAATACTTGTCTGATATTTTTCTCATGTTCCTCCCTGCTTTTTCTCGCTATGATAATGTCATCAAGATATGCGATTGCGGTGTCCCAGCCGGACAGCATAGTATCCATTACTTGCTGGAATATTGCGGGTGCCACCTTGATACCAAACGCGAGTATTTCGTATCTGTACAACCCCCGATGAGTGTTAATACAAGGAGGTTAGCGCTTTTGTCGTTTGCCGGAATCTGTAGGTAAGCGTCGCTTAGGTCGATCTTAGAAAAATACTTGCCGCCATTTAATTTCGTGAACACTTCTTCTGGGCTAGGTAATGGATAGTGAAAATCTTCTAAGGACCTGTTGAGTCCGGTCGCGAAGTCGTCGCAAACGTGAATTTCCCCAGACCTTTTCTTTACGTAAACTGGCGGAGCAGCCCACTCACTATATTCAATTTTAGCCAATATTTATTTTGTTCAGGGAAGCGAACGGGACATTAGTTTCCTTTTTAAATACCGGTTGTGTGCCAGGTTTCAACTTAAAATCTGCGGCCATTTTTGTACATCTGCCCAGGCCAACAGTAAATACGTTTGTAACTTCTTTTTTAAAACAAGTTATAAGTTTCTCCGTTTCTGCTGGGTGGGTATCTAATTTCTTGCAGAATGATGATATAGGAAGATTCCAGAGATGAAACTTCTCCATGCTGTCAGAACCGAAAAGGTTCTCACTATCTTTTAGCACATACAATCTTAGTTTTTTTTGTTTTCCCCCGTGTGTGTAATTAATTCACCTTCAAAATGAATTTTTGTACCATTAACGGCTGTCGTCGTTCTGTTAGTTTTTAACATAGTCGGCTTTCGTAATATTTTTCATGTTTTGAGATTTATTATTGAACGATCCGATCCACTGTCTAATTGGAATTTAATAGCCTTGCCGAAAATGTAAGCCGTTACATATTTGCGTAGATTTTCATCTACGACGTCCTTACGACGTCCTTAGTTCTGGTTTGACGTACACGACTTCTGTTCTGAGTTTTCCTACATTTTATGATCGATCTTATTGCATGTATAGCATCTTTTTGTTAAAAATGGGCAATCTGTTACCCAATGTATTCCACCATATCTGAAACAAGCGTTCGGTGCTTTTAGTTTTTCTGAGTTTCGGTGGTTAGTGTCTGTGTGCCATTTCGACGGGTTTTTCTTGGTTATTTTTTTTATATTCGCGATGCCTACTTCGATATTTCTTGCATCTTTTTTTATAATTTCTACTTTTTGACAATCTTCAGTCAATTTTTGAAGTGTTAAGTTCGGTTCATTTTCTAATTTTGTAAGGACTCTGCGCCTGATTTCCGCATCTTTTCCCGAGAGTAACCCTTACGCAAACACAAGACATTTAAAATTATCTGCTGTTAGTTCAGACAACTTAAAGTCATCACAGTGTTTGTTCACTACAGCTGCGTAGGTGTCAAAACCGTCATTATCGTCTTTTACCACATTCAAACATCTCCAACGCTTATGGAAAAGAGACGTTTTCGGCGAAAAAGTTCTGTTAACAAATTTACTGTCTCATTGAATGATAAATCTGCTGTTTTCCGAGCCAAAATGTAATCCACGAATTTATCATGCTCAGCCGTTTCCAATTTTCGTAGAAGAAGTCTGGTTTTCTTTTGATCAGACCAGTTGCTGCAGTCAATATTAAAAAAATCTTCACAACGCCGAAAATACGCTGCGAATGATTTTTCCTCTTCCTCGTATTTAAAATTGTCTATCGCGGTCCATATTGTATTCTGAGAAAATGCTGAATTGCTTTCCGCGTTCACATTATTCTTAACAATTTCTGTAAGTAACTCCTGTTCGTAATTGACGTTCGGCTAACTGTTTTTGAACTTCCTTTTTCTGTTCCTCGGTTCGTATTTGACATTCCGCTTACTGTTTTTGCAATTCCTTTTGATATTCCTCAAATCATATTTGACGTTCAGTCCAGTGTTTTTCGAATTGTGACTGACGCTTTGCGGCATCGATATTCAACGCTACTTTCAATTCGTCCATTTTGCTTTGTCAGCATTAGCAATTTCAAAACGTTCGCTGAATTTTACAAAACCGTGTCATTCTTTCTTATTTCTTTCTCCAGACAATAAAACGAACAGAAAAAAACATAAATATATAAAAAGTTCATTGTCTAAAGAAAAAAAGTCAAGTGTATATTCTTCTCCAGAGAAAAAAAATTAACGCCCGCTTTTAGCAGCGAAAACCACAAGTGACAAATTTTTTTTCCAAAAGTATAAAAATTTACCTTTCTAAGTCGCGACGAACCTTTTTCTTTTTGCAAAAGTACAGCGCTATCTTTGAAAGTCGTGACGAACTTTTTCCTTTTCAACTCTTTCTCCCGTAATGATCTGCGTTTTATTAGTTACTGTGAACCTTTCAGATGCAAGTGTTATGTTAGAAACTTCCTTAGGTTTGATAACATTTGAGTCCGACATCGTTAGTATTTTTAGAATACTATTTCAACGCCAGTATTTTTTTTCAATGTCGTTACTGGTTTTGATTTTAGTATGATCCTTGAATCCAATGTCGTCAGTGTTTAGTGTTTTAGAACACTGTTTTAAACGTGAGTACGTTCTCCGAATCCAATGTTGCCAGTGTTATGGCTTGCAATAAGCCACAAAGAAAACAGAACAACGGAATAGAGGTATTATTATGTATTATTGGATTAACAACGTAAAAAGGTTACAACTGAAAAGAGTAGAAAACGTCACCGAGCAGGCGATGGTCGCTCTGGTGTTTAATCCATACATGGGATCAAAAGGTCTACGGTTTATATAATGGATAGAACAATCAATTTGGAGGGTGATTCCCCCACAACAATATGAAAGATTTGCCATTTTTAGTAATGATATGAAATATGTGTCATTTTTACTAATCATATGAAAGATGTATAATTTTTAGTAATCATATGAAAGATGTGTCATTTTTAGTATTCATATGAAAGACGTGTCATTTTTACTAATCATATTAAAGATGTGCCATTTTAGTAATCATATGAAAGATGTGCCATTTTTAGTAATCATATGAAAGATGTGTCATATTTACTAATCATATGAAAGATGTGTCATTTTTACTAATCATGTGAAAAATGTGGCATTTTTACTAATCATATGAAAGATGTGTCATTTTTAGTAATCATATGAAGGATGTGTCATTTTATTAACTATATGAAAAATGTGCCATTTTTACTAATTATATGAAAAATGGGTAGCAAATTGGTCATCGCTTCCTCTACTTTGCCTCACAGCACTATCCGACAACATAGATGAGAAACGAAACCAAACCGTCCTACTGCTAAGATTACTCAATATGTACATTTAACTAAGCTGGTAAATTTGCAGATAGAACTTGTGACAGAGACTACGTATTGTACTGTCTGAGCATGCTCGCGCTCCTAGCCTTGACTTCCGTCCAGCTTTGAATCTTCAAGTAAGTTTCCACTAAAAGATGTATACGGTTTGGGCAGTTTTAGAACTATTAGTGAAATTACAAAAACAATAACAACAACAATTGATAAAACAACAAAGCCAACAGCAACAAAAATTATTTGAACACCGGAAATGCACAGATGAAAAACAACATCAAATACAGGAACACGTTGTGAAACAACGACAACAGCGACTTCAACAATTATTACACTACGGGCCTTGCAACATAAAAAGCAACAGCAAATACCATTATCTGTCTGTCAACAGAAAATAGATGAATTATTTCTCAAGTCGTAAAAAATAATAATGCGTCCGCCGATAATAATACGGCATTTTCACAAAATTTAAATTGACAATTTCTCCTATGTACCAGAAGAAGATAATTCATTTTCAACATCCTATAGAATATATTATGGACTTCTATAGTATAGACTGTCAGTATTGGTCCGACCAGAAAGATGTTCGTTAGGTATTATGAAAATTGGAGACTATTGAACAATAAATTTTTGGATTTTATTTTGCCACGTAAAACTTCGGAGCTATCTTTCGCCGATACAGTGGAACGTTTAAGCTCCAAAGTTTCTTTATTTCATAAATGATGGAAATGCTTGAATTTGGTGAAAAACGACAAAGATGACTTCGCAACTAATGCGGCCGTGGTTAATACAATTATAATTGCAACGAATTTTAATTATCAGACCTCAGTGCGGACAATTTTAAATATCTAGTAGTTGCGCAAGGACTGACGTCAGATCATGCTGAAATCAAAAGACGTATCCTAACAAAATTAGGAAACAAACCTAGTTTAACTCTATAAAATATTACAGAAGACTGTGAGAAACTAGAAATTATTTTAAAAAAAAGACCCGAAAGATGTGGAATCTGGCATCGCAGATAAAAATGTGGAGCTAAACAATCTAAAAATCACGTAACCAATAAAAATATGGAGCTAAACAATCTAAAAATCACGTAACCAATAAAAATATGGAGCTAAACAATCTAAAAGGCACGTAACCAATAAAACACAAGTTAGAAAAATAACCTCGCATAACCCTAACCCTTACCCTAACGCACACATTTAAAACATTCAGAAAAGAAAACTTCCTTCCTTTTATGATCGATATGGAAATCTGCATTGGTCTGAGACTGTTCATATCAGTCTGAAAATGTTTGCGATGTAAACATTAGGACACAAAATTTCCTATTGCAGGAATTAGATGAAAAATAAATATCGGGTCCGTTTAACGGAAACCGAAAACATAGGAGAAAGAATACGCATATATGTTCCGGTAAAAATTCTGGATAAAAAATTAAAATGCAATTAAACTCAGGTTCAGACTTTTCGATATTAAATTTAAATACATGCAAAAATTGCATAGGCCTACAATGTTGAGATCATATGAAACAACTGAGGTCGTTAACAGCACACAAATTAACTTTTAAAGAGAATTTTTTACCAACGCTACACTATTAGGAAAAATTAAAAAAATTAAAAGTCTATGTACTAAGGAACGTCACGAACCTATTTGGACTTGATGCATGAATTTAAATAATGGAACCAGCCAATCAATTTAAAACAAAAAAAGTAAAAAAAAAGAATACAACTGACATTCAATACTTGAAAGACAAACCAAAAGGAAACTTTCTCTGTTCCAGGCCATGAAAAACGAAACAAACGGCGAAAACAAATCGATCCTGTTGTAGACTGATCAAAACAAGCCTTCTCCTGCCGAAAACACCGTCTGACCACAAACCGATAAATTAACAACAGACGGAGTACTCTATCGCTAGCCCCAAAGTAATGATATCCTCACCAACCGATCCAGTCGGTATTTCACCGGATACGAAGTGTTCAGTTACATCGCAACAGTATAGGAACATTATCTATCTACAGTAAACGTTGCTCAAGGATATCATGTGCAGCAAATTTATATTACCCAAACAATTTTCCACCAATATGGAGGCACTGCCAGATCGTTTTCCCGGCGTTTTTTTTTTTCAAAATAGAAAGTTCATCGGTAGTAGTAGAAATCCCCTTGAGCAGTAGCATCCTTTGTCTGATGGATTATTATAAACGGGATCCTAGATCGACGCAAGTATCAAACTTCCGTGATTAACACGCAAGAAAATGGCAAACAGATTTAGCCTTTAACAATTAACTCCCTAAGAAGTAAATGTAGTACTTACGAACACAACAAACGCCCTCGTGTTTGTGCCTTGTATAGGCACGCGCGACAACAAAACTTGGGTTTTTATAAGCGGAAGTCTCGAGGTTGTCAGGAATCTACAGGCGCATGCGCAAGAGAAGGGATTGAGATAGTGGTATAAGTAAATGCTATTAAAACCGTCTACGAAACATTTTCTAAGAAACAAAATATTTGCAATCATATGACATCAGTTTTTTGTCGGAAGGACATGCTTGACGTTCTAGCAGAAAAATTAAAATGGTTGAGCCAAAGAAATAATTACTGATATACCTTTCGGAGTGATCAAATTGGGAAAGGTAGTTTTGGTGGAATTACCTATATTACCTAATCATGAACTAACTCATACCCAATAAATATCGTAAGAAAAAGTCGTGAGGGGGAGTCGATCTCACTGCTGATGCTATTCTCTATCTATATAAGAGCCAGGTACGTCCAAGGATTGAATACTGTTGCCACATCTGGGCAGGAGCTGCTAGAAAGGACTTGGCCTGCCTTGATAGAGTTCAAAATAGACTTCATAGCCTCGTAGGAGATGTCCTTTTCTCTTCCTTGCAACCTTTATCTCACAGAAGAGATGTTGCGAGTTTGTCTCTGATGTATCGTTATTTTCATGGAAAGTGTTCGAATGAGCTTCAATCTATGGTCCCCCCTCGCCAAACTTTCACAAGAAACACTCGTCTAGCTGTAAACACTATCAATAATTCCCCCCACTCTTTATCTGTGCCTAAACCTAAACGTAGATTCCATGAACAAAGCTTTTTTCTTAGAACTGCACGCCTGTGGAATTGTCTTCCGTTTTCCTGCTTTCCGGCTGACTACAATATGGTTGTCTTCAAGTCTAACGTAAATAAGTTCTTGATGAGCCGTTCCATATAAGTTATCAACTTTACCAAATTTTCATTACTAATGATTACTATAATGTCCAATTTCTACTGTACACTCTTTAACCCTTATCCTTGAGTGGCCTCTTGGCCTTGATAATGTGGTGATGCCTATGTAAAAAAAAAAAAAAAAAAAACGGTTATTCGTCGGCTAGACAAACTCCTCACCCAATAACACATTTTTTACTCTATTCCGGCGTTCTATTTTCTTGTAACCTTCTAAACAAGGTTATAATTCTACATTATCCTCTTATTGCACTATTTTATTTAAAATTGATGAAAATATTTAATAAATATTCCTAACAGTTAACTTTGGCTATAAAATTCAAGAAATCTTGAGAAACCCGGCATAGACGGGTACTTTATCTAGTTGACATAAAGAGTATTAGGGAAGACAAAAGTTTAACTTCCAATCAAGTGTTATTCACGTTGGTTATAAGTTACGAAGGTTTGGCGAATGATTATAAAAAAAAAAAAAACGTTTCAATATTTGGAATTCCGATTTGTATTTGGTTGCCGACCAACGAAAAACTGTCCAATATTGAAACGAAAACACTTCAGCGTGTCCTTCCGACAAAAAATTGGCGTCATATGATTGCAAATATTTGGTTACTTAGAAAATGCGGGACACAAATCAATATATCGAACGACGGTGGATAGTAAAAGAGAGAATGGAAATTATTCAGTTTATTTGACGCATTCGATATTTGGAAATGGAATATTAAACACCATCACGAGAGAAAAATGTTCGCATCAAATATCCATGTATTTAACGATATCTATATTTATCGATTTTTGTTCAATTTTTTATCAGTTTGTTCAAGTGAAGATGGGCTATCCTACCAGATTCCAAACTTTCACCAGCTATTTCATATATTCCAACTGAGAGATCTTTTTTAAGATACTAATCGCCCATTTAAGTGTAATGGACCATTTCATTTGTAGAAGCACTTGTACCATTTTTAAAATTAATTCCTTTAAAATAGCAACAGAATTGTGGCCATACATTTTAGCATCATTATATTGTACGGCTTAATTTTCATAAGGTGAAATTAAAGTCGTACAAAACTGTTATTCTCGAAGAATTTAATTTAACGTGCTGTGTGAACTATATTGATAACATCGACTCAAAAACAATATTTCTTTTTCAAAAGCGCTCAGTACGTGAGTAGAGCGTTCTTCAATAAAATGTAAACATTAGTAGAAACCTGCACTTATCGACCTATACTTCGACCTTAATACGTATCGGGGGGGGGGGGTCTAAAATAAAATCTTACCATTAGAAAATACAATAAAACTGTCCCAAAGATATATATATATATATATATATATATATATATATATATAAACACAAACCCGCACACACTCTCAGACAGGAAGACATCAGCCTCAGTACCCACACACCACAAACAACGCACACCCAAGTCACAGACGTCACGAATTCCCTCACACACGACGAAAAAGACCTTCTTAGCCTTGAACCCAATTCATCACTACTCAAACAGTAAACAACAACACCCTTGTTCAACCTAGAAACACACTTCTGCAGTGCGGCTTTCCACCTATAATGGCTGAAATTGATAACCAACAACAACACTAAAACACAGCGCACCACCGATGACTTCCCCGTATATTAGCTAGACCGCCCATTACATCCTCCACCAACCGACCAGGAACTAGATACTAAGCTTTCAAGATTAAAACGAAACATAATAGACATCATAAAACACGAACAAGGAAGCGTTATACAAAACATCTCATATAAACAACGCTGCTCACTTAAGAGCCTCAAGCGCAAAGACTTTGTTTACCTTCCGATAAGGGAAAGGAGTTCTGCGTCATACCTCAGGACATATACGACCACTCTTACGGCCACCGAGAGTAAGAAGAAGGCCTGTTCACTGAAAAATGCATGCAGGTAAGATTTGTCAGACTGTCAATACTATATGAGGGTCATTTAAAAAAGAGCAATAAAACATTTTTAAAAAGAAAAAGGAACACAGTTCGATTAATACTGAAACTGAACTTTATTCAATATAAAATATAAATATTATCGATGTAAAATGAAGTAATTTTAAAGCAATATACAATTTAATACTGATAAAACTGAATTATGAAGTTAGGAAACAAAGAATTGAAAAACATATTACACACCAACGATGAATAATTTTAAAAGTGAAAACCATCGATAAATAATTTTAAGAATGAAAACAAACGATAAAATACAACAAATTGAAATCAAACAAATAATTTAAATACAAACAAACAAAAGTTACTAGTGCAGAAATATTTTTTAATTTAATTTAGAGAAAAATCACATGGGTTGAATGTTATTTTTTGGAACTTTAGAGATTATTCGGACTAATGTTATCATCTTGCGTGTTTATTTCACAACGTTTTATAATCGAATCTTGACTTCTTTATTACATCCTCGGGCAGAAAATGATGTTCACATACCTAAAAACATAATTAAAGAAAACATTCATACCATAACGTAAACTATTGCTAAAATCTAAGAAAAGATAGTAAACAAACATTTACAATAATAATCACAGTGTAGTATCTGTTCTGATGCTACACTTTATTTGTTCTGTCATCGGTCAGTGAAGGAGAAGTCGTTCATGACCGAGACAATTTTTATTTTATTTTTGCTCCTATCCAGAGTGCTCCTTTTTAGGGAGCTACATTTTCCCACATTAAAAACCGACCTTGTGTCTAACTGTGCCCTTGTGGGGAGGCAAGTAAATAAATTAAAAAAAATAATTTTGACAAATATTCTCATGTAAAAATTATTTGTTTATAATTCTAAAAAGAAACAATCCATTTTAATATATAACGCTCAGTCACGGCTAATTTCATTAATAGCCACGAGATGAATAATTTTCAAACCGACTTTAGAAAAAAATATAGAACTTTCAAATATTTGGACATACTCAATGAAAGATTTTATTTATTATTAAAAAAACATTTTGACAATTATTCTCATAGCAATAAATAGTATTGTTTCTTTAATTTATATTAACAATGTTATCAAACGTTATGAAAGTACTTTAATTTATATTAACAATGTTATCAAACGTTATGAAAGTACTTTAATTTATATTAACAATGTTATCAAACGTTATGAAAGTATTTGAATACAGTTCTAATTCAATACGCGTTTAATTATTAACAAATAACATTACTTACTTTACTATATTTGGTTGGGATAAAATTTTCCCTTCTAATGGCACGTATCCAAATTGAGAAAGTTTAGGATAAGAAAATATATGTACTTTGGGGCCTTTTGGATAATTTCCCCGACAATTTGTAACAAAGCAAGAATACATCATGTTAGACAGCAAACTGAAACCTAGACCAAAAATGCTGCTGATAGCCTAGACCTATAAATGAATCTGATAATGACGTTACGCAGTCATGTGCATCGCCCTTCTTTACTCTCGATAGCCACGCCACTTTGCTCTCACACACCTAGGCAACGACACCTTATACACCCCAGCTACTGACATTACATCCACATATATCGAAAACAACATCAACACCGCATGGGCCGACATATGTAGAATTAGGAAACTCCCCAACAAATACAAACAGAACTTCACTACTAAAAATAGCAGACTCCCCACTTTTTACCGCCTCATCAAAACACACAAAAATCAGCAACCCCACAAATTAGACCAATAGTTGCAAACCTTGAAGGACCCTTATATAAGATCTCTTGGCTACTCTCTCAACTGCTTAAACCATTACTCTCCTCCTACCTCGGACACGTCAGCAGTTCCGATGAAGTACTCCGCCGTCTAAACACACTCCAACCACAACAACTAAAACGAGGTAAATACGCCTTTAGCCTCGATGTAGTTGCCCTCTACACCACAGTACCTGCACACCCAGCAGTAGATCTAATCACCGACCACATCTCCTCCTGCAACTTACACTGCTTCGGCCTAACTCCCTCAGACATCCACAAACTCTTACTTATAATAGTAGACAACACATACTTTACCTACTAACGCTAAACATACAGACAAATTACAGGACTGCCCATGGGCTCCAGCCTCTCAGGAATACTGCCCATCTCGTACATGGACAACTAGAACGCCGAGCCCTCAACACGTGCAATTCGGTCATATTTCTCTCGAGATATGTCGATGATGTCCTGATCCTCACATCATCACGCGCTGATGCTGAGAACATCTACACCATATTCTCCGATACCGACCCACCCATAGAATTCATCATCGAACACACCAGCGGTAATGGAATCCTATCACTCCTAGATTTCAACCTCAAAATATCAGACGAAGGGACCTTCACTATTAAATTCTATCGAAAAGTAGCCAACCAAAGTATATTTGTACACTACAAATCGGCCCTCCCTACTAAGGCTATTATCGCATATGCAATGAATGAGATCATCCGCATTCAAAACAAATGCAGTAAGCCAAAAGACAAGACAGAATGTACAAAGCAGTTCCACCAGGTCCTAGAGACAAACGGGCACGCCAACACTGTCATTAAACACCTCTGGACCACAAAAAAACGTGTAAGAAGCTTCCCTACCAATACCTGCTTCCTTAAAATGCCCCATCTCAGCGACAATATCACAACAGCTATCCGCAGGGCTATCAGAATGGAGGGTCTCAATATGTAACTAGCCCACTTCTGACCATCCCTTAGACAACAGCTTTCTAAACGCAAGCACAACGAGAACCCACCACCATGCACACTGACAAATTGCCCTATATACCCCGCAACCATCTGCCACCGCCTACATATAGTCTACGAACTAGAATGCTCTGCCTGCAGAAAATTCTACGTGGGCAGCACCACAAGACCCCTATACATAAGAATCAAGGAACACACACGAACACCAGCATCATCATTCCACAAACACCTCAATACCTGCAGAAACACCAATATATCTATTAAAGTCGATATTTTAACCACAGAACGCAATATTGGGAATCTTCGCATAAAGGAATCATTACTTATATCCAAATTACGGCCAGAACTTAACAACAGACTGGAGCTCAGATCATCATCCATTATATAACTTTACATACGGCTCCCACCAAAGACTTACCATTACACCCCACTGCACACTGCTCATACACAAACTGAGAGTCCCTTACTCACAGGGCCTTATTACAAGCCCCTCCCATATAAATTATATATATATATATATATATATATATATATATATAAAGAAATTAAATAAATAAGTAAAAAACAGCAATATATATATGAAAAAATAATAAAAAAATAGTTAACTAAAGTAACATAAACCAATATAAATATACATAGATAAATAAAAAGACAACAATAAAGAATTAAATAAAAAATGTTCCATCTATAACCACTTATAGTTTTATTAAAATGAATGAAATAACAATTTCCAAAATCGATCCAGTGCCCCCTTCCCACCTATCTTCCTATTCCTGACAACCACACCCCCTAACCTAAACACCCCAACAGTCGGATAAGAGAACCCCATCCCGCACACACCATCCCCTTCCCTCCTCTTTCACATCCTCCCTCTACTTCTCTACTGCAAAAGTTAACCCGTGCAAGTCTGCTAGCAACTTGTGTGACCTAGATACACCAGGTCATTCCACTGAACAAGCAAGGACGTATATAAATTAAACAAATAAATGAATAATAAATAGCAGCATAAAAAATAAAGACAACGAAATAGACATAGAATATACAAAATAAAAAAACTTACGCTAAAGCAACAAGTTATAAACTAAAATATATATATATACAAAAAAATAAAAGGAACAAAAAATAAAAGGAACAAAAAATATGTTAATTACCTAAAACACGCCCCTCCTTACATTTGCTCTGAGGCTCCATGCAGCCATTCAATTCATTTTCCGCTCCATCATCTAGTATGTTTTGAATCGATCTATCACGTCCACCATTTGAAAAGGGATTTTTTTCCGAAATATATTATGGATATTGTCAACAATAAGTAAGACATTTGTATTTAATACAACTGAATAAATATATGTATATATAGACATATATCATTCATCGCATTGTGATAGCCTTCTAAATCTCTGCTACATACCTATCCCACACAATGCCTCAAGCAAACTACATATCAATTATATATATATATATATATATTGGACAGTTTTATTGTATTTTCAAAGCATAGAGATTACAACGTCTCTATCCACTGCGCCACGAGCGGATAGAGAGTTGAATCTCTACGATTCCAGGTGAGCATTGCATGAAGATAGCAGTTTTAATCCTACCCAAGGCCGTCCAGAGGCTTATTAAGCCAAAATGTGGTGAGACGACAACAACTATGGAAGGCAGTAATTACTAAGGATGCTGTTAGTAGATTCGGAGTTCCTATCCCGTCGCGGTTACCACCTGACGAAGGCCAGGGGAATAGTTGTCCGAAACTTCGTTAAGCAATAACTAAACAAATTTATTTATTGCGAACGTAATAGTTTGCAATAAATAAATTAATAAATAATACTCTTCTCAATAAATGAATTCCAATTAAAATAATACATCTTCTTTTCATTGGTACTGGTTCAATAACATTGAATAGAGTTCTTCAATAGCACAAATCAGCACGTGGCAAGACTGTAAATTCAATTAGTGAACTGATAACTTAGGTTTTCCCAGATATTGCTAAAAATTTCCATAAACTTGGATGACTTTGTGAAAAAGTAATGTTGGCCCCTAAAATGATGCTGTTGATATGATCAATTATACCTTTTGCAAGAGTTATCAATCTGTTTATTGTGTTCTTAATAACAGTAGAATTTCGTGTAAAATTCACTACAACCGCTTGGAATGCCACATCATAACCTGATGTTGGAGGAAAGAGCTCCAGTTATTAAGAAATCTTGATCGACCTAAACTGTATAATCGCACACAGTTAGAAAAACATCTTTGAAAACTAATGTTCTGGAAACCATTATAATTACTAGAAATTTTAAGGGTGAAACTCTGTTAATTCCTCGGATTCTCCTTATACTTCTGACATGCCATTTCATTTCAAATGTTTACAATTCCCAATAAAAATTATTTCCTATGTCTAGAAATAAAGCTCAAGGACAAAACCTCACGGTTGTTGGGCATGATCTTCAGACCTCTTGCTTTTCTAATAGCAGTTGTATGTTGATTGCTCACGCATTGGAAGTCCTGAAAATTTCTACATTTACACACCTGTTAGAGGTTACACCCAAAGTGTTGTTTATATAGAGGTACTTTAAAATAAATGCAATAGGTAGATTTATGTTGTGGGATACAAATTACCGCTATTTGAGAACTAAGTAGAATCAACCGGTCCTATTAATACCACTGGTTTCAGAGACTAAATGGAGACATTCATACCATGTTTAACCGCAAACTACGAACACATTCCTCTCATACCACTTTAGTGGCTCCTATATTCTTTATGATAAATACATATTATATTTTATACACTTTACACTACTTGTAGTTTCTTTTATTTGTGACCCCTAGCACGGGTTTACAACATTTTACCTGTGTTTATATATGCACTGCTTTAAACTAAATTTTAATTATTTCATTAACAGAATAGATTGGTAATGTCATCCTTATATATATTATGCATTAAAATAAAAAGAGATTTAACATTTTTCAGATATGCAATATGATATAAAATGATAATTGCAATTCTGACATCATATTTTGGATGAAGAAGGACTAAAAGATGAGTGATTAAAATAGTAAAGGGGGTTAAGGCTGAATACTCCAACGGTGGGTGCTCTTTACTCCGCGGAGTTTTCAAGAATGCTATTTCTTCTCATCAGAGGAAAAATGTTAGCAAAATAGTCAGGAAGTCACGTTAAAAGTTTTAACATTTCTATGTATTTGTTCGTATTGCATAAGTTAAAACTTAAAGTTTTATTTGTAGTCACAAAACTTTAAAAAAAAAACATAAGATGTAAATATGTAAAATAGCTTCCATGGTCTATGACAACGTCTTTCATATCTCTTTTACACGGGTCTTTCAATGGAAGCTGGTGGTGACCCCATTTTCTCTTACCGATCATCAATTCTTCGTAGAGGTCTTTTGAGATCCTACTTTCTTGCATCCGGCGTTCGTGCAAGCCAACGCAGTCGACACTAACACAAAACAGTGCACATACTGGGCACATCCATACGCTCAAGGACCTCGTTGTTAGTCATGAAGTCTGTTTAATACCCAGGAACCGCCTCAAGTTACGCATATGAAAGGTGTGGACTTTTTTAGATGTGCATAAAGCGTCCAGGACTCGCTACTAAACAGCAGCGTGCTTAGTAATTTTCTGTTCTCCAACAGTCTCGGGGTTAATCTAGCAAATGTGGAGATTGCATGGACCATGAGTCGTATGAGCTCTGGTCCTATGTCAAGACTGTCTATGAACATTGACCCGCGGTATGTAAACATTTTCACAGCTTCAAGTTGGTAGTTGTTGATGGTAATTGAAGACGGGAATCGGTGTCTTGGCTCATGAATTTGTCTATGTATATGTAATGACCAGTTGAAACTCATGACAAGCCTTGGTGAAGCGATCCATGCAGCGCTGAAGGTCCTCACTGTTGTGGGCAACCAGCACCATGTCTTCCACGGACAGCAGCTCACAAATGAAGACCCTGCCGATCTTGGTTTTAGCCATCATTTTAGCAATGTTGTAGAGTATACCGTTTGACCATGTGAGGTGGTAGATTTCCTGTGTAGACTTATTAAAGGCCTGGTTTAGCATGGCGGCAAAGTAGATGCCAAACGGCGTCGGGGCGAACACGCAGCCTTGCGTCTCCTCAGGTCAAAAAGCGATGATGTTGCTTCATTGAACTGAACAACACCCGCTACTTCATGCTCACGTAAAATGACTTATTGATACTCATAATTCTCCCTAAACATGCGATCATTCCTAGAACCTTGAACAAGTCGTCCCTGCTAACAAGATCGGCGGCTTTCTTTAGATCGATAAATGCTACGTGTTGGGACTACTTTGCTCCCTACATTTCTCCTGGAGCTTTCGAAAAGAGTAGATCATGTTGACCGTGGAGCGTTCGACCCTGAAACAGCACTACGACTCTAAATATATTCTGTCAGCAAGATCTTGGAATCATTTTATGACTATGCAGAGATTTCAGTATAATTTTATAAAAAGTGTGAACTCGAACTAGTAGAAAAAGATATTGATTTTGTAGATTTCGGTGTGCCGAAAACGAATCTGAAAACCGTATCCGTCGCAAATTAATAGTTTCGAAGATATTAATATTTTTCCAAATTATTTTCTTTGCAAATTCAGGTATAATGGCATAAGTCGACTGATAGCGCATGCGCACAGACGTCATTTTACTGACTTCATTTACACTACGCACGAACCGTAGTCACGTGACATTTCACAAGGCGCATCAATACATGGCAGACATTTTAAATCACAAGAAATATTGTCATAAAATAAAATTTCTTTCTTTCACTCCATTTCTCTCTCTTTCTTCATTGAGAGAGAGAATTGAAATATGATTGTATTGTAAAAACAGTTGAAGCATGCACCCCATACGCAGAGGATATAGTAGTTTGGTGTGCACGCAATCGGTCGACTAAATATGCTTCCTTCTTGTTAACTGTTAAATAAATTATATTATTTTTTAAAAATACATTTGTTCGCTATTTATGTACAAGCGTTTGATTTCAGCCTGCGGTTCCTCCCATTAATGCGACGACAGAAAGCTGTATGTAACGACGCAATGAACACACAAGAAGCAACCCATGCCAGACAGTTATAGCCGACGACATATCGACCCGTTTTTGTTGATGTTTCCAACATATCCCTATCGTTTGGATATCGTTTTTATTCCCCGGGGAACTGGTTGCATTCCCAAGACATTCCTCAACAAAGTAACTTTCCCCGGGGAAGTGATAGTACCATAGTGCGAACATTTATCGAGCAGAGTACTGTTTAATATTTCACAAAAATTCTGGGTTTACATTGGCGGGGCGGATGGGGTCGGAAGTGAGATTCTTCTGTAATTGTGGTAACCAACATGATCGCATTTTTTTGTAGAATGTAATGCCCCAGTCTCTTATATCTTGTGGTACTCTGTGGTCCAACCAACATTGGCATAGTAGTTACCAGAGGTGATGAAAGAATTAGGCTTTACCGCTTCTTATCACTTCGGCTGTGATGCCGTCCAGGCTTGGCGCTTTATCGCTGTGCAGATGAGATTCTCCAGGGTTTGCAACTCATTCAGTCCTTCCATGGCGGAAAAAGGGTAGGTCAACTAGCGTGGCTTCTGAGATTGTACTTTCCCCGCTGTAGAGGTTAGAGTAGTGTTCCATCCATTTGCCACTCTGCTTGATCCTGTCCATGTTGTACTCCTAACTGTTTGACGTGTTTAGCTTTGCTTAGTGGCCTGACTCGATACACCTTCTTGGGTTGAATCGGAATCTTGTTACACTCCAAAGCGTAGTCGATGTCACAATTGGCGCTGTTGTAGAAGCGTGTATAGGGAACGTTCCTCAGCTGAAAAGACCACGTAGAGGGGAAGGGTCATCGGAAGAATTTTTGTTGAGATTTAGTTGAAAAAGCTGTTGGCAATGCGTAGGATGTGAAGCGTGCAATGTTCGAGAAGCTGTTGACCGTTTTACTTCATGCTTGCGATGCCAAAAATAGTTCCTTGCATTTGTGGAGTACCACAAATGCAAAGAACTTCTATTTCTTCCGCCGTTTATTTAACGTAAAACGAATTTCTTTCTAACAACCCTACCATCTATGAAACACATTACCACGGAATCGCATCGCTGCAGAATACAACATGAACATGATCGCCTTCAAATTCAGTGGCGACAAATAATTGTCATAAATTGTCAACGTATAATTAACTTTCTTTTTATTTTATTCACCATTTTCAATCATCTTATAATATTCTTCATCACTAACAAACTAATTCATCCATCTTTTTCTTAAATGACCATGATAGGTGGGGAATCATTACAAAACGATTACTACCAAAGTCAGATTTCAATAAAGTTAGTTATCTCCCTTGTTAGAAAGTGATTCACTTGAATAATAAAAAAGAACTCTACTGCTTAAAATAATCTCGAAAGAATTTTAAGAGGGGGCTTCCGGTTAATGAGATGGCCTCTTTTCTTCATAACGGTCTTCATAATGTTCTTCATAAAACGTTGTTTTAATATGCGATCACCATTCACTCTACATATATTATGCCACACGATGTTCATACGACATGTTGCAAATGATGAAACATTGACTGCGATGAAGCAACTCGTATCACTATTCTACATTATCTCACGCCACGGATCAGTTATAATCTTTTTTATATATGTGTTAAATAGCGCCGAAGTTTCACATACATATAATAAAGTCCCTTACACCAGAAAACACAAGGAACACTTTTTTTTTTTGGATATATACAGGTTTACCTATATTTTATCAAGTTAAATTTGTGTACACAGACATAACAAAAAAGAATAAGACCAATAAAAAACAGTTTATTTCAATAAGAGTACAATCTAAAAATAAGCTTAAACCAGGCTTAGGGTCAAAGAAATCCAACTTGCCTCCTTCCTTGAGGCTTGCATCCACAAATATCCGTGGGCTTAGACCTAATTTAACTGATTTTGAAGCATTTCTCCTAACAAATACCCCGGATATCTTAACGCTAAGTGAGACTAACCTACACTCCTCCATCCCCTCTAACCATTTTAATATGCCTGCATATATCCCACTCTACCGTAAGGACAGATACATGCACGGAATTGGAGTTGACTAGAGAAACAAACCTAGAATCGGATGTGATTTAGACTAAACTTGCAACACATTAGCTACTTTTACTTTCTATACCGCTCTCCATCGACCCAAGACTGCACCATAATAAACAAAATCTCTGACAGCATAGACACAACACTCTCCCTCGACCCTAGTGCACAAGTGCATGTATTTGGTGACTTTAATGTCCACCACAAAAACTGGATTGCAGCGGGCAGCACAACTGATAGTTTCTCTATATCTCATTCCCTATCACAAATTGTTACGTTTCCAACCCGTTTCCCTGACCAGGAAGAACAACATGCATCACTTCTAGATCTGCTGTTTCCACAGTTCCCGATGATTGTATAACGAATGCCGACAGCCCACTTGGGAACGCTGACCATGCAGTGATAATGGTTGAAATCGCCCTAAACTCTAGAGCCAAAACTTAAGAGCCAGTGCTCAAAACAACGAGATACTATAGAAAGGCTGACTGGGAAGCCATCAGAGATCTTATCAGAGATGCCGCATGGGGAAATATTTTTTCTTTTCCTGCTGAACAGTGCGCAAACGAGACCACCGAATGGTTCAAAACTGCAACCGAAGCGCATGTTCCCATGCGAAAATTCTATAGCAAGTCCCACTCTCCCCATTGGTTTACTTCGACTTGCGCTATTGCCATTGCTCCAAGGTCGCATGCATACCGCAGATTTAACCGACATAAGTCCAGTTCAAACAGACAGAAGTACATAGAAGCTAGAAGTAACGTTAAGAAAGAAATAGTGACAGCCAAGAGAGAATGTACGGAAACCACTAAAAACGCATCGAATCGCAAGAACTAGGAACTCGTGACTTCTAGAAAATCTACAACAGTGTAGTAAATAATGGGCAATCAACAATTCCCCCACTAACCAAAAATCACGAGGTTGTTTGCTCAGCAATCCAGAAGGCTAACATGCTTGCCAGTCGGTTTGCCTCAAACTCCACACTGGACCCTCCAACCACCCCCTACCTGAATTTCCTATGCGGACAGATGCATGCTAGACGATCTGAAAATCATCCCTGCTCATAAAATCATCGCATGCTATCATAAAAAAACCCTTGACACTTCAAAAGCCTGTGGACCCGATCTCATCCCAGCTGTACTATTAAAAAGTGCTCAGCCGAAGTAGCTCCAGTTCTCTCCAAACTCTACAACAAATTCCTTAATGAATCTTGCTTTCAGGGCTGTTGAAAAACTTCTTCTGTGGTACCAGTATTCAAGAATTCTGGCGAAAGAAATGGCCCGTTAAATTATCGCCCCATTAGCCTCCTCCCACTGTTTGCCAAAATATTTGATACCTTAATTAACCATCAACTTACAGATGCTAAACTTCTGACTGACCAAAAATATGTATCTAGACAAGCCCGTTCCACAGCAGACATCCTAACTGTAATCTCTGAACGTATATACGATTCACTGGACAGAGCGGGGGGAGGGTAGAGCGGTAGCTCTAGATATATCTAAGACTTTAGAAGGGTATGGCATGAGTGTCTCCTCAGGAAAATTAGATCATACGGTATCACTGGCAGAATACTTAACATAATTAAATCCTTCTTAGATAATAGAAAAATCCAGGTTGTCCTCGACGGTCGTACATCGAAGCAATATGATATAGATGCGGGAGTGGCCCAGGGGTCTATCCTTGGACCTCTACTGTTCCTGATATTCATAAATGACCTTCCGACAAAATTGCCTCTGAGAGTATGAGGGTATATATGCTGATGACACCACACTCTATAACAGGCACAACAGGAAAACAAAGGAACACATATCTAAAGAAATGGCAGAAATACTAAAGGATGACCTCCAATGTGTAGTGGAATGGGGACAAAAATCGATGGTCACGTTCAATGCCGTCAAGACTAAACTGGTTTCCTTCAATAATTACAAGAAAATTTCTCTACCAATAGCAATGGCTAACAACTCTTTATCTGAGAGTACATCTTTCAAGAAACCTTCTCTACCACCTATAGCAATGGCCAGTGACTCTTTATCTGAGAGTACGTCTTTCAAGCTCCTTGGCCTAACGTTCACATGAAACATGAGTTGGAACAATTAGATCGAGTGCATTGCCAGGGCTGCTGCAAGGAAGGTGGGCTCTCTCTACCGTGCTAGAAAACTATTAACACCCGAAAGTATCCTGTACCTCTATAAGGCAACCATTCGCCCATGTATGTAGTATTGCTGTCATATTTGAGCTGGTGCATCGGCTACTAGTCTCTCGCTCCTTGACAAGGTTCAAAAGAGAGTCGCAAATCTGATAGGCCCTGAACTGACATCTAAGCTTCAGCCTCTGTCCCATCGACGAAACGTTGCATCCCTCTCTCTGTTCTACAAGTATTTTAATGGTGAATGCTCTGACGAACTACAAGCACTTGTGCCCCCACGACGTGAACACCCTCGACAAACCCGACAGGCTACTAAATCACCCCCCCACTGTAGAGATCCCTAGATGTAAAAGATCTTTCTACTCCAGTAGTTTCTTCCCCAGAACCGCTATACTTTGGAATTCCATTCCAGGTCCCTGCTTCCTCAACCGTACTGACGTGCAGAAGTTCAAGTGCACCGACATCTTGCTGCCCAAATCCCTCCATAGGAGCCCAGTAGTTGTTGCCCCTGATAGTAGCCCCCTACACAAAAGTGGCAATGTGCCTTGTTTGGGGTGAAAATGTAATAAAAAAAAATGTAATCTTCTCTTCTTCTATTCTATCTATCTTCTATATAAATAAAATGAACTCATTTTTTCCCGTGGGATTTTGACCTTAATAGGATTAAAAATCAAGATATTTCATGCAAATACATTATGCACAAACGGCAGAACAATATCTGAGGTTTGTTATAGGCTTATTAGTCCTCAAATTCCTCGATAATCTTAGATTTCTATACTTTTTCTGCTAAGAAGTCACGGCCAAAATCGGTTAAGATCAATGGAAGTGGTAAAATATTTTCTCTCTTAAAAATTCCTCCTCCCCCTGCCACCACTTAACACCGTTTGGAGATCGTTCACAAGGAACAGTTGAGAAGAGAACACCGGTTTGGCTTCGTAGTTCTATCATGTGAAGTTATTTAAAATCACGTAACTAACCTGCAGTGCTCTGTGGCGTAGTGGTTAGGGTGCTGGACAATTCACATTATATTTTCACGTTCGCGCCGACCTACCATAGTGGTTTTTTTTTTTTTTTTTTTTTCCTAAACAACTGGAATGGACTTTTCTTGGTGGCCGAACTGTTAACGTTGCAGATATTTTTTTTTCACACTTTATTTTCCTACTTTTACTCATGACTCCGGGTTTGATCCTTCCTACTTACCTACCATAACATTTTTTAAACCCCCCCCGTCCCGGAAACAAACACTCGGGCAACGCCGGGTACCCCCGCTAGTAAAAAAATAAAATAAACATAATTTATAGAACAAAATAAAAAAAATAGATGATCATACATTTAATAACTATTACTTGAATAACATTTAATAACTATTACTTGAATAACATTTAATAACTATTACTTAAATAACATTTAATAACTATTACTTAAATAACATTTAATAACTATTACTTAAATAACATTTCCTTTGCTGTTTTTAATGCTATGGCCCTTCTAGACACGCCATTGTGACAAATACGTGACGTATATCATCTTCAGGAAATTTTTGCCATGTCTGACGCAATAATGCTAAACGTTTAGGCTTAGAAGATGGCTTCTTTTTCTTTTTGCCAAGGTTTCGGTCTAATATATTCCAAAGATTTTCGATTGGGTTTATATCCGGGGACTTTGCTATGGATTTTATTCATCTTATTTTTGCTTAACCAATGTTATGTCGCCCTAGCAGAGTGACAAGGAGCTCGGCCTTCTATAACTAGAGAGTTAACTTGGTTCATTTTACTACTTGAGAATATTCGTAGGAGTTCTTCGTGCAATATTTTACTTAACACTTCACTTGTTTTGAACGACCATCACTTCAAATTCATGACTCATTTCAATGTCGGGAAATAATGCAGATCGTGACTCATCAATGAAAATGACATTGGTCCAAAAGGTTATAACTCTCACCGCGATCTCATGAGCCCATTCTCATTCTGCGCTTGATCTGGGAAAGACTTTTGTGTACTCTTAATACTCTCTTGTGAATCGTACGATCACTGAAACAGTTGAAAGATTTCCTGCTATTTTGCGTTAACTAACACCAACTTCATGTTGACCCACGATTCGTTCTCGCAGAAATTATGATAGGTCTAATGCACTTTTGATTCAGGGCATGCTTCAATATTGTTAAATGCAATTTTAATGAGATACATTATTTCAGTACTATTCTTATCTTAAATATAAGTAAGCATATATTAATCTTAGGAAAAATATTTATCTTAGTGTCTATTCTTTTCTGTCATGTCTGTGTATATATTAGCATATATGGATACATTTGATTCACTTCTAAACTAATTAATGGATATTATGAGTTATGGAACACAGCTGCTATGCATAAGAAGTGGAAATATGTTAGTTTAATTCAATTTGATGCAGAATAAAAGAGGCAGGAAGCCCTTCGTGAAAATTGAAATATTGTCGCTTTTTGTGAAATCGTGACAATAGTCATTAGGCGTCAATAAATATTCCCAAATTTATTTTGGTTATTTTAAATGATTTTTCGAAGCATAAAAAAACACAGAATTTAGATTCAAATATATCAGATATGCGTTGAATTTTTTCAATAGTTATTAAAACATTACAGAAACCTGTTTTAAGCAGGTTTCTGTAAATTGCATTTTTTACAAGGAAGTTTCCACTTATCAAGGCCCAGAGGCAACTCGGGAATAAGGTTTAATATGTGTACAGTAATCAATGGAATAATATCGTAGTAATCGCTAGTAATGGACATCTGATAAAGTGCCTTACTTAAGGGGGCGGTTCAACAGGAACTTGTTTATATTGGACTTCAAGACATACAAGTTGTAGTCAGGTGGGAAACAGACAAATGGAAGAGAGTTCCACAGGCGTGCACTTCTAAGAAAGAAGCTTTCTTCGTGGAATCTACGTTTTGATTTAGGTACTAATAAAGAGTGGGGAAAATTACTGACAGTGGTTTCAGATAGACGAGTGTTTATCATGAAAGATTGGCGAGGGGAACCAGAGATTGGAGCTCAGATGAACACTTGCAATGGAAATAACGATAAAACCATGACAAGCTCGCAACGTCCCTTCTGTGGAAGAGAGTAAAAGGGCATCCCCCATTAGGCTACGAAGTCTATTGTGTACACTGTCATGGCAGGATAGGCTGTTTTAGCAGCCCCTGCCCAGATATGGCAGCAGTACTCCATCCTTGGAAGAACTAGAATTGCATCAGCAGTTAGATATTTACTGAAGCGGTAGAAGGATCCCACCATTTTTCCAGCGACCTTGGCAGCGGATACGTGTTCCATTTCAGATCAGGAGTAAAAGTCAAGCCCAGAAGCTTAGCAAAACATGGAGCCTCCCCAAGACGAGAGCCATTCATTTCAATTGATGCCAGATTGGGATCAGAGCGTTGATGATGTAAAGATAGGAGCTTGGTTTTAGATGCATTAAAAATAACCAGCCACGTCTTCCCACTGTACCACGCGCTCAAGATCAGAGGAGAGAGAATCAGAGAGAACTTTGTAATTTACGGCCTTTGATGTGATGCCATAGATGGTTATGTCATCAGCATAGATGTCAACGAATGTTTTGGGAGATCATTGATGTAGATCAGGAAGAAAATTGGGCCAAGAATGGACTCTTGAGGGATACCAGCAATAATACTGTGGGAATTCTGATTTCTGCCCATCAACCACTACCCTTTTGAGCCTTTCAGAGAAAAATGATTTAATAATTAAGAAAACATTTCCAGTTATACCGTAGTTGGAAATCTTGTGAAGTAGGCCTTTATGCCAACCTTATCAAAGGCCTTTGATATGTCACCCTAGAAAGGATGCCTTTGTCGAGAGATTCACTAATCCTATAACCGTTAGCACATCTGCTGCAGATCTAGCAGAATGGAAACCATATTGTATGTCACTAAGACGGTTATTTCTGCTGAGGTGGTTGACTACTTCTTTATTTGATATGGATTCCAGCAACTTACTCATGACACAAAGGAGACTTATTGGTCGGTACTGAGAGGGAGATGACCTGTCATCTGAATTCTTTAATACAGGGCATACTGATAAGGTTTTCCAGGATGTTGGGATGCAATTCTCCTTAAGAGACAACGCTTAAGCAGTTTTGTAAGTATGGGGGCAAGTTCTGGTTGAAGCTTTTTCAACACTATAATTGGAATGCTGCCAGGGCCAATTGTTTTACTGGAATCAAGGTTCTTGATTAGCTTGGCGACATCACGCACAGATATTTGTATATTGCATAGCGTGTTGTCTGTTATAGGAGGAAATACGGGGAGTTGATGGCCTTCGTCGCATAGGGTAGAATCAGCTGCAAAGTTCTTTGCAAATAGTTTGGATTTGTCTGATGCTGACGAGGTGACTGCAGGTCCATTGGTGATGGTTGGGATAGAACGCACGCTTTTGTTCGTGATCCTGTTTGCTATTTTCCAAAACTGGTGGGAACCAAGCCGCTTCTCAGTTACTTTGGATTTAACGAAGCTCTCTTGCATTTTTAAATACCCTTTTACAGTGGTTGCTGGTAGTCCTAAAAGCAGCTTTAGTCTCAGTACATCTATTACGTTGGTAGCTATGGAAAAAGTGATTTCTGGTCGCAATGGCAGCAGCGCATTATGGGGAGAACCATGGCTGGCTGTTGGGTTTTTGTTGGAATTTTTTGGATGGTATGAATCGGTCTATACCTACAATTAACCATTCGGTCAGGTCTGATACTATAGAGGACACATCCTTTTTAAACATAGAATGCATAGGTAGATCAGATATAAATGTACGGAAGCTATCCCAGTCAGCCATAGAGTATCGATATACTGTACGGTGGAGAGGTACGTCTGAAGACTTGTTGCATTTCATTTTTATCTTAACTGGCACAACCGAGTGGTCGGAAGATCCCAGAAGAGATAGAACGGAACATAGACATAACTCAGGGGAAGTTGTGATAAAAAGGTTTAGAAGGCTTGCATACTGACCGGTAGTATCGGGCACACGAATGGGTTCGTGAACAATCTTAGTAAGCTCATAGGCAATGGAGAAGTCATCACCTCCCCTCATCATCTGTTTTGTTTGAATGGGTCAGCCATTCCACATTGTGGGCATTGAAGTTACCACAGATGTGAATGTTAGCCGAAGGATGAACAGACCGTATGTGGCCAATTTGATCAGATATGCTCTTAAAGATAGTAACTCCATTGTTGTGGGAGCGATAGAGGACAAATATAAATGCAGTGGTGTAAGCAAGTGCCACCCAGAAGCACATATAAGGTAAATTAGGGTCTTCTCTGGAGATATTCCTACACACGGAAAGTCATATTAAATGTAGGCACATATTCCATGCCCATGGGGATCTTGGGGGTCAGGTTTAGATGTTAAGTTCGATTATCCATTAATTATAAACTCATTTAGGGAAGTGGTCGGCCCTATGCCAATTTCGCCTGGGAACAATATGTCCGGTTTCGTCTCCTGCAATTGGGTTTCAATCTCTAGAAGGCTGGAATGTATACCCCTGATGTTAGAGAAGGAGACATGGAAGTAGAGATCTACGTTGGAGGATGGGGTTCTGGGTTTGTTTGTTGTTTTTTTTCTGGAGATAATTCATGTTGAGGTTTGGAGTTTGTGGAACAGGTCGACAGGCAGGTTAGAGAGGGAAAGTAAGAGAAAAAGACAGGACTTTTTGTAGCACATAATAAGGTAAAGCTGTAACAATTAACCATTAGTATGGCATCAAGAGACGCCACCAGAAATTCTCCAGAATCCATTCACCAAATGGCAATACAGCAGCCCCAGTACTTTGCACGTGCTGATAGGACAGCCTCCTTAGTGGTTAATCCAATATCAGGCGGATAATGTCAGCCCAGATGAAACGTTTACCTCCAGCACCCTTACTAGTGACATGCCCACAAGGATAGATATAGAAACAGAAAATTTCCCGCATCTCAGGCTACTGTTCACGCAAGTACTGCCGACTTTGAAAGCAGTTTTTTCTTCAACCTTTATCAGAAAAATAACTCATTGGAAATGAGGACTGAAAGACAAAAGCTTCTTAATTTCTCAATTTCTTCTTAACATTCCTAAGTTTTAAATGCTAGGCATTTTCTAGAATCCTAATTATTTAATGAACCTTTATTTAAAAAAAAGGTAGAATACAGATTTATGTAGATCTTCAAGATTTTGAATGAAAAATAAGATTATTTACTTTTGGAATCACACTCGTTTCCAAAAGTAAATCATCTTATTTTTAATTCAAAAACTTGAAGATCTACAAAGACAAAAGTGATGCAATTAAAACCTTTTTCTACATAGTCACCAGCATTCTTAACGCATTTTGCCACGATTCACTCACGTATTTCTGTTTCGGACACACTATATAAATATATAAATATATAAATATAAAGATAAAGGTTGATTTCTTCAAGTCTCACACGGTCGATATCTACAAGAGAGGGAGAGAGAGAGAGAGAGAGAGAGAGATGAAACTGTCAGATTATGAATGCATAAGTTCAGTCAGCATAAAAATGTAATTTACAATACCTTCTAATCAGTTGAATCGGAACAAAAATAAGGAGGCATTACTTTTAAAACGCTTCTCGTGGTAGCATTAGATTTTATTCTTCTCGTGCATTTCCTGCACAGTTGTTCTGTTCGAGAAATTCGGATATCGATCTAGTAAATATATATACATATATATATATATATATATATATATATATATATATATATGTATATATATATATATACATATATATATGTATATATATATATAGGTGTGTGCGTGTGTGTGTACGTATGCATATATATATATATATATATATATATATGCATATATACAGAGAAAGCATGTGAATGCGTCAATAATGGACTGCATAATTAAGTGTTTACGACCCATTAATGCATACTGAATCAAATTAATACGTTTACGAGCTCGCGGCGAGGAAAATGTCGTTTTTACCAGCCCTTTAATGTCTTCAATAACAATTTTATACGTTGCTGATATGTTTTATATGCTTCTGCTATGAATATATAACAAATATGACACGTACATTTATCCTATAAATGCAAGTTTAGATATGTTTATATATTTATGTATTTGCATATATGAATAAGCTAAGCTAATTAATCGGTCAATGTTGACGTTTTGAGACACGCCTGCTAGGCTTAAAAGATCCTAATATACGTTGTATTACGTTTAATTTTGTTTTATGCAAATGGAATAAAAAGTCGGTAGCAGCTTTTCCTGAAAATTCACATGCTTCCCGGTTTGCATTGAATTTAACCAATGGACGTTAGACATTGATTGAGCAAGATTTCTTTTAATTTTCTTGTTAAGACGCCTTAAGCATAAGAGTATAGTTTTATACATTTTCTAGAATCCAAATCATATAATAAGTGTTCATCAACATTGGAATAAGTATCCTAGACATAAAGTTTAGTAGAATTATAAACTTTATGTTTACTCATAATCACTCCAGATAAGGCACGTTGATAACTGGGCGCAGATTATTTTAATTGTTTATGAAAATTTCAAATGGCATTACCGATGAATAAATGCAAATGAGATTTGTTTTAAATAAATAAAAACTAATCTTGTCTCACAGTTTTCAATCAATTATGAGTAAAAGATAAGAGAAAACTATTTAGAAAGATCTACACATTGTAATATACGCCCCCCTCCTTAGTATATTTTTACGTTTTGCAAAATATATGCATATATGCGGGCATTACACAACGAGGGATGCAGTCATTGGAACACTTTTTACAAAGCATCGAATCTTTAAATGAATGTTCAGAAATTTTAAAAAGAATCGGAACCGGAATTTAATTTTCATCCGGACTGAAATTTAATCTGTATCGGAATCAGGAATTTAGAGCAAAATCGGAAATTGTATAGGAATCGGGAAAAATGTGTGAATCGTCCCATCACTAATATATATATATATATATATATATATATATATATATATATATATATATATATAATCAATATTCATCTCATGTAAATATCCATGATGTCTCCAATGGCATTATGCGCTCCACAACACCAAGGTTACATCAACAAATATTGCATGATAAAATCCATTAAGATTGTTATAGTCAGGTTTTCCGGAAGACAGAACGCATTTGACACTGCTTCATAAAAGATTATAGCTTCCTGAAGCACGAGCAGAAGTCCGATTTTCCCAATAACAACAAGAACAACAATACCGCAGCAGAAGCAGCAGTCATTCATTACTAGCCGTTGCTGCATAGAAATAACTATACATATTACATAGACATTTTCTGCCCCCCTCTCTTTGTCATTCTTAACGAGTTTCTTTCTCTTTCGCTATTTTCTTTCTCTCTATCTTCCTCTCCTTTCCCCTCTTTCTTTTTGCATTATGGACGTCATTCGCTCTCCTCTGCTATTTTCCAACATATACAAATATTTATTAAACTTTCCTGTGATGGCAAAAGAAACCTTCTTCCTCAACTGTCCTTCTATTTGGTTTCTCATTCACTTGTATCTTTCCTATGGCTATCTCCTTTCTCTACCTGCTCTCGCGTCTTTCTCTTTCTTTTAATAAATTACGCCATTCGCCTGCGTTTATGTGTGTATTATAAACGGGGAAAAGACTATGTGAACAAGAAAGGAGTTGGAGAGAAGGAAGCGAATAAACGAGGAGTACAGAGAAAGATAGCAAGGGGGATAGAAAGGGATAAATAAATAGTTTTAATTACACATTTGCTCTGGACAACGTCAGATAACCCTGTAAGTATATATATTCATTTGCATATAAAGTTACACAAAACGACAAGCAAGCTGCTTTTAGTGCCGGGTGTAAAAACTTATAATCTTGCAGGTTCATGATTAGCTGTAACCAAAGAGGACTTCATGCAGACCAGAAAATACTGAGAAAGGGTCTTTCTGGCTCTAAGCAGAAATCGCATCCGTTTAACAAAATCAGCAGAACTTATTTAGTAGTGTATCAACCAAATTGTCTTGTATATCTACAGTCAGTGGCGTCATATTTAAGCGTGGCTAATAAAGTCATCAAAATTCTGTGTTCTGTTTTACTGCATGGGTCATCCTTTCTTTACTCCCTGATACTTAGGATATCCTCAAAAGATATCTTTTACTACCCTTTAATTGATCACGTCCCAAAACGTCGACGATTTCCATTTGTGACGTCATAAATGATTTCTTTTAATGTTTTAGACTAAGTATTAGGGTCTTCGTTTTTAAGGTTTTTATTTCGGGGAAGTATTTTTGGAAATAGCTAGTTTCAGAGAAACATATTTGTGGGACTTATTTTTAGCTTTATAACTGAACGTGTGAGAGAAAGAAAGATAGAGAGTGCAATGGAAACGCTGTATGTATACACACGATAGGCAAGTTCAGGAAACGTATTTGACAATCAGTTCAGCAGAGTCGAGATTATTTAACATTGCATCTGTTGGTATAGTTCTGCGAAGTGCTAGAAGATCCTCCAGACTTTCTTGCTAATCACCTCCAGCGCTCCTACTTGGTAATGCCAACGGGCTGTTCAGGTATTTTTAAATACTTCTTGTGCAATGGTTTTCTAATTGCCATTTTCCGATTTGTGTCACATATAGGAGGGAATTGAAGACGCATATATACGTAAATATATTGTTCGTTTGCAGAAAAGTCTCCAAATGAAAACGGTCTTCGCAGTTTGTGGAATTTGTATTGAGTTGGTTGGAAATGTTTTGTTACCGAGCCTGTACATCGACCCTTCGTAACCTTCTTTGGTTTTTCTTGAATTCATCCACTAATATATTAGAAAGAAACCCTAAATAATGATTTAAAATAGCAGATCCTTTTGGCAATCAATATATTGCAATATGAGTGGCACTGCTAAAGCAATTACTTTATAAACCTATATAAATATATAATTTAAAAATGTACTAATGTGTGTGTGTGTGTGTATATGTGTGTGTGTGTGTGTAAATCAAGGAGAGAGAGAAGCAGAGTAAGTACACGGAACAAGCCAAAGAGCTCAAAATATGGAAGATGAAGAAAATCAGGATAACATCACTAATTATAGTAGCACTAGGAACAATACCAGAAAAATGAGAAATTGAGGGATATTGAAATGAGAGGCATAGCTTATACAACGTATAAGAATAATGCAAACGGATGAAATATAAAGGAAAACCTAACAGACATGGAAAAACTAATAGACATGAGCTACAGACGCAAGCCGGACATATAGTAACTGCTACAAAAGTGAAACACAAAAAAACACATGGAATCAAAAAAACTGAAACTGTATAATTGTAAGTTAACTCCCTTGCGCCCTGATTTCCACCCCACCTTCCACCGTCCCTTTTTTTAGTATCACTTTAAATCAAATAAATCACCGAGAAGGGCAAAGAGATTTGGAAGACCGAGGAGAGAAAGTACGATCCAGATCTCCTCTGGATGAGTGCGAAGAAAACGGGGACTTTGGGAGACTTACTGTCACTCAAATTCCAGTGAAGACCAATGGTCGCTACTTACGAGAAATCATTGGTTAACGACTATTGCGATAACATAAGCTAATTTTATTTTTTTTACACGGTGGTCACCACTTATCAAGACCCGGAAGCCACTCAGGGATAAGAGTTATTGCAAGTACAGTACGTTAGTGTGGAGATTTGATGAAGTGTTTATTTAAGGGGAGGTTCATTAGGAATTTGTTAACGTTGGACTTGAAGACATCAAAGTTGTAGTCAGATGGGAAGCAGCCAGACGGAACAGAGTTCCACAGGCGTGAAGTTCTAAGAAAGAAGCTTTGTTCATGGAATCCACGTTTTGATTTAGGCACAGATAAAGAGCGGGGGAAATTTTTCACAGTGGATTCAGCTAGACGGGTGTTTTTCGTGAAAGATTGGCGAGGGGGGACCAGAGATTGGAGCTCAGACGAGCACCTGCCATGGAAATAACGATAAAACAAGGATAGGCTCGCAACGTCTCTTCTGTGGGAGAGAGGTTGCAGGGTAGAGAAAAGGGCATCCCTCACTAAGCCACGAAGTCTATTTTGTAATTTGAAAAGGTTATGAAAAGACGTGGTGAGTACTGAAAATATGGGAAGACTTGTTGTCCCTCTGAGTCCAGAGAGCACCACAGATTGTTCTCAAAGAGAATTCTTTGATGGCCTGTGTGAAAACTTCTAGTGAGTAATAATAATATAACGTAAACAACGAATGCTGATCAGCAATATGAATATTGGAACAAAAGTAAAACAAAACGCGGAAAAACTACCAACAAGAGAACTGGGTCTACAAAAGATCTTAAAAACTGTGTCCTCTTCCTTTCCTACAAATGGGGCATTGGTCTCGGCTGAAAATATATAACGTGTTTGTGAAGGGTTAAAAAAGATGGAAATACCATAAAAGAGAACAAACCAAACATCCAGTTGAAGAGTGCAGAAGGTATGGGGGCCTTGCGAAGGCTTGAAATAACCCAAAATCACAGAAAAATATATTTTTTGCCAGTGAGAAATCAATGGTAAGCGTTGCGGGTCAACTGGACCAGGTGTCGTCAGGGCTTCTTGTTTTAAGCTACACATACATATACACATATATATATATATTATGTCTTTGTGTTTGTGTGTGTACATTTCCCTACTAAACTACTCAGTCCATTTTCAGTCTACAGTCAAGATTTAACATAAGAGTTTTTTGCTGATTTTTTAACGATTATACGCTTGGGGAAATCTTTTTAATCGGTTTTCTTCCAGAAAATTTATTGGGTCAAAGTCCAACGATTTGAGCGTTGAAAACTCTACCAAGTCCTATGCCAATTTTATATCTAAACACTTGAAATTTTAGATGTAGGTTACTTGGGCATGGATCCAACTTTTTAATTTGATTCGAGCCAAAAATAATAAATGTTAAAGGGTTAAAATAAGGGTGAAAGGTTAAAACAAATCAGCACATTTTTGGAATAAACATATATTTTACATAAAGTCCAAAAGATGTGATTTTTGCAATCTCTAGCAAACTATTCAGCCAATTTTGGGTCTAAACATTTGAAATTTTATATAAAGGGTGTTCAGACATACAGCAAGTTTTTAATCGATTTTTGGGTGCAAATTTGGCTACCAAGAGGTCAAAATTGAAAGAGTTGACTTTTGCAGACTCTACCAAACTCTTCCCCAATTTTGCGTCTAAACACTTGAAATTTTAGATGTAGTTTACCGGACATGAGTGAAACTTTTTTAAGATGGATGAAATCCGACGATATGAAAAATAGATTGAGATGATGGGCTTTTTCAAGAGGGGTGGTTATTGACGAGAGGGTCGGAAGATTTGGGGCTATATATATAATGATATGGAGGGGTAGTATGTTTTCTTTATGTAAATTAGATGCCCATATACATATATACGTAATTTAAATATAAGAATATATGAACACAAAAGAGATGTGAAAACAACAATACACTGAACGCTATATTTTGCCACATCATGGAGAACGACCACCATTCTAATTTAACAAAGCGACTTTCCTTAAACACATTCATAACAGATCCATACGACGTTTAATTGAGTCGGTTATAATCTCCGATTCCAACAATATAATTAAACAAAGAAAGGGTTTTTCCACGTTGCTTCCTATCCGTCGAATATAATTATTAAAGAGAACGATTTAGACACAGGTTAAACTTGAAATTGAAATATATATATATATATATATATATATATATATATATATATATATATATATATATATATATATATATATATATATATATATATATACGAGATTACGAAGGGAGTTTTTAATATATATATATATGTATGCATATAATCCATTCGTAATTTTAGTTCATTTTATTATTTTACTTATTTACTTGTTTGTATTATTTGTATTTCATTTCATCACTGTCTATTTTTAGAGGCCATTTTATCACTTTCTTTTCTTATTTTTAGACGCAATCTTTCAAGTTACTACGCTATTTTATCCCAATTCAATTGTCTCTAATTTTTAAAAAACCCCTTCGTAATCTCGTTTCATTTTATTTACTTAATCTATCACGGTTGTATTTCCAGACACCATCTTTTAAATCGCTCCGATATTAATTAATTTGTTTTAATTTAATTAATTAATTAATTAATTTTCTGATCTTATTTTATCAATTTATGTTTTTATTAGTTTTTTTTTTAATTTTTAGACGCAATCTTTCAAATCACTACGCTAGTTTAATCTAATTTATTATTATTTTCTCTAATCATAAAATGTATATATGTATATACGCATCTAATTTACATAAAGAAAATATTCTGCTCTCCTTCCCATCATTATATATAGCCCAAAATCTTCTGTCCCTCTCGTCAATGACCATCCCTCTTGAAAAAGCCCGTATAAATCGGGCGAAAGGTTGAGCGTTCAGATCCTTTCACCGCCAATCTATTTTTCATATATATATATATATATATATATATATATATATATATATATATATATATATATATATATATATATATATATATATAATGAAAATTACAATTGAATTTACCAAAATGTTCCAAGATGGTAAAATTTAAGTAAATTATAAATATTAAATATTAAAATTATCTCAGCCAGATATAAAAGCTCGATAATACCAAATAGGAAATAGAGCTTATAATTATAAAAAAAAATGATATAGTTAAATATAAAATAAAACAAAGGGAAACAAAACTCAAACTGACCCAGACAGGAAATGTTAAAGACGCGAAAATATATATAGGGCAAAATAATATAAGTGACCTGTACATTTTCAGTTGACCTATATTATTTTGCCCTATATATATTTTCGCGCCTTTAACATTTCCTGTCTGGGTCAGTTTGACTTTTGTTTCCCTTTATTTTATTTTATATTTTATATTTAACTTTATCATTTTTTTCTCCTTTCTCTTCCCAGATTTTTAGTTATGTCTCGGAAGAAGAGTGAAAAGCACATCTTATTTTTCTTTTATTAATATTATTTTTTCCTTGTACACACATTTTTGTGAATTATTCCACGGATTTCTGCGTTTGGATTATTATGGAACATCTTCTTCCAATTATGGGATTTCTTTGGATTTTACTTGTACAAATGGAAACTCTTCTAACTTTCTTAAAGTTTTACATTTGGATTTTACCGTCACTGGATTTTTTATCTTCCGCCAGACTATCCATTAATGTATAATCACCTTTTTCTTTACCATATTCCCTCTGCTTAACTTATTTTGTTTTCAAGTAAGATCTTTGACATATTTGTTGTTTCATCAAATACTTCTGCATGCAAAATCCGATCCTGCATTTTGCTAATTCCTACCCTCTGATGAGAAGGAGAGTATTTCTTCGAAACTCCGCGGATTAAGGACTATCCATTTATCTAGTGTTTCCTTTTCAGATTAAATATGTTTTAACTCATTTCAAAGTGTTTTTTAACATATTTCATTAACTGTTTGCTCATATATATATATATATATATATATATATATATATATATATATACTAGCATATGCACATAAAGTTATATACTATATGCACATAAAGTTATAAACAGTACATAGGGCCTGAGCAAATCCGGGCTGAACTGCTAAAGTGTGTTTGTCAGTGCGTATTTTAAGAGAGGAATGGGCTACGCCGACAGCCGACGAAGAAGAATTAGTTTGGGAGAGGGAAAAGAATAAAAGGGGTGGAGGAGATAGGTAGATAGATAGATAGATAGATAGATAGATAGATAGGACTAGTATATATATATATATATATATATATATATATATATATATATATATATATATATATATATATATAACAGTAATCTACGAACCCATGTTTCGAGGTACTACCTCTCGTCAGCGTAGCTTGACTGTTTCATACATTCGAACCTCAGATCAGTTTTTTATTATATTTTCACCCCAAACAAGGCACATTTCAACTTTGGTGTAGGAGGCTACTATCAAGGTTAAATCTACTGGGGTACTATGTGGGGATTTGGGCAGCAAGATATCTGTTCACGTTGCACTTGAACCTCTGCACGTCAGTATAGTTGGGGAAGCAGGGACCTGGAATGGAATTCCAAAGTCTAGTGGTTCTGGAGAAGAAACTACTGGAGTATAAATATATTTTACATCTAAGGATCTCTACTGTGTGGGGTGGGATTTAGCTGCCTGTCGGATTTGTCGAGGGTGTTTACGACGTGGGGCACAAGTGTTTGAAGTTCTTCAGAGCATTCTCCATTAAAATACTTGTAGAACAGGCAGAAGGATGCAACATTTCGTTGATGGGACAGAGGCTGAAGCTTACATGCCAGTTCAAGGCCTATCAGATTTGCGACTCTCTTTTGAACCTTGTCAATGAGCGAGAGACTAGTAGCCGATTCACCAGCCCAAATATGACAGCAATACTCGATACATTTCATAGGAAAATGTACACACACATACATGTTTACTTTTATAGATATAATAGATTGATTTATGTATGCGTATACATTGCGAATGCTGGTCTTATAGAGGTACAGGATACTTTCGGGTGTTAGTAATTTTCTAGCACGGTAGAGAGAGTCTACCATTCTCTGCAGCGGCCCTGGCAATGCTTTCAATGTAATTGTTCCAACTCATGTTTCCTGTGAACGTTAGGCCGAGGAGTTAAAAAGGAGTACTCTCAGATAAAGAGTCGTTGGTCATTGCTATTGGTGGTAGAGAAGGTTTCTTGTAATTATTGAAGGAAACTACTTTAGTCTTGACGGCATTGAACGTGACCATCGATTTTTGTCCCCATTCCACTACAGATTGGAGGTCATCCTCTAGCGTTTCTGCCATTTCTTTAGATATGTGTTCATTTGTTTTCCTGTCGTTCCTGCTATAGAGTGTGGTGTCATCAGCATATATACTCATCTCAGAGGCAATTTCGTCGGGGAGGTAATTTATGGCTATTAGGAATAACAGAGGTCCAAGGATAGACCCTTGGGGCAATCCCGCATTTATATCATGTTGTTTAGAAGTAAGACCGTCGAGGACAACCTGGATTTTTCCATTATCTTAGAAGGATTTAATTATGTTTAGTATTCTACCAGTGATACCGTATGATCTAATTTTCCTGAGGAGACCCTCACGCAATACCCTTAGATATATCTAGAGCTACCGCTCTGTCCTCCCCGGCTTTCTCCAGTATGTATTATAATTGAGAACGTTAACCGTTACGCAACGAAGAACTAGATTATTTTACGTGTTGTTTTTATCACTTTTAAACTAATGTTGATTTTTTGTTAATGTTTTTTAACGATTTTACGGTTAACAGCGTCTCCAACTTTTAAGGTCATAGAAAATATTTTTCCTTAAAAACAGTTAACGCACTCGACCATAATACATAAAGTCTGAGGTTCGAATTCTAGAAAGAATCTACGCTGTCGATAGGTAGTTCCTCGAAACACGTGTTCGTAGAATACTTTTTTTACAAGTAAAATATTAAATAAATAGTATGTGTTTATTTGTTTACGTCCAAAAATAATATTGGCGATTTTCTGGGAAAAAATATTTACCATGATCTCTGATATTGGAGAGGATATTAACCGTATGACTGCTTAAAAAATCAACAAAAAATTGGCGCATATATTAGAAGCCCCTCCCGGCATTGCTCGCTCGTAAAATACGCTTAAATATATTTTGATTAATGCAGCATTCGCATTTATTATTATATTTTATTGGACCCAATATATAGTAATAATATAATGATTAAAAAAATGAATAGTGCGTCACCCTCAAGAATCGAAACCAAAACGTTTATCTTATGGATTACGTTTTCCTTTCGTAAAAGCCTGAGCTATGAAGACTTGTTTGTTACTAATAGCTTTTACATTACGCATACCTATTCATGATGCCGTCCTTCGAAGTTCACCTAGTTAATTCCATTTTTTTAAATTTCACGTTTTGCCCCGCTTTTCCCTGGCTAAAACCTAAATATAAAGTTTCACGTCGGTTCAAATACCATATGTGTTAAGTTTCATGTATGTTAACCAAAAACTGACAGAGAAGTTAGGAAGGCAAAATTTTTAAAACAAATACATATACGCATACATAAATCAATCTATTATATCTATAAAAGTAAAAATGTCTGTGTGTGTACATTTCCCTATGAAACTACTCTGTCAATTTTCAGTCTACAGACTCGAGATTTTACATAAGGCGCATTGAGATTTGGGAAAAGGTTTTTAATCGGTTTTTGGCCAGAAATGTAGTTGTCATTGGGTTAAAGTTCAACGATTTGATTTTTGAAAACTCTACCATACTCCTCCGCCAAGTTTGTGTCTAAACACATGAAATTTTAGATGTGGGTAACTTAGACATGGATCAAACGTTTTAATTTGATTTGAGCAGAAAACAATGAGTGTTAAGGGATCAAAACTGGGGTGATTAAAAAAAAATGAATTCTGCGGTCTCTACCAAATTACTAAGTGATTTTTGGTTCAAATATTTGAAACTTTACATAAAGTGTATTCAGGCGTAGGGCAAGCTTTTCAATCGTCTTTTGGCCGAGAATTTGGCTGCCAAGGGGTCAAAGTTCAAAAGATTTTACCTTTGCTGTCTCTAGCAAACTATTAAATAGGTTACCTGGACATGAGTAAAACTTTATATATATATATATATATATATATATATATATATATATATATATATATATATATATACTAGCATGGGTGCCCGGCGTTGCCCGGGTGTTTGGAGGTGTATGCTGAGAAAAAAAAATGGTCAATTATTTTTAACTTTGACCCCTATTATAACCCCTTAACATTTATTGTTGTGGCCTCAAATTAAGTTATTACGTTAGATCCATGTCCAAGGAACCTATATCTAAAATTTCAAGTGTTTCGACCCAAAATTCTCGGAGGAGTTTGGTAGAGTTCTGAAAGGTCTAATCGTTGAACTTTGACCCCTTAGTCGCAAAATTTCTGGCTGAAAACCGATCCCAATGATTTTTTCCAAATCTCAGTACCATGCACATCAAATTTCGAGTCTGTAGACTAAAAATGTACAGAGTTAGTGCGTAGGGAAATGTACACACACGGACACACAGACAGACACCCACACAGACACGTTCATTTTATATATATATATATATATATCTATTTATATATATATATATATATATATATATATATATATATATATATATATATTAGCATTTCAGCCCTGCGTTGCCCGGGTGTTTGGATGTGTATGTTGAGCAAAAAGAAAAGTGTTAGTAGGAAGACAGGCTCCAACCCGTATCGCGAAGGAGGGAAAGAACTTAACAAAAACCTGACGTCTTTGTTGTTACGACCACCGCCAAACCGGAAGTAACGTAGGTTTAAATTTAGGCTAGACAATCGAAAGGAGAGGATGACTTTCAAAAATATCGGCGAAAAAAGCGTCCCCTCCGAGTTGAAGGTGAAAATATTAATGTTTTTAGCCAATTTTTCGCTATTTGTCGTCTGAAAGGTCGAACGTCAAAACGATACTGATCTTTGTAAAATCTGTCGCCTATGTCGAAAGTTTTAGGCAGGCATGCAAACATACATGCATGCATACATACATACAGTTATATATTGGAAACTAAAAAATGTCGACCCAAACCGACTAAAAAGCTTGCCCTATCTCTGAATACCTTTTATGTAAAATTTCAAATGTTTAGACCAGAAAGTGTCTGAGTAATTTGGTAGAAACTGCAGAGGAACCTATGTCTAAAATTTCAAGTGTTTAGACCCAAAATTGTCGGAGGAGTTTGGTAGAGTTTCAAAGGTCAAGTCGCTGAACTTTGACCCCTTAATAGCCAAATATCTGGCCGAAAACGAATTACACAGATTTTCCCAAATCTCAGTACCCTGTATATCAAATTTCGAGTCTGTAGACTAAAAATTGACAAAATTATTGAGTAGGGAAATTTACACACACAGACACACACAGACATGTTCACTTTTATAGATAGTTTAGCATGCGTGCCCGGCATTGCTCGGGTATTTGAAGATGTATGTTGAGCAAAAAAAAAAAAAGCCGTCAATTTTATTACCTTAGACCCCTATTATGACGCCTTAAAATTTATTGTTTTGGGTTCAAATCAAATTATTAAGTTAGATCTATGTCCACAGAACTGTATCTAAAATTGCAAGTGTTTAGACCGAAAATTGTCGGAGGAGTTTGGTAGAGTTCTCAAAGGTAAAATCGCTGACATTTTAATCGCCAAATTTCTGGCCGAAAACTGATCAAATCGATTTTCCCAAATCTCAGTACCCTGTATATCAAATTTTGAGTCTGCAGACTAAAAATTGACAGAGTTATTGCGCAGGGAAATGTACACACACAGACACACAGACAGACAGACACTTTCACTTATATATATATATATATATATATATATATATATATATATATATATATGCAAAAACGTTATGAACAATGCATAGTGCCTGAGCAAAGCCGGACTGAACTGCTAGTATATCTATAAAAATGAAATTGTGTGTGCACATTTCCCTCTCAAATAACTATGTAATTTTTCAGTCTACAGACTAAAATTTGGCATAAGGAGTATTGAGATTTGGGAAAATCTTTTTAATCGCTTTCCGGCCAGAAATTTCATTGTCAAAGAGTAAAATAAAATTTGACATTTGAAAACTCTACCAAACTCCTCCGCCAATTTTGAATCGAAACACTTGAAATTTTAGGTATATGTTATTTGGACATGGATCAAACTTTTTAATTGGATTTGAGCTCAAAAAATAAATTACTCAGTCAATTTTTAGTCTAAACATTTGAAATTTTACATAAAGGATATTCAGGGATAGGAATATCTTGTTAAAAGCTTAAGGTCGAAAATTGAGCTTCCAAGGGGTCCAAGTTGAAAAGATGATGTCCTTTGCGGTCACTAGCAAACTACTCAGCTATTTTTTTCTAAACACTTGAAATTTTACATAACGGTTATTAAAACATACGGAAAACATTTTAATCATTTTGGGGCGAAAATTTAGCTGCCAAAAGGTCCAAGTTGAAAGAGTTGACCTTTGAAGATTCTAACAAACTCCTTCGCCACTTTTTTGGTCAAAACACCTGAAATTTGATATGTATGTAATTTGGACATGAGTAAAACTTTTTATTTGGATTTGAGATCAAAGCAATAAATATAAATGGATCAAAACTGAGGTTGAGTTTTAAAAAATTACCTCTGCGGTCTCTACCAAATTACTCAGAAAACTTTTGGTCTAAACATTTAAAACCTGACATAAAGTGCATTCGCACGTAGGGCAAGTTATGGACAATGCATATGGCACGAATAAAGCAGGACTGAACTGTTAGTATTTATAGAAAGAGGTTTGTGTTTACTATAAGCTTTGTACCTAAATATTACGCAAGTATAAATCATGTAGAATACCTGCATGATGATAATTACATTTAATAGTTAACTAAAGATTATCATCCCATAAGAAAACCGGAAAAAAACTAATAGGGAATTAATTAAAATGAATGCTTAAAAGAATAAGCAACTTAGCTAGAGCTTTCGCAGATGAATGAAATTCTACGGATATATATATAACAAAGTTGTGTTTTCTTTTAAAATAAATTGAAAAAAAGGTTTTAATATGAATAGCAATACACAAAAAAAATTATAGGAGTATAAATAAATATACTGACTCAACGGGGCATTCGCAGTCTAGTAACTATCATACACAAACATTTTAAAGCAATGTAGGGTGATGAATCGGTCAAACAAAATCGATAATGGTCTGATATTGTCATAACGGTTCATACGGTCTGATTCGTTGCTTTAGTATTTAGCGTAATAATTTTCTGTTGTCTATTTTACATCAACAACTGTAAACATCAACAACTGTAAACATCAACAACTGTAAACATCAACAACTGTAAACATCAACAATTGTAAACATCAACAACTGTAAACATCAACACCTGTAAACATCAACAACTGTAAACATCAACAACTGTAAACATCAACAACTGTAAACATCAACAACTGTAAACATCAACAACTGTAAACATCAACAACTGTAAACATGTCTCGCAATTGAGCTGTTATTCTTGTTATAATGACTTTGACATATAGATGTTTGAAGTCCAGGTTTTGGATCTGTTTATCGTTCCAAGGGAAAAATTTCCTAGACAACTTTGTGGCATGCGTGGCACAGAAACCCAGGAATTTGCACTTCCATTTAGGAGGATGGACAATATAAACTCAGCAGCAATCTCCAATCGGCATCAAGTCTGCTTTTGAATGCGTTTACCGTTTGTGCGTTTACCGTTTGTGCTTGTATAACTGCATGTGGGAGATCATTCCATGTGTTGAGAACCCTCTGTGAGAAGGTCCCTTTGTGGACATCTAGACTACAGTGCTTTTTTTTACAATTTTGAGGCTGTTCCCCCTGGTTGCGCTGTTTTTGGCGATCTGAAAAGACGGCTTTCTTGTATCATAGATCTCATGGATGTACTTGTAGAGATCGATCATGTCACCACGATGTCTCCGATGCTCAAGAGTGGGCAGTCTCAGGATTCTCAATCTTTCAGAATATGACTTGCCCTTAAGTGATGCCAGCAGCTTGGTTGTTCGGCGCTGTACGTCTTCCAGATCACTGCATAAGGTGTTATGGTGTTGCTGCCAGACAGAATGGCCATACTCCAAGATAGGACGCACAAGGCTCTTGTAGAGTTTCACAAAGACCGTATTCGAGAGGAAGACAAAGGCCCGGCGAATGATCCCGACAAGTTTATTTGCTTTTGCGATGGATTAAGCTACATGTTCCTTGGAACTCAGTTTGTTCTCGATGTAGACGCCTAGGTCTTTCTCATGATCGTGCTCTTCCAGTGTTATCACTCCGAGTTGCTTTTCAATGTGTATTTAACCTCTGATCTCCTGCTCCCTAGTTTCAGGACGCTGCATTTCTGTGGGTAAAAACGGAGCAACCATTCCTGTGACCAGTACTGCAAGTTATCTAGGTCAGCCTGTAGGCTGTCTGTGGCTCCTGGGATGTCACTACGTGTGAACAACTTTGTGTCATCTGCAAACAGCTTCATTTCATTTTTACAGTGTTTGGGTAGGTCGTTTATGTAGATGACGAATAACATTGGGCCAATGACACTTCCCTGTGGTATCCCACTCGTTACTCGTGCTGGTCTTGATTTTGCTCCGTTTACTACTACACTCTGTTGCCTAGCATTTAGGGACGCCTGAATCCAGTTGAGGACTTTGCCCTGGATGCGATATGATTCAATCTTTGTCAGGAGGCGATGGTGAGGCACGGAATCGAAGGTCTTCAGGAAGTCCATTTAGACGATGTCGATACTTCGAGAGTTTCTGTCCAGGTATCCATAACATCCAGAAGCTGAGAAGTACAGGACCTTTCCTGTACAAAACCACGTTGCTCTGTGCTAATATGGTGGTGTTCCCTTAAATGTCTTATAACTTCTTCTCTGACGAGTTTTTCCACCACCTTACAGAGTATGCATGTGAGACTAATTGGTCTGTAGTTACTCGCTTGTAGTCGGCTTCCCTTACAAGCGCTAGCGGATAAACAATATGACCTACATTCAAGGCAATACTTAGAAAAAAAAATTATGTATTAGTTGAATTCTTCGGGTTACTATCTCTCGTCGAAATTGCTCCAGAAAAGTTTTTTTAGAAAAGACTGACACTAGCAGCAACGTGTTTTTAGCTACTGACGTTTTAAGGTACATCTTGTCGCTGTCGAAAATTTTTATACAAAACTCGGGATTCGATAGACTTTCGAACTAAACCCTATTATATAATTCACTGAAAATAATATTTATCCTCCCGTAAGCCATGTTCCTGTAGAAGTGTTAAATAATTTTTATCTTGTGCCCCGAAGATTGAAATGGCAATCTTCTTTAGACTTATATATGCAATTTCGAAAAATCGGAGGCTGAAATTTCGTCAAAGTTTCTACCGAACTTTTCAAGGTTAATGACAAAACTTAACAACAAGACAATATCTCTATATTAATAAAGTAGCTGCAGGAATTCCCCGCTAGAAAAAAAAATTTGCAAAAACAGATGACAGGGGTATCTATTTTTTATTCTACATATTTAAACCTACAACCGCCACCAGTCGACACAAGGAGGAAGTTTATATGTATCCCAGGTTCTACGCTTACACCGGCAGTATCCGGCTCATCTCATGCATACACATATTATCTATCCCGTAGTAGAATAAAAAAAAGTCTCTCTCGGGAAATCCCGCTGCCTCTGATTGGTTGCCCGCTAATTCTCTTATTCTGGAATGAGATCATTCTAAACGAACACTTTTGAACCTTACACTATGGCGTCGCAAGGACAAAGAATTATTCGACTGCGTCAATTTCAGTGAATAGATACGTAATTTTCAACATATAACAACAGCGAACGAATCATCCAGCGCTTTTACGCAACTAATGCCTGTTTAACTTTTCTGCTATTTCTATTAGATAAAATACGTACGATCTGCATTCTTCATTCTCACGAGTAGTTTTGATCGATATTATTTCAGTTACGGTTTAATGATTAAGGGTTGCTTATTTTTCCATCTAATTTTACACATTTCGAAATTTGTTAGGATAACCTTTCTCATTTTGATCGCCTACAGGTGGAGGACAGTGTTTGCACAAAATATATATGCCGCTGTTTGATGAATGATGCTAACTTATTTATTTTATTTATTGATTTTGTAATTATGCATTCACTAAGGAGTAGATAATTCACTCCTGATGCAATTCTCTAGCTATATAAAAGCCAGGTTCGGCATACGATGGAGTACTGTCGCCAAATGTGGGAAGGAGCTGCTAAAAGCAGCTTATCCTGTCTTGACGTAGCTCCACATTAATAAGTTCTTGATGAACCGTACCCCTAAGTAATCCAATTTACAAAATTCCTACTACTTATGTTTACTTCGCCATAATCACAATGACTAATTTATACCCATTAACACTTATCTTCGAGTGGTCTCTGTGCCTTGATAAGAGGCGACTCCTATGTTAAAAAATGCGCACTGAAATAATTATGTGATTATTTAGAAACCCATTGCAACACATTAAAGGCCGTAAATGACTAAGTTCTCTCTGATTCTCTCTCATCTGATTGTGAGAACGTTGTACAATGGGGAAAGCGGTGGCTGGTAACTATTAATACATCTAAAACCAAGCTTCTATTTTTACATCATTGGTGTTCTGATTCCCATCTGGCATTAATTAGAATGAATGGCTCTCATCTTGGGGAGGCTATATATTTTGACAAGCTTCTGGGCTTGACCTTTACTCCTGGTCTGAAATAGAACACGTACATCAAATTTGTTGCCAAGATCGTTGGAAAAATAGTGTGATCCTTCTACCGCTCCATTAGATATCTCACTGCTGATATAATTCTCTATCTATTTAAAAGACAGAAATGTCCGAGGATGGAGTACTGTTGTTACATCGGGGCAGGAGCTGCTAGAAAGATCTTATCCTGCCTTGACAGAATTCAAAATAGACTTCGTAGCCTAGTGGAGGAGACAACTTCTTCGTCCACGTGTTATAAAATTTGTACAGGGTTACGCCTTGCGATCAATACATATAACATTTACTTTTTTCTCTCCATTTTTCTCAGTTATTTTTATTATCGAATTCAAAGTTTTATTGTTTTTCCCCCTATTTATTAGTTCTTTTTAATATCGAAATGAAACGGTAAACCTTCATTTGTTTTGGGGATGTTTTATTTTCTTTGTTTTTTTTTGTTAAAGTTATAAGTTAATTATTTGAAACCAACTACTGCAGTAATTAATTAAAAAATATAATAAAATATAAAAAAATATAATGATAAAAAATATAATAAATGATAAAAAATATAATAAATGATAAAACATATAATAAATGATAAAAAATATAATAAATGATAAAAATATAATAAATGATAAAAAATATAATAAATGATAAAAAATATAATAAATGATAAAAATATAATAAATGATAAAGAAAATATAATAAATGATAAAGAAAATATAATAAATGATGAAAAAATATAATAAATGATAAAGAAAATATAATAAATGATAAAAAAGTATAATAAATGATAATAACATATAATGAATGATAACGAATATAATAAATGATAAAAAAATATAATAAATGATTAAAAATATAATAAATGATAAAAAGATATAATAAATGATAAAAAATATAATAAATGAAAAAAATATAATAAATGATAAAAAAATATAACAAATGATAAAAAATATAATAAATGATAAGAAATATAATAAATGATAAAAAATATAATAAATGATAAAAAAATATAACAAATGATAAAAAAATATAATAAATGATAAGAAATATAATAAATGATAAAAAATATAATAAATGATAAAGAAAATATAATAAATAATGAAAAAATATAATAAATGATAAAAAAATATAATAAATGATAAAAAGTATAATAAATGATAATAAAATATAATAACTGATAAGAAAATATAATAAATGATAAATAAATATATTAAACAATAAAGAAAATAAAATAAATGATAAAAACGAAAAATATAATAAATGATAAAAAATATAATAAATGATAAAAATATAATAAATGATGATTAAATATAATACATGATAAAAAATATAATAAATGACAAAAAATATAATAAATTATTAAAAAATATAATAAATGATAAAAAAATATAATAAATGATAAAAAATATAATAAATGATAAAAAATATAATAAATGATAAAAAATACAATAAATGATAAAAAATATAATAAATGATAAAAAGATATAATAAATGATAAAAAAATTAATAAATGATAAAAAAATATAATAAATGATAAAAAATATAATACATGATAAAAATATATAATAAATGATAAAAAAATTAATAAATGATAAAAAAATATAATAAATGATAAAAAAATATAACAAATGATAAAAAATATAATAAATGATAAAAACGAACAATATAATAAATGATAAAAAAAGTTTCGTTTCCTAAGGAAAGGATTCCACGTTTTTGTACTTAATAAAACTTAGAGTCGAAAAATGTTTAGTTGCAGAAGTAAGTAAGTAATCAGTAAACATTACCTCAGATTCAAAGGCAAAATGAATGTTTTTAGGTGTGGTTTTAACCTCTCTCCACCCGGCAATGCTACTCGTTCTTACCATGAGGAGTTAGAAGAGTATAAACCTATAGGTGAGTATATATGATGGGCAAAACCGAAATTATCGTTAAAAATACCACTTTTTCTGTTACAAGGAACTTGGCCTTCACCTTTACCTTAAATACACAAAACCTAAATTTCTTCTAAGTTTGATGATAATTAATAATTTGACCAGGTTTTTAGACGATTGGTCAATTGATGTAGACAAATAAACATAATTAGAACTCGACTGAAATGATGATAAGCAATAATTTGACCAGGTTTTTAGACGATTGGTCAAATGAAGTAGACATATAAACATAATTAGAACTCGATTGAAATGATGGTAATCAATAATTTGACCAGGTTTTTAGACGATTGGTCAAGTGATGTAGACAAATAAACATAATTAGAACTCGACTGAAATGATGATAATCAATAATTTGACCAGTTTTTTAGACGATTGGTCAAGTGATGTAGACAAATAAACATAATTAGAACTCGACTGACATGATGATAATCAATAATTTGACCAGGTTTTTAGACGATTGGTCAAGTGATGTAGACAAATAAACATAATTAGAACTCGACTGAAATGATGATAATCAATAATTTTTCCAGGTTTTTAGACGATTGGTCAAGTGATGTAGACAAATAAACATAATTAGAACTCGATTGAAATGATGATAATCAATAATTTGACCAGGTTTTTAGACGATTGGTCAAGTGATGTAGACAAATAAACATAATTAGAACTCGACTGAAATGATGATAATCAATAATTTGACCAGGTTTTTAGACGATTGGTCAAGTGATGTAGACAAATAAACATAATTAGAACTCGATTGAAATGATGATAATCAATAATTTGACCAGGTTTTTAGACGATTGGTCAAGTGATGTAGACAAATAAACATAATTAGAACTCGACTGAAATAATGATAATCAATAATTTGACCAGGTTTTTAGACGATTGGTCAAGTGATGTAGACAAACAAACATTATTAGACCTCGACTGAAATGATGATAATCAATAATTTGACCAGGTTTTTAGACGATTGGTCAAGTGATGTAGACAAATAAACATAATTAGAACTCGATTGCAATGATGATAATCAATAATTTGAACAGGTTTTTAGACGATTGGTCAAGTGATGTAGACAAATAAACATAATTAGAACTCGATTGAAATGATGATAATCAATAATTTGACCAGGTTTTTAGACGATTGGTCACGTGATGTAGACAAATAAACATAATTAGAACTCGACTGAAATGATGATAATCAATAATTTGACCAGGTTTTTAGACGATTGGTCAAGTGATGTAGACAAATAAACATAATTAGAACTCGACTGAAATGATGATAATCAATAATTTGACCAGGTTTTTAGACGATTGGTCAAGTGATGTAGACAAATAAACATAATTAGAACTCGACTGAAATGATGATAATCAATAATTTGACCAGGTTTTTAGACGATTGGTCAAGTGATGTAGACAAATAAACATTATTAGAACTCGACTGAAATGATGATAATCAATAATTTGACCAGGTTTTTAGACGATTTGTCAAATGATGTAGACAAATAAACATAATTAGAACTCGACTGAAATGATTATAATCAATAATTTGACCAGGTTTTTAGACGATTGGTCAAGTGATGTAGACAAAAAAACATTATTAGAACTCGATTGCAATGATGATAATCAATAATTTGACCAGGTTTTTAGACGATTCATCAAGTGATGTAGACAAATAAACATAATTAGAACTCGATTGAAATGATGATAATCAATAATTTGACCAGGTTTTTAGACGATTCGTCAAGTGATGTAGACAAATAAACATAATTAGAACTCGATTGAAATGATGATAATCAATAATTTGACCAGGTTTTTAAACGATTGGTCAAGTGATGTAGACAAATAAACATAATTAGAACTCGACTGAAATGATGATAATCAATAATTTGACCAGGTTTTTAGACGATTGGTCAAGTGATGTAGACAAATAAACATAATTAGAACTCGATTGAAATGATGATAATCAATAATTTGACCAGGTTCTTAGACGATTGGTCAAGTGATGTAGACAAATAAACATAATCAGAACTCGACTGAAATTATGATAATCAATAATTTGACCAGGTTTTTAGACGATTGGTCAAGTGATGTAGACAAATAAACATAATTAGAACTCGACTAAAATGATGATAATCAACAATTTGACTAGGTTTTTAGACGATTGGTCAAGTGATGTAGACAAATAAACATAATTAGAACTCGATTGAAATGATGATCATCAATAATTTGACCAGGTTCTTAGACGATTGGTCAAGTGATATAGACAAATAAACATAATTAGAACTCGATTGAAATGATGATAATCAATAATTTGACCAGGTTTTTAGACGATTGGTCAAGTGATGTAGACAAATAAACATAATTAGAACTCGACTGAAATGATGATAATCAATAATTTGACCAGGTTTTTAGACGATTGGTCAAGTGATGTAGACAAATAAACATAATTAGAACTCGACTGAAATGATGATAATCAATAATTTGACCAGGTTTTAAGACGATTGGTCAAGTGATATAGACAAATAAACATAATTAGAACTACATTGACATGATGATAATACAATATTTGACCAGGTTTTTAGACGATTGGTCAAGTGATATAGACACATAAACATAATTAGAACTCGATTGAAATGATGATAATCAATAATTTTACCCGGTTTTTAGACGATTGGTCAAGTGATGTAGACAAATAAACATAATTACAACTCGATTGAAATGATGATAATCAATAATTTGACCAGGTTTTTAGACGATTGGTCAAGTGATGTGGACAAATAAACATAATTAGAACTCGATTGAAATGATTATAATCAATAATTTGACCAGGTTTTTAGACGATTGTTCAAGTGATGTAGACAAATAAACATAATTAGAACTCGACTGAAATGATGATAATCAATAATTTGACCAGGTTTTTAGACGATTGGTCAAGTTATGTAGACAAATAAACATAATTAGAACTCGACTGAAATGATTATAATCAATAATTTGACCAGGTTTTTAGACGATTGGTCAAGTGATATAGACAAATAAACATTATTAGAACTCGACTGAAATGATGATAATCAATAATTTGACCAGGTTCTTAGACGATTGGTCAAGTGATATAGACAAATAAACATAATTTGAACTCGATTGAAATGATGATAATCAATAATTTGACCAGTTTTTTAGACGATTGGTCAAGTGATGTAGACAAATAAACATAATTAGCACTCGACTGAATCGATGAAAATCAATAATTTGACCAGGTTTTTAGACGATTGGTCAAGTGATGTAGACAAACAAACATAATTAGAACTCGACTGAAATGATGATAATCAATAATTTGACCAGGTTTTAAGACGATTGGTCAAGTGATGTAGACAAATAAACATAATTAGAACTCGATTGATATGATGATACTCAATAATTTGACCAGGTTTTTAGACGATTGGTCAAGTGATGTAGACAAATAAACATAATTAGAACTCGACTGAAATGATGATAATCAGTAATTTGACCAGGTTTTAAGACGATTGGTCAAGTGATGTAGACAAATAAACATAATTAGAACTCGATTGCAATAATGATAATCAATAATTTGACCAGGTTCTTAGACGATTGGTCAAGTGATATAGACAAATAAACATAATTAGAACTCGATTGAAATGATGATAATCAATAATTTGACCAGGTTTTTAGACGATTGGTCAAGTGATGTAGACAAATAAACATAATAAGAACTCGACTGAAATGATGATAATCAATAATTTGACCAGGTTTTTAGACGATTGGTCAAGTGATGTAGACAAATAAACATAATTAGAACTCGACTGAAATGATGATAATCAATAATTTGACCAGGTTTTTAGACGATTGGTCAAGTGATATAGACAAATAAACATAATTAGAACTACATTGACATGATGATAATCAATAATTTGACCAGGTTTTTAGACGATTGGTCAAGTGATATAGACACATAAACATAATTAGAACTCGATTGAAATGATGATAATCATTAATTTGACCCGGTTTTTAGACGATTGGTCAAGTGATGTAGACAAATAAACATTATTAGAACTCGATTGCAATCATGATAATCAATAATTTGACCAGGTTTTTAGACGATTGGTTAAGTGATGAAGACAAATAAACATAATTAGAACTCGATTAAAATTATAATAATCAATAATTTGACCAGGTTTTAAGACGATTGGTCAAGTGATGTAGACAAATAAACATAATTAGAACTCGATTGCAATGATGATAATCAATAATTTGACCAGGTTTTTAGACGATTGGTCAAGTGATGTAGACAGATAAACATAATTATAACTCGATTGAAATGATGATAATCAATAATTTGACCAGGTGTTAAGACGATTGGTCACGTGATGTAGACAAATAAACATAATTAGAACTCGACTGAAATTATGATAATCAAAAATTTGACTAGGTTGTTAGACGATTGGTCAAGTGATGTAGACAAATAAACATAATTAGAACTCGATTGAAATGATGATAATCAATAAGTTTACCAGGTTTTTAGACGATTGGTCAAGTGATGTAGACAAATAAACATAATTAGAACTCGATTGAAATGATGATAATCAATAATTTGACCAGGTTTTTAGACGATTGGTCAAGTGATGTAGACAAATAAACATAATTAGAACTCGACTGAAATGATGATAATCAATAATTTGACCAGGTTTTTAGACGATTGGTCAAGTGATGTAGACAAATAAACATTATTAGAACTCGACTGAAATGATGATAATCAATAATTTGACCAGGTTTTTAGACGATTTGTCAAATGATGTAGACAAATAAACATAATTAGAACTCGACTGAAATGATTATAATCAATAATTTGACCAGGTTTTTAGACGATTGGTCAAGTGATGTAGACAAAAAAACATTATTAGAACTCGATTGCAATGATGATAATCAATAATTTGACCAGGTTTTTAGACGATTCATCAAGTGATGTAGACAAATAAACATAATTAGAACTCGATTGAAATGATGATAATCAATAATTTGACCAGGTTTTTAGACGATTCGTCAAGTGATGTAGACAAATAAACATAATTAGAACTCGATTGAAATGATGATAATCAATAATTTGACCAGGTTTTTAAACGATTGGTCAAGTGATGTAGACAAATAAACATAATTAGAACTCGACTGAAATGATGATAATCAATAATTTGACCAGGTTTTTAGACGATTGGTCAAGTGATGTAGACAAATAAACATAATTAGAACTCGATTGAAATGATGATAATCAATAATTTGACCAGGTTCTTAGACGATTGGTCAAGTGATGTAGACAAATAAACATAATCAGAACTCGACTGAAATTATGATAATCAATAATTTGACCAGGTTTTAGACGATTGGTCAAGTGATGTAGACAAATAAACATAATTAGAACTCGACTAAAATGATGATAATCAACAATTTGACTAGGTTTTTAGACGATTGGTCAAGTGATGTAGACAAATAAACATAATTAGAACTCGATTGAAATGATGATCATCAATAATTTGACCAGGTTCTTAGACGATTGGTCAAGTGATATAGACAAATAAACATAATTAGAACTCGATTGAAATGATGATAATCAATAATTTGACCAGGTTTTTAGACGATTGGTCAAGTGATGTAGACAAATAAACATAATTAGAACTCGACTGAAATGATGATAATCAATAATTTGACCAGGTTTTTAGACGATTGGTCAAGTGATGTAGACAAATAAACATAATTAGAACTCGACTGAAATGATGATAATCAATAATTTGACCAGGTTTTAAGACGATTGGTCAAGTGATATAGACAAATAAACATAATTAGAACTACATTGACATGATGATAATACAATATTTGACCAGGTTTTTAGACGATTGGTCAAGTGATATAGACACATAAACATAATTAGAACTCGATTGAAATGATGATAATCAATAATTTTACCCGGTTTTTAGACGATTGGTCAAGTGATGTAGACAAATAAACATAATTACAACTCGATTGAAATGATGATAATCAATAATTTTACCAGGTTTTTAGACGATTGGTCAAGTGATGTGGACAAATAAACATAATTAGAACTCGATTGAAATGATTATAATCAATAATTTGACCAGGTTTTTAGACGATTGTTCAAGTGATGTAGACAAATAAACATAATTAGAACTCGACTGAAATGATGATAATCAATAATTTGACCAGGTTTTTAGACGATTGGTCAAGTTATGTAGACCAATAAACATAATTAGAACTCGACTGAAATGATTATAATCAATAATTGTACCAGGTTTTTAGACGATTGGTCAAGTGATATAGACAAATAAACATTATTAGAACTCGACTGAAATGATGATAATCAATAATTTGACCAGGTTCTTAGACGATTGGTCAAGTGATATAGACAAATAAACATAATTTGAACTCGATTGAAATGATGATAATCAATAATTTGACCAGTTTTTTAGACGATTGGTCAAGTGATGTAGACAAATAAACATAATTAGCACTCGACTGAATCGATGAAAATCAATAATTTGACCAGGTTTTTAGACGATTGGTCAAGTGATGTAGACAAACAAACATAATTAGAACTCGACTGAAATGATGATAATCAATAATTTGACCAGGTTTTAAGACGATTGGTCAAGTGATGTAGACAAATAAACATAATTAGAACTCGATTGATATGATGATACTCAATAATTTGACCAGGTTTTTAGACGATTGGTCAAGTGATGTAGACAAATAAACATAATTAGAACTCGACTGAAATGATGATAATCAATAATTTGACCAGGTTTTAAGACGATTGGTCAAGTGATGTAGACAAATAAACATAATTAGAACTCGATTGCAATAATGATAATCAATAATTTGACCAGGTTCTTAGACGATTGGTCAAGTGATATAGACAAATAAACATAATTAGAACTCGATTGAAATGATGATAATCAATAATTTGACCAGGTTTTTAGACGATTGGTCAAGTGATGTAGACAAATAAACATAATAAGAACTCGACTGAAATGATGATAATCAATAATTTGACCAGGTTTTTAGACGATTGGTCAAGTGATGTAGACAAATAAACATAATTAGAACTCGACTGAAATGATGATAATCAATAATTTGACCAGGTTTTTAGACGATTGGTCAAGTGATATAGACAAATAAACATAATTAGAACTACATTGACATGATGATAATCAATAATTTGACCAGGTTTTTAGACGATTGGTCAAGTGATATAGACACATAAACATAATTAGAACTCGATTGAAATGATGATAATCATTAATTTGACCCGGTTTTTAGACGATTGGTCAAGTGATGTAGACAAATAAACATTATTAGAACTCGATTGCAATCATGATAATCAATAATTTGACCAGGTTTTTAGACGATTGGTCAAGTGATGAAGACAAATAAACATAATTAGAACTCGATTAAAATTATAATAATCAATAATTTGACCAGGTTTTAAGACGATTGGTCAAGTGATGTAGACAAATAAACATAATTAGAACTCGATTGCAATGATGATAATCAATAATTTGACCAGGTTTTTAGACGATTGGTCAAGTGATGTAGACAGATAAACATAATTATAACTCGATTGAAATGATGATCATCAATAATTTGACCAGGTGTTAAGACGATTGGTCACGTGATGTAGACAAATAAACATAATTAGAACTCGACTGAAATTATGATAATCAATAATTTGACTAGGTTGTTAGACGATTGGTCAAGTGATGTAGACAAATAAACATAATTACAACTCGATTGAAATGATGATAATCAATAAGTTTACCAGGTTTTTAGACGATTGGTCAAGTGATGTAGACAAATAAACATAATTAGAACTCGATTGAAATGATGATAATCAATAATTTGACCAGGTTTTTAGACGATTGGTCAAGTGATGTAGACAAATAAACATAATTAGAACTCGATTGAAATGATGATAATCAATAATTTGACCAGGTTTTTAGACGATTGGTCAAGTGATGTAGACAAATAAACATAATTAGAACTCGATTGAAATGATGATAATCAATAATTTGACCAGGTTTTTAGACGATTGGTCAAGTGATGTAGACAAATAAACATAATCAGAACTCGACTGAAATTATGATAATCAATAATTTGACCAGGTTTTAGACGATTGGTCAAGTGATGTAGACAAATAAACATAATTAGAACTCGACTAAAATGATTATAATCAACAATTTGACTAGGTTTTTAGACGATTGGTCAAGTGATGTAGACAAATAAACATAATTAGAACTCGATAGAAATGATGATCATCAATAATTTGACCAGGTTCTTAGACGATTGGTCAAGTGATATAGACAAATAAACATAATTAGAACTCGATTGAAATGATGATAATCAATAATTTGACCAGGTTTTTAGACGATTGGTCAAGTGATGTAGACAAATAAACATAATTAGAACTCGACTGAAATGATGATAATCAATAATTTGACCAGGTTTTTAGACGATTGGTCAAGTGATGTAGACAAATAAACATAATTAGAACTCGACTGAAATGATGATAATCAATAATTTGACCAGGTTTTTAGACGATTGGTCAAGTGATATAGACAAATAAACATAATTAGAACTACATTGACATGATGATAATACAATATTTGACCAGGTTTTTAGACGATTGGTCAAGTTATATAGACACATAAACATAATTAGAACTCGATTGAAATGATGATAATCAATAATTTTACCCGGTTTTTAGACGATTGGTCAAGTGATGTAGACAAATAAACATAATTACAACTCGATTGAAATGATGATAATCAATAATTTTACCAGGTTTTTAGACGATTGGTCAAGTGATGTAGACAAATAAACATAATTAGAACTCGATTGAAATGATTATAATCAATAATTTGACCAGGTTTTTAGACGATTGTTCAAGTGATGTAGACAAATAAACATAATTAGAACTCGACTGAAATGATGATAATCAATAATTTGACCAGGTTTTTAGACGATTGGTCAAGTGATGTAGACCAATAAACATAATTAGAACTCGACTGAAATGATTATAATCAATAATTTGACCAGGTTTTTAGACGATTGGTCAAGTGATATAGACAAATAAACATTATTAGAACTCGACTGAAATGATGATAATCAATAATTTGATCAGGTTTTTAGACGATTGGTCAAGTGATATAGACAAATAAACATAATTTGAACTCGATTGAAATGATGATAATCAATAATTTGACCAGTTTTTTAGACGATTGGTCAAGTGATGTAGACAAATAAACATAATTAGCACTCGACTGAATTGATGAAAATCAATAATTTGACCAGGTTTTTAGACGATTGGTCAAGTGATGTAGACAAACAAACATAATTAGAACTCGACTGAAATGATGATAATCAATAATTTGACCAGGTTTTAAGACGATTGGTCAAGTGATGTAGACAAATAAACATAATTAGAACTCGATTGAAATGATGATACTCAATAATTTGACCAGGTTTTTAGACGATTGGTCAAGTGATGTAGACAAATAAACATAATTAGAACTCGACTGAAATGATGATAATCAATAATTTGACCAGGTTTTAAGACGATTGGTCAAGTGATGTAGACAAATAAACATAATTAGAACTCGATTGCAATAATGATAATCAATAATTTGACCAGGTTCTTAGACGATTGGTCAAGTGATATAGACAAATAAACATAATTAGAACTCGATTGAAATGATGATAATCAATAATTTGACCAGGTTTTTAGACGATTGGTCAAGTGATGTAGACAAATAAACATAATAAGAACTCGACTGAAATGATGATAATCAATAATTTGACCAGGTTTTTAGACGATTGGTCAAGTGATGTAGACAAATAAACATAATTAGAACTCGACTGAAATGATGATAATCAATAATTTGACCAGGTTTTTAGACGATTGGTCAAGTGATATAGACAAATAAACATAATTAGAACTACATTGACATGATGATAATCAATAATTTGACCAGGTTTTTAGACGATTGGTCAAGTGATATAGACACATAAACATAATTAGAACTCGATTGAAATGATGATAATCATTAATTTGACCCGGTTTTTAGACGATTGGTCAAGTGATGTAGACAAATAAACATTATTAGAACTCGATTGCAATCATGATAATCAATAATTTGACCAGGTTTTTAGACGATTGGTCAAGTGATGAAGACAAATAAACATAATTAGAACTCGATTACAATTATTATAATCAATAATTTGACCAGGTTTTTAGACGATTGTTAAAGTGATGTAGACAAATAAACATAATTAGAACTCGACTGAAATGATGATAATCAATAATTTGACCAGGTTTTTAGACGATTGGTCAAGTGATGTAGACCAATAAACATAATTAGAACTACGCTGAAATGATTATAATCAATAATTTGACCAGGTTTTTAGACGATTGGTCAAGTGATATAGACAAATAAACATTATTAGAACTCGACTGAAATGATGATAATCAATAATTTGACCAGGTTCTTAGACGATTGGTCAAGTGATATAGACAAACAAAGATAATTTGAACTCGATTGAAATGATGATAATCAATAATTTGACCAGTTTTTTAGACGATTGGTCAAGTGATGTAGACAAATAAACATAATTAGAACTCGACTGAAATGATGAAAATCAATAATTTGACCAGGTTCTTAGACGATTGGTCAAGTGATGTAGACAAATAAACATAATTAGAACTCGACTGAAATGATGATAATCAATAATTTGACCAGGTTTTTAGACGATTGGTCAAGTGATATAGACAAATAAACATAATTAGAACTACATTGACATGATGATAATACAATATTTGACCAGGTTTTTAGACGATTGGTCAAGTGATATAGACACATAAACATAATTAGAACTCGATTGAAATGATGATAATCAATAATTTTACCCGGTTTTTAGACGATTGGTCAAGTGATGTAGACAAATAAACATAATTACAACTCGATTGAAATGATGATAATCAATAATTTTACCAGGTTTTTAGACGATTGGTCAAGTGATGTAGACAAATAAACATAATTAGAACTCGATTGAAATGATTATAATCAATAATTTGACCAGATTTTTAGACGATTGTTCAAGTGATGTAGACAAATAAACATAATTAGAACTCGACTGAAATGATGATAATCAATAATTTGACCAGGTTTTTAGACGATTGGTCAAGTGATGTAGACCAATAAACATAATTAGAACTCGACTGAAATGATTATAATCAATAATTTGACCAGGTTTTTAGACGATTGGTCAAGTGATATAGACAAATAAACATTATTAGAACTCGACTGAAATGATGATAATCAATAATTTGATCAGGTTCTTAGACGATTGGTCAAGTGATATAGACAAATAAACATAATTTGAACTCGATTGAAATGATGATAATCAATAATTTGACCAGTTTTTTAGACGATTGGTCAAGTGATGTAGACAAATTAACATAATTAGCACTCGACTGAATTGATGAAAATCAATAATTTGACCAGGTTTTTAGACGATTGGTCAAGTGATGTAGACAAACAAACATAAGTAGAACTCGACTGAAATGATGATAATCAATAATTTGACCAGGTTTTAAGACGATTGGTCAAGTGATGTAGACAAATAAACATAATTAGAACTCGATTGAAATGATGATACTCAATAATTTGACCAGGTTTTTAGACGATTGGTCAAGTGATGTAGACAAATAAACATAATTAGAACTCGACTGAAATAATGAAAATCAATAATTTGACCAGGTTTTAAGACGATTGGTCAAGTGATGTAGACAAATAAACATAATTAGAACTCGATTGCAATAATGATAATCAATAATTTGACCAGGTTCTTAGACGATTGGTCAAGTGATATAGACAAATAAACATAATTAGAACTCGATTGAAATGATGATAATCAATAATTTGACCAGGTTTTTAGACGATTGGTCAAGTGATGTAGACAAATAAACATAATAAGAACTCGACTGAAATGATGATAATCAATAATTTGACCAGGTTTTTAGACGATTGGTCAAGTGATGTAGACAAATAAACATAATTAGAACTCGACTGAAATGATGATAATCAATAATTTGACCAGGTTTTTAGACGATTGGTCAAGTGATATAGACAAATAAACATAATTAGAACTACATTGACATGATGATAATCAATAATTTGACCAGGTTTTTAGACGATTGGTCAAGTGATATAGACACATAAACATAATTAGAACTCGATTGAAATGATGATAATCATTAATTTGACCCGGTTTTTAGACGATTGGTCAAGTGATGTAGACAAATAAACATTATTAGAACTCGATTGCAATCATGATAATCAATAATTTGACCAGGTTTTTAGACGATTGGTCAAGTGATGAAGACAAATAAACATAATTAGAACTCGATTACAATTATTATAATCAATAATTTGACCAGGTTTTTAGACGATTGTTAAAGTGATGTAGACAAATAAACATAATTAGAACTCGACTGAAATGATGATAATCAATAATTTGACCAGGTTTTTAGACGATTGGTCAAGTGATGTAGACCAATAAACATAATTAGAACTACGCTGAAATGATTATAATCAATAATTTGACCAGGTTTTTAGACGATTGGTCAAGTGATATAGACAAATAAACATTATTAGAACTCGACTGAAATGATGATAATCAATAATTTGACCAGGTTCTTAGACGATTGGTCAAGTGATATAGACAAACAAAGATAATTTGAACTCGATTGAAATGATGATAATCAATAATTTGACCAGTTTTTTAGACGATTGGTCAAGTGATGTAGACAAATAAACATAATTAGAACTCGACTGAAATGATGAAAATCAATAATTTGACCAGGTTCTTAGACGATTGGTCAAGTGATGTAGACAAATAAACATAATTAGAACTCGACTGAAATGATGATAATCAATAATTTGACCAGGTTTTTAGACGATTGGTCAAGTGATGTAGACAAATAAACATAATTAGAACTCGATTGAAATGATGATACTCAATAATTTGACCAGGTTTTTAGACGATTGGTCAAGTGATGTAGACAAATAAACATAATCAGAACTCGACTGAAATGATGATAATCAATAATTTGACCAGGTTTTAAGACGATTGGTCAAGTGATGTAGACAAATAAACATAATTAGAACTCGATTGCAATGATGATAATCAATAATTTGACCAGGTTTTTAGACGATTGGTCAAGTGATGTAGACAGATAAACATAATTATAACTCGATTGAAATGATGATAATCAATAATTTGACCAGGTGTTAAGACGATTGGTCACGTGATGTAGACAAATAAACATAATTAGAACTCGACTGAAATTATGATAATCAATAATTTGACTAGGTTTTTAGACGATTGGTCAAGTGATGTAGACAAATAAACATAATTACAACTGGATTGAAATGATGATAATCAATAAGTTTACCAGGTTTTTAGACGATTGGTCAAGTGATGTAGACAAATAAACATAATTAGAACTCGATTGAAATGATGATAATCAATAATTTGACCAGGTTTTTAGACGATTGGTCAAGTGATGTAGACAAATAAACATAATTAGAACTCGATTGAAATGATGATAATCAATAATTTGACCAGGTTTTTAGACGATTGGTCAAGTGATGTAGACAAATAAACATAATTAGAACTCGATTGCAATGATGATAATCAATAATTTGACCAGGTTTTTAGACGATTGGTCAAGTGATGTAGACAAATAAACATAATTAGAACTCGATTGAAATGATGATAATCAATAATTTGACCAGGTTTTTAGACGATTGGTAAAGTGATGTAGACAAATAAACATAATTAGAACTCGACTGAAATGATGATAATAATCTTACCAGGTTTTTAGACGATTGGTCAAGTGATGTAGACAAATAAACATAATTAGAACTCGACTGAAATGATGATAATCATTAATTTGGCCAGGTTTTTAGACGATTGGTCAAGTGATGTAGACAAATAAACGTAATTAGAACTCGACTGAAATGATGATAATCAATAATTTGACCCGGTTTTAAGACGATTGGTCAAGTGATGTAGACAAATAAACATAATTAGAACTCGACTTAAATGATGATAATCAATAATTTGACCAGGTTTTTAGACAGTTGGTCAAGTGATGTAGACAAATAAACATAATTAGAACTCGATTGCAATCATGATTATCAATAATTTGACCAGGTTTTTAGACGATTGTTCAAGTGATGTAGACAAATAAACATAATTAGAACTCGACTGAAATGATGATAATCAATAATTTGACCAGGTTTTTAGACGATTGGTCAAGTGATGTAGACAAATAAACATAATTAGAACTCGACTGAAATGATGATAATCAATAATTTGACCAGGTTTTTAGACGATTGGTCAAGTGATGTAGACAAATAAACATGATTAGAACTCGACTGGAATGATGATAATCAATAATTTGACCAGGTTTTTAGACGATTGGTCAAGTGATGTAGACAAATAAACATAATTAGAACTCGATTGAAATGATGATAATCAATAATTTGACCAGGTTTTTAGACGATTTGTCAAGTGATGTAGAGAAATAAACATAATTAGAACTCGACTGAAATGATGATAATCAATAATTTGACCAGGTGTTTAGACGATTGGTCAAGTGATGTAGAGTAATAAACATAATTAGAACTCGACTGAAATGATGATAATCAATAATTTGACCAGGTTTTTAGACGATTGGTCAAGTGATGTAGACAAATAAACATAATTAGAACTCGACTGAAATGATGATAATCAATAATTTGACCAGGTTTTTAGACGATTGGTCAAGTGATATAGACAAATAAACATAATTAGAACTCGATTGAAATGATGATAATCAATAATTTGACCAGGTTGTATGACGATTTGTCAAGTGATGTAGACAAATAAACATAATTAGAACTCGACTGAAATGATGATAATCAATAATTTGACCAGGTTTTTAGACGATTGGTCAAGTGATGTAGACAAATAAACATAATTAGAACTCGACTGAAATGATGATAATCAATAATTTGACCAGGTTTTTAGACGATTGGTCAAGTGATGTAGACAAACAAACATAATTAGAACTCGACTGAAATGATGATAATCAATAATTTAACCAGGTTTTTAGACGATTGGTCAAGTGATGTATACAGATAAACATAATTAGAACTCGATTGCAATTATGATAATCAATAATTTGACCAGGTTTTTAGACGATTGGTCAAGTGATGTAGACAAATAAACATAATTAGAACTCGATTGAAATGATTATCATCAATAATTTGACCAGGTTTTTAGACGATTGGTCACGTGATGTGGACAAATAAACATAATTAGAACTCGACTGAAATTATGATAATCAATAATTTGACCAGGTTTTTAGACGATTGGTCAAGTAATGTAGACAAATAAACATAATTAGAACTCGACATAAATGATGATAATCAATAATTTGACCAGGTTTTTAGACGATTGGTCAAGTGATGTAGACAAATAAACATAATTAGAACTCGATTGAAATGATGATACTCAATAATTTGACCAGGTTTTTAGACGATTGGTCAAGTGATGTAGACAAATAAACATAATCAGAACTCGACTGAAATGATGATAATCAATAATTTGACCAGGTTTTAAGACGATTGGTCAAGTGATGTAGACAAATAAACATAATTAGAACTCGATTGCAATGATGATAATCAATAATTTGACCAGGTTTTTAGACGATTGGTCAAGTGATGTAGACAGATAAACATAATTATAACTCGATTGAAATGATGATAATCAATAATTTGACCAGGTGTTAAGACGATTGGTCACGTGATGTAGACAAATAAACATAATTAGAACTCGACTGAAATTATGATAATCAATAATTTGACTAGGTTTTTAGACGATTGGTCAAGTGATGTAGACAAATAAACATAATTACAACTGGATTGAAATGATGATAATCAATAAGTTTACCAGGTTTTTAGACGATTGGTCAAGTGATGTAGACAAATAAACATAATTAGAACTCGATTGAAATGATGATAATCAATAATTTGACCAGGTTTTTAGACGATTGGTCAAGTGATGTAGACAAATAAACATAATTAGAACTCGATTGAAATGATGATAATCAATAATTTGACCAGGTTTTTAGACGATTGGTCAAGTGATGTAGACAAATAAACATAATTAGAACTCGATTGCAATGATGATAATCAATAATTTGACCAGGTTTTTAGACGATTGGTCAAGTGATGTAGACAAATAAACATAATTAGAACTCGATTGAAATGATGATAATCAATAATTTGACCAGGTTTTTAGACGATTGGTCAAGTGATGTAGACAAATAAACATAATTAGAACTCGACTGAAATGATGATAATAATCTTACCAGGTTTTTAGACGATTGGTCAAGTGATGTAGACAAATAAACATAATTAGAACTCGACTGAAATGATGATAATCATTAATTTGGCCAGGTTTTTAGACGATTGGTCAAGTGATGTAGACAAATAAACGTAATTAGAACTCGACTGAAATGATGATAATAAATAATTTGACCCGGTTTTAAGACGATTGGTCAAGTGATGTAGACAAATAAACATAATTAGAACTCGACTGAAATGATGATAATCAATAATTTGACCAGGTTTTTAGACAGTTGGTCAAGTGATGTAGACAAATAAACATAATTAGAACTCGATTTCAATCATGATTATCAATAATTTGACCAGGTTTTTAGACGATTGTTCAAGTGATGTAGACAAATAAACATAATTAGAACTCGACTGAAATGATGATAATCAATAATTTGACCAGGTTTTTAGACGATTGGTCAAGTGATGTAGACAAATAAACATAATTAGAACTCGACTGAAATGATGATAATCAATAATTTGACCAGGTTTTTAGACGATTGGTCAAGTGATGTAGACAAATAAACATGATTAGAACTCGACTGGAATGATGATAATCAATAATTTGACCAGGTTTTTAGACGATTGGTCAAGTGATGTAGACAAATAAACATAATTAGAACTCGATTGAAATGATGATAATCAATAATTTGACCAGGTTTTTAGACGATTTGTCAAGTGATGTAGAGAAATAAACATAATTAGAACTCGACTGAAATGATGATAATCAATAATTTGACCAGGTGTTTAGACGATTGGTCAAGTGATGTAGAGAAATAAACATAATTAGAACTCGACTGAAATGATGATAATCAATAATTTGACCAGGTTTTTAGACGATTGGTCAAGTGATGTAGACAAATAAACATAATTAGAACTCGACTGAAATGATGATAATCAATAATTTGACCAGGTTTTTAGACGATTGGTCAAGTGATATAGACAAATAAACATAATTAGAACTCGATTGAAATGATGATAATCAATAATTTGACCAGGTTTTTAGACGATTGGTCAAGTGATGTAGACAAATAAACATAATTAGAACTCGACTGAAATGATGATAATCAATAATTTGACCAGGTTTTTAGACGATTGGTCAAGTGATGTAGACAAATAAACATAATTAGAACTCGACTGAAATGATGATAATCAATAATTTGACCAGGTTTTTAGACGATTGGTCAAGTGATGTAGACAAACAAACATAATTAGAACTCGACTGAAATGATGATAATCAATAATTTGACCAGGTTTTTAGACGATTGGTCAAGTGATGTATACAGATAAACATAATTAGAACTCGATTGCAATTATGATAATCAATAATTTGACCAGGTTTTTAGACGATTGGTCAAGTGATGTAGACAAATAAACATAATTAGAACTCGATTGAAATGATTATCATCAATAATTTGACCAGGTTTTTAGACGATTGGTCACGTGATGTGGACAAATAAACATAATTAGAACTCGACTGAAATTATGATAATCAATAATTTGACCAGGTTTTTAGACGATTGGTCAAGTAATGTAGACAAATAAACATAATTAGAACTCGACATAAATGATGATAATCAATAATTTGACCAGGTTTTTAGACGATTGGTCAAGTGATGTAGACAAACAAACAAAATTAGAACTCGATTGAAATGATGATAATCAATAATTTGACCAGGTTTTTAGACGATTGGTCAAGTGAAGTAGACAAATAAACATAATTAGAACTCGATTGCAATGATTATAATCAATAATTTGACCAGGTTTTTAGACGATTGGTCAAGTGATGTAGACAAATAAACATAATTACAACTCGATTGAAATGATGATAATCAATAAGTTTACCAGGTTTTTAGACGATTGGTCAAGTGATGTAGACAAATAAACATAATTAGAACTCGATTGAAATGATGATAATCAATAATTTGACCAGGTTTTTAGACGATTGGTCAAGTGATGTAGACAAATAAACATAATTAGAACTCGATTGAAATGATGATAATCAATAATTTGACCAGGTTTTTAGACGATTGGTCAAGTGATGTAGACAAATAAACATAATTAGAACTCGATTGAAATGATGATAATCAATAATTTGACCAGGTTTTTAGACGATTGGTCACGTGATGTAGACAAATAAACATAATTAGAACTCGATTGAAATGATGATAATCAATTATTTGACCAGGTTTTGAGACGATTGGTCAAGTGATGTAGACAAATAAACATAATTAGAACTCGATTGCAATGATGATAATCAATAATTTGACCAGGTTTTTAGACGATTGGTCAAGTGATGTAGACAAATAAACATAATTAGAACTCGATTGAAATGATGATAATCAATAATTTGACCAGGTTTTTAGACGATTGGTCACGTGATGTAGACACATAAACATAATTAGAACTCGACTGAAATTATAATAATCAATAATTTGACCAGGTTTTTAGACGATTGGTCAAGTGATGTAGACAGATAAACATAATTACAACTCGACTGACATTATGATAATCAATAATTTGACCAGGTTTATAGACGATTGGTCAAGTGATGTATACAAACAAACATAATTAGAACTCGACTGAAATGATGATAATCAATAATTTTACCAGATTTTTAGACGATTGGTCAAGTGATGTAGACAAACAAACATAATTAGAACTCGACTGAAATGATGATAATCAATAATTTGACCAGGTTTTTAGACGATTGGTCAAGTGATGTAGACAAATAAACATAATTAGAACTCGACTGAAATGATGATAATCAATAATTTTACCAGATTTTTAGACGATTAGTCAAGTGATGTAGACAAATAAACATAATTAGAACTCGACTGAAATGATGATAATCAATAATTTTACCAGATTTTTAGACGATTGGTCAAGTGATGTAGACAAATAAACATAATTAGAACTCGACTGAAATGATGATAATCAATAATTTGACCAGGTTCTTAGACGATTAGTCAAGTGATGTAGACAAATAAACATAATTAGAACTCGATTGAAATGATGATAATCAATAATTTGACCAGGTTCTTAGACGATTAGTCAAGTGATATAGACAAATAAACATAATTAGAACTCGACTGAAATGATGATAATCAATAATTTGACCAGGTTTTTAGACGATTGGTCAAGTGATGTAGACAAATAAACATAATTAGAACTCGACTGAAATGATGATAATCAATAATTTTACCAGATTTTTAGACGATTGGTCAAGTGATGTAGACAAATAAACATAATTAGAACTCGATTGAAATGATGATAATCAATAATTTGACCAGGTTCTTAGACGATTAGTCAAGTGATACAGACAAATAAACATAATTAGAACTCGACTTAAATGATGATAATCAATAATTTGACCAGGTTCTTAGACGATTGGTCAAGTGATGTAGACAAATAAACATAATTAAAACTCGATTGAAATGATGATAATCAATAATTTGACCAGGTTTTTTGACGATTGGTCAAGTTATGTAGACAAATAAACATAATTAGAACTCGACTGAAATGATGATAATCAATACTTTGACCAGGTTATTAGACGATTGGTCAAGTGATGTAGACAAATAAACATAATTAGAACTCGACTGAAATGATGATAATCAATAATTTGACCAGGTTCTTAGACGATTGGTCAAGTGATGTAGACAAATAAACATAATTAGACCTCGATTTAAATGATGATAATCAATAATTTGACCAGGTTTTTAGACGATTGGTCAAGTGATGTAGACAAATAAACATAATTAGAACTCGACTGAAATGATGATAATCAATAATTTGACCAGGTTCTTAGACGATTGGTCAAGTGATGTAGACAAATAAACATAATTAGAACTCGACTGAAATGATGATAATCAATAATTTGACCAGGCTCTTAGACGATTAGTCAAGTGATGTAGACAAATAAACATAATTAGAACTCGACTGAAATGATGATAATCAATAATTTTACCAGATTTTTAGACGATTGGTCAAGTGATGTAGACAAATAAACATAATTAGAACTCGACTGAAATGATGATAATCAATAATTTGACCAGGTTTTAGACGATTGGTCAAGTGATGTAGACAAATAAACATAATTAGAACTCGACTGAAATGATGATAATCAATAATTTGACCAGGCTCTTAGACGATTAGTCAAGTGATGTAGACAAATAAACATAATTAGAACTCGACTGAAATGATGATAATCAATAATTTGACCAGGTTCTTAGACGATTGGTCAAGTGATGTAGACAAATAAACATAATTAGACCTTGATTGAAATGATGATAATCAATAATTTGACCAGGTTTTTAGACGATTGGTCAAGTGATGTAGACAAATAAACATAATTAGAACTCGACTGAAATGATGATAATCAATAATTTGACCAGGTTCTTAGACGATTGGTCAAGTGATGTAGACAAATAAACATAATTAGAACTCGACTGAAATGATGATAATCAATAATTTGACCAGGCTCTTAGACGATTAGTCAAGTGATGTAGACAAATAAACATAATTAGAACTCGACTGAAATGATGATAATCAATAATTTTACCAGATTTTTAGACGATTGGTCAAGTGATGTAGACAAATAAACATAATTAGAACTCGACTGAAATGATGATAATCAATAATTTGACCAGGTTCTTAGACGATTGGTCAAGTGATGTAGGCAAATAAACATAATTAGAACTCGATTGAAATGATGATAATCAATAATTTGACCAGGCTCTTAGACGATTGGTCAAGTGATGTAGACAAATAAACATAATTAGAACTCGACTGAAATGATGATAATCAATAATTTTACCAGATTTTTAGACGATTGGTCAAGTGATGTAGACAAATAAACATAATTAGAACTCGACTGAAATGATGATAATCAATAATTTGACCAGGTTCTTAGACGATTAGTCAAGTGATGTAGACAAATAAACATAATTAGAACTCGATTGAAATGATGATAATCAATAATTTTACCAGATTTTTAGACGATTGGTCAAGTGATGTAGACAAATAAACATAATTAGAACTCGACTGAAATGATGATAATCAATAATTTTACCAGATTTTTAGACGATTGGTCAAGTGATGTAGACAAATAAACATAATTAGAACTCGACTGAAATGATGATAATCAATAATTTGACCAGATTTTTAGACGATTGGTCAAGTGATGTAGACAAATAAACATAATCAGAACTCGATTGAAATGATGATAATCAATAATTTGACCAGGTTCTTAGACGATTAGTCAAGTGATATAGACAAATAAACATAATTAGAACTCGACTGAAATGATGATAATCAATAATTTGACCAGGTTCTTAGACGATTAGTCAAGTGATGTAGACAAATAAACGTAATTAGAACTCGATTGAAATTATGATAATCAATAATTTTACCAGATTTTTAGACGATTGGTCAAGTGATGTGGACAAATAAACATAATTAGAACTCGACTGAAATGATGATAATCAATAATTTTACCAGATTTTTAGACGATTGGTCAAGTGATGTAGACAAATAAACATAATTAGAACTCGACTGAAATGATGATAATCAATAATTTGACCAGGTTCTTAGACGATTGGTCAAGTGATGTAGACAAATAAACATAATTAGAACTCGATTGAAATGATGATAATCAATAATTTGACCAGGTTCTTAGACGATTAGTCAAGTGATATAGACAAATAAACATAATTAGAACTCGACTGAAATGATGATAATCAATAATTTGACCAGGTTCTTAGACGATTGGTCAAGTGATGTAGGCAAATAAACATAATTAGAACTCGACTGAAATGATGATAATCAATAATTTTACCAGATTTTTAGACGATTGGTCAAGTGATGTAGACAAATAAACATAATTAGAACTCGACTGAAATGATGATAATCAATAATTTTACCAGATTTTTAGACGATTAGTCAAGTGATGTAGACAAATAAACATAATTAGAACTCGACTGAAATGATGATAATCAATAATTTTACCAGATTTTTAGACGATTGGTCAAGTGATGTAGACAAATAAACATAATTAGAACTCGACTGAAATGATGATAATCAATAATTTGACCAGGTTCTTAGACGATTAGTCAAGTGATGTAGACAAATAAACATAATTAGAACTCGATTGAAATGATGATAATCAATAATTTGACCAGGTTCTTAGACGATTAGTCAAGTGATATAGACAAATAAACATAATTAGAACTCGACTGAAATGATGATAATCAATAATTTGACCAGGTTTTTAGACGATTGGTCAAGTGATGTAGACAAATAAACATAATTAGAACTCGACTGAAATGATGATAATCAATAATTTTACCAGATTTTTAGACGATTGGTCAAGTGATGTAGACAAATAAACATAATTAGAACTCGATTGAAATGATGATAATCAATAATTTGACCAGGTTCTTAGACGATTAGTCAAGTGATACAGACAAATAAACATAATTAGAACTCGACTGAAATGATGATAATCAATAATTTGACCAGGTTCTTAGACGATTAGTCAAGTGATGTAGACAAATAAACGTAATTAGAACTCGATTGAAATTATGATAATCAATAATTTTACCAGATTTTTAGACGATTGGTCAAGTGATGTAGACAAATAAACATAATTAGAACTCGACTGAAATGATGATAATCAATAATTTTACCAGATTTTTAGACGATTGGTCAAGTGATGTAGACAAATAAACATAATTAGAACTCGACTGAAATGATGATAATCAATAATTTGACCAGGTTCTTAGACGATTGGTCAAGTGATGTAGACAAATAAACATAATTAGAACTCGATTGAAATGATGATAATCAATAATTTGACCAGGTTCTTAGACGATTAGTCAAGTGATATAGACAAATAAACATAATTAGAACTCGACTGAAATGATGATAATCAATAATTTGACCAGGTTCTTAGACGATTAGTCAAGTGATGTAGACAAATAAACGTAATTAGAACTCGATTGAAATTATGATAATCAATAATTTTACCAGATTTTTAGACGATTGGTCAAGTGATGTAGACAAATAAACATAATTAGAACTCGACTGAAATGATGATAATCAATAATTTTACCAGATTTTTAGACGATTGGTCAAGTGATGTAGACAAATAAACATGATTAGAACTCGACTGAAATGATGATAATCAATAATTTGACCAGGTTCTTAGACGATTAGTCAAGTGATGTAGACAAATAAACATAATTAGAACTCGACTGAAATGATGATAATCAATAATTTGACCAGGTTCTTAGACGATTAGTCAAGTGATATAGACAAATAAACATAATTAGAACTCGACTGAAATGATGATAATCAATAATTTGACCAGGTTCTTAGACGATTGGTCAAGTGATGTAGGCAAATAAACATAATTAGAACTCGATTGAAATGATGATAATCAATAATTTGACCAGGCTCTTAGACGATTAGTCAAGTGATGTAGACAAATAAACGTAATTAGAACTCGACTGAAATGATGATAATCAATAATTTTACCAGATTTTTAGACGATTGGTCAAGTGATGTAGACAAATAAACATAATTAGAACTCGACTGAAATGATGATAATCAATAATTTGACCAGGTTCTTAGACGATTGGTCAAGTGATGTAGGCAAATAAACATAATTAGAACTCGATTGAAATGATGATAATCAATAATTTGACCAGATTTTTAGACGATTGGTCAAGTGATGTAGACAAATAAACATAATTAGAACTCGACTGAAATGATGATAATCAATAATTTGACCAGGTTTTTAGACGATTGGTCAAGTGATGTAGACAAATAAACATAATTAGAACTTTACTGAAATGATGATAATCAATAATTTTACCAGATTTTTAGACGATTGGTCACGTGATGTAGACAAATAAACATAATTAGAACTCGACTGAAATGATGATAATCAATAATTTGACCAGGTTTTTAGACGATTGGTCAAGTGATGTAGACAAATAAACATAATTAGAACTCGACTGAAATGATGATAATAAATAATTTTACCAGATTTTTAGACGATTGGTCAAGTGATGTAGACAAATAAACATAATTAGAACTCGACTGAAATGATGATAATCAATAATTTGACCAGGTTTTTAGACGATTGGTCAAGTGATGTAGACAAATAAACATAATTAGAACTCGATTGAAATGATGATAATCAATAATTTGACCAGGTTCTTAGACGATTGGTCAAGTGATGTAGACAAATAAACATAATTAGAACTTGACTGAACTGATGATAATCAATAATTTGACCAGGTTCTTAGACGATTGGTCAAGTGATGTAGACAAATAAACATAATTAGAACTCGACTGAAATGATGATAATCAATAATTTGACCAGGTTCTTAGACGATTGGTCAAGTGATGTAGACAAATAAACATAATTAGAACTTGATTGAAATGATGATAATCAATAATTTGACCAGGTTCTTAGACGATTGGTCAAGTGATGTAGACAAATAAACATAATTAGAACTCGACTGAAATGATGATAATCAATAATTTGACCAGGTTTTTAGACGATTGGTCAAGTGATGTAGACAAATAAACATAATTAGAACTCGACTGAAATGATGATAATCAATAATTTGACCAGGTTTTTAGACGATTGGTCAAGTGATGTAGACAAATAAACATAATTAGAACTCGACTGAAATGATGATAATCAATAATTTGACCAGGTTCTTAGACGATTCGTCAAGTGATGTAGACAAATAAACATAATTAGAACTCGATTGAAATGATGATAATCAATAATTTGACCAGGTTTTTAGACGATTGGTCAAGTGATGTAGACAAATAAACATAATTAGAACTCGACTGAAATGATGATAATCAATAATTTGACCAGGTTTTTAGACGATTGGTCAAGTGATGTAGACAAATAAACATAATTAGAACTCGACTGAAATGATGATAATCAATAATTTGACCAGGTTGTTAGACGATTGGTCAAGTGATGTAGACAAATAAACATAATTAGAACTCGATTGAAATAATTATAATCAACAATTTGACCAGGTTTTTAGACGATTGGTCAAGTGATGTAGACAAATAAACATAATTAGAACTCGACTGAAATGATGATAATCAATAATTTGACCAGGTTGTTAGACGATTGGTCAAGTGATATAGACAAATAAACATAATTAGAACTCGATTGAAATGATGATAATACAATAATTTGACCAGGTTTTTAGACGATTGGTCAAGTGATATAGACAAATAAACATAATTAGAACTCGATTGAAATAATGATAATCAACAATTTGACCAGGTTTTTAGACGATTGGTCAAGTGATGTAGACAAATAAACATAATTAGAACTCGACTGAAATGATGATAATCAATAATTTGACCAGGTTTTTAGACGATTGGTCAAGTGATATAGACAAATAAACATAATTAGAACTCGATTGAAATGATGATAATCAATAATTTGACCAGGTTCTTAGACGATTGGTCAAGTGATATAGACAAATAAACATAATTAGAACTCGATTGAAATAATGATAATCAACAATTTGACCAGGTTTTAGACGATTGGTCAAGTGATGTAGACAAATAAACATAATTAGAACTCGACTGAAATGATGATAATCAATAATTTGACCATGATGTTTGACGATTGGTCAAGTGATGTAGACAAATAAACATAATTAGAACTCGACTGAAATGATGATAATCAATAATTTGACCAGGTTTTTAGACGATTGGTCAAGTGATGTAGACAAATAAACATAATTAGAACTCGACTGAAATGATGATAATCAATAATTTGACCAGGTTCTTAGACGATTGGTCAAGTGATGTAGACAAATAAACATAATTAGAACTCGATTGAAATGATGATAATCAATAATTTGACCAGGTTTTTAGACGATTGGTCAAGTGATGTAGGCAAATAAACATAATTAGAACTCGACTGAAATGATGATAATCAATAATTTGACCAGGTTTTTAGACGATTGGTCAAGTGATGTAGACAAATAAACATAATTAGAACTTTACTGAAATGATGATAATCAATAATTTTACCAGATTTTTAGACGATTGGTCAAGTGATGTAGACAAATAAACATAATTAGAACTCGACTGAAATTATGATAATCAATAATTTGACCAGGTTCTTAGACGATTGGTCAAGTGATGTAGACAAATAAACATAATTAGAACTTGATTGAAATGATGATAATCAATAATTTGACCAGGTTCTTAGACGATTGGTCAAGTGATGTAGACAAATAAACATAATTAGAACTCGACTGAAATGATGATAATCAATAATTTGACCAGGTTTTTAGACGATTGGTCAAGTGATGTAGACAAATAAACATAATTAGAACTCGACTGAAATGATGATAATCAATAATTTGACCAGGTTTTTAGACGATTGGTCAAGTGATGTAGACAAATAAACATAATTAGAACTCGACTGAAATGATGATAATCAATAATTTGACCAGGTTCTTAGACGATTGGTCAAGTGATGTAGACAAATAAACATAATTAGAACTCGATTGAAATAATTATAATCAACAATTTGACCAGGTTTTTAGACGATTGGTCAAGTGATGTAGACAAATAAACATAATTAGAACTCGACTGAAATGATGATAATCAATAATTTGACCAGGTTGTTAGACGATTGGTCAAGTGATATAGACAAATAAACATAATTAGAACTCGATTGAAATGATGATAATACAATAATTTGACCAGGTTTTTAGACGATTGGTCAAGTGATATAGACAAATAAACATAATTAGAACTCGATTGAAATAATGATAATCAACAATTTGACCAGGTTTTTAGACGATTGGTCAAGTGATGTAGACAAATAAACATAATTAGAACTCGACTGAAATGATGATAATCAATAATTTGACCAGGTTTTTAGACGATTGGTCAAGTGATATAGACAAATAAACATAATTAGAACTCGATTGAAATGATGATAATCAATAATTTGACCAGGTTCTTAGACGATTGGTCAAGTGATATAGACAAATAAACATAATTAGAACTCGATTGAAATAATGATAATCAACAATTTGACCAGGTTTTAGACGATTGGTCAAGTGATGTAGACAAATAAACATAATTAGAACTCGACTGAAATGATGATAATCAATAATTTGACCATGATGTTTGACGATTGGTCAAGTGATGTAGACAAATAAACATAATTAGAACTCGACTGAAATGATGATAATCAATAATTTGACCAGGTTTTTAGACGATTGGTCAAGTGATGTAGACAAATAAACATAATTAGAACTCGACTGAAATGATGATAATCAATAATTTGACCAGGTTCTTAGACGATTGGTCAAGTGATGTAGACAAATAAACATAATTAGAACTCGATTGAAATGATGATAATCAATAATTTGACCAGGTTTTTAGACGATTGGTCAAGTGATGTAGGCAAATAAACATAATTAGAACTCGACTGAAATGATGATAATCAATAATTTGACCAGGTTTTTAGACGATTGGTCAAGTGATGTAGACAAATAAACATAATTAGAACTTTACTGAAATGATGATAATCAATAATTTTACCAGATTTTTAGACGATTGGTCAAGTGATGTAGACAAATAAACATAATTAGAACTCGACTGAAATGATGATAATCAATAATTTGACCAGGTTCTTAGACGATTGGTCAAGTGATGTAGACAAATAAACATAATTAGAACTTGATTGAAATGATGATAATCAATAATTTGACCAGGTTCTTAGACGATTGGTCAAGTGATGTAGACAAATAAACATAATTAGAACTCGACTGAAATGATGATAATCAATAATTTGACCAGGTTTTTAGACGATTGGTCAAGTGATGTAGACAAATAAACATAATTAGAACTCGACTGAAATGATGATAATCAATAATTTGACCAGGTTTTTAGACGATTGGTCAAGTGATGTAGACAAATAAACATAATTAGAACTCGACTGAAATGATGATAATCAATAATTTGACCAGGTTCTTAGACGATTCGTCAAGTGATGTAGACAAATAAACATAATTAGAACTCGATTGAAATGATGATAATCAATAATTTGACCAGGTTTTTAGACGATTGGTCAAGTGATGTAGACAAATAAACATAATTAGAACTCGACTGAAATGATGATAATCAATAATTTGACCAGGTTTTTAGACGATTGGTCAAGTGATGTAGACAAATAAACATAATTAGAACTCGACTGAAATGATGATAATCAATAATTTGACCAGGTTGTTAGACGATTGGTCAAGTGATGTAGACAAATAAACATAATTAGAACTCGATTGAAATAATGATAATCAACAATTTGACCAGGTTTTTAGACGATTGGTCAAGTGATGTAGACAAATAAACATAATTAGAACTCGACTGAAATGATGATAATCAATAATTTGACCAGGTTTTTAGACGATTGGTCAAGTGATATAGACAAATAAACATAATTAGAACTCGATTGAAATGATGATAATACAATAATTTGACCAGGTTTTTAGACGATTGGTCAAGTGATATAGACAAATAAACATAATTAGAACTCGATTGAAATAATGATAATCAACAATTTGACCAGGTTTTTAGACGATTGGTCAAGTGATGTAGACAAATAAACATAATTAGAACTCGACTGAAATGATGATAATCAATAATTTGACCAGGTTTTTAGACGATTGGTCAAGTGATATAGACAAATAAACATAATTAGAACTCGATTGAAATGATGATAATCAATAATTTGACCAGGTTCTTAGACGATTGGTCAAGTGATATAGACAAATAAACATAATTAGAACTTGATTTAAATAATGATAATCAACAATTTGACCAGGTTTTTAGACGATTGGTCAAGTGATGTAGACAAATAAACATAATTAGAACTCGACTGAAATGATGAAAATCAATAATTTGACCAGGTTCTTAGACGATTGGTCAAGTGATGTAGACAAATAAACATAATTAGAACTCGACTGAAATGATGATAATCAATAATTTGACCAGGTTTTTAGACGATTGGTCAAGTGATGTAGACAAATAAACATAATTAGAACTCGACTGAAATGATGATAATCAATAATTTGACCAGGTTCTTAGACGATTGGTCAAGTGATGTAGACAAATAAACATAATTAGAACTCGATTGAAATGATGATAATCAATAATTTGACCAGGTTTTTAGACGATTGGTCAAGTGATGTAGACAAATAAACATAATTAGAACTCGACTGAAATGATGATAATCAATAATTTGACCAGGTTCTTAGACGATTGGTCAAGTGATGTAGACAAATAAACATAATTAGAACTCGACTGAAATGATGATAATCAATAATTTGACCATGATGTTTGACGATTGGTCAAGTGATGTAGACAAATAAACATAATTAGAACTCGACTGAAATGATGATAATCAATAATTTGACCAGGTTTTTAGACGATTGGTCAAGTGATGTAGACAAATAAACATAATTAGAACTCGACTGCAAACATGACCTCCTTTGAGGCGGTAATAACCTGCTACACTTGGCAACTAATATTTATTCTTAACTTTAGACGTCGATTACTGCCGACTGATATTTACCATTTTTTGGCACTGATAGATGGAAATTCGAAGTTGTAGATAGACTCAAGTCTTTCAATGTTTGTAGATTCGTGGTCGGCAAAGTTCGAAGCCTCGAGTCATTTGAAAGAAATGTCAATTTTGGACACATCGCATTGGCAGCTGCAGTTTTCGAAATCAAAATCGATAAGGTCGGCAGCAACCGATTCCACAGATCTTGCTTTCCGCGGAATTGCTATCGATTCTGGCTGGAGGGCATGTCAAGTTTACTAAAACTTTATTCGGAAACCTGTGTGACCTCAGGAGAAATATCTTGATTTACGGCATATCAGCAATGTTACAATAATTTTTTTGCCGAAAACAATATCTATTGGCAAGATGATTAAAAATGCATTAAACATATAAACATTGAAAATATGAAATTTACCATAAAATGTATTATTCTGATGCACGTACATATTTTTATGAGTCTGTTTGCTTGTTCCGAAACTATTTGGCCGATCTGGCAGAAATTTTGTAGGAATCTGTGTTATAATAAAGTGCGGCGAAATAAGTATTATGGTATCAGTTTGATGCACAGTTAAGAAATAATAGTCATTCGTCACCACAATAACGCATTTACTCTAGAAGTCTTCCCGGTAATACTTGGCCGATCTGGATTAAATGTTGTATGGATCTTTATGTCAGTAACGTAAAACAAGTATATTTATGTCAGTAACGTAAAACAAGTATATTTATGTCAGTAACGTAAAAATCTTGCGTTCTGATGCAGATGAAGTCGCTAAAAGCGTTTTTGATATCGTTTACGTTTTAAAGCATTTCTTACGCAGAAAGTTTTCAATATGCCTGAAAAAGTGGTAGTCAGTAGGTAAGAAGTTTGGAGAGCATGGCGGATGAAACAGGGTCCTCTAACCCAATTTGTTCAACTACTGCAGGGTCGGTTTAGCAATGTGCGGTCGGACATTGTCGGAAGAAGAATTAGGCCTTTCCTACTGACTAATGCTTATTTGGCCAATCAACTCTGGTGTGCTTCCTTACTTCTCCCACACCTCTCTTCACTCCTTACAAACTCTCTTCACTCCTTACAAACTCTCTTAACTCCTTACAAACTCTCTTCACTCCTTACAAACTCTCTTCACTCCTTACAAACTCTCTTCACTCCTTACAAACTCCCTGCCTTCCTTGAATTTCTTATGCCACACAAAAACTGATGCTCGATTCATTCGACTAAGAAGTATACACCAGCAGTTGGTTCTCAAGTTTTTGGTTGCTGAAGGGTACAAACCAGTTAAAATTCATATGAGAATTTTAACTATGCATGTTGTTACATGTTAAAAAAATGTTTACAATATGGCTAACTTGTTTAAAAAGACGGAGCAGTGTTGAGGATAAAGATTATCCAGGAAGGCCTAGAGACTGAGATTTCCTGAGATGGTCGAATCAGTCAATTAACATTTCTGTCTGCCAGAAGATGAACTCGATGACATTGCAAATATTTTTAGATTATCTGTTAGGACAAACAGGCAAATTCATCTATGATAACCTTGGCCACTCGAAAGTCAGCTGCCCATTGGTGCCAAAGATTCTTACTGCAGATCATAAACGGAGGAGAGTCGAGTTGTCCGAAGAATGTTTCTCCCGCAATGAGAAGGGTGGTGGTCAGTTGCTGAAGAAGATAATAACATGGGACAAAATATAGTGGAAGCATTCAAGTCCCAGCAGTTCACGAAGAATATCAAGCTAATTGCTTTTTTTTGGGGGGGGTATGCAATGTCCAATCGCTATTTTATTCATTGAGAAAGGAAGTACTATGAACAGTGCCAACTATTGTGAACTGCTGAGGCAGGTCAAGACAGACATAAAGAATCCACGCAGGAGTCATCAGTCAAAAGGAGTCATCTTGCATCATGACAACGCAATGCCTCATACAGCATCCCAAACGTTGCAGACCATCAATAAGCTAGGCTGTGAATTGTTCATTCAGCCCTATTGGAGCCCAGACTTTGCGCCTTCGGACTTTCATCGGTCTGGTCCCTTGAAAGCGTTCAGGAGAGGCACGTAGTTTAAAAGTGACGATGAAGTCAAAAGTGTTGTGAGCGACTGGCTGAAACATATTGCTTCTACACAGGTGGGAAACGTGCGTGACATTACTGGGAGACTACATAAAAATATCATAAAAAGGTAAACTTCTGTATTAGAAGTCCTTACACTGAAAAATTCCCCTTTATATATTGAATGACCCTCATATATTTAGTATGTGTTTCTATTTACCCAATGATTTTGTAAATATGTCACAATCATAGTGTTGGTTTTGCTCAGTCTCTTTAGATCTTACAGTTTGTACGAAAATAAAAACGTGTGATCTCGTGACATGAATGATATTTTTAAATATATATTGCAAATTCAAACACAAACAGCGAGGCAGCTTCTACAATCAGTAAATATTAAAAGAATAGACCTTGAATATAAATATAGATTAAGTTACACTAAAGGAAATAATGCCGCTTGGAAAATAAATTATCAGCCAATAATTAAAAACAAAAGGAATATTTATTTCATTCCACATTGCATGGATATACATATATATATATATATACATATATATATATATATATATATATATATATATATATATATATACAAAACTTTGACTTCAAATGTATACATTAATTCTAAAATAGAACAGAAATGAAATTTTTTTTTTAAATTTTAACTACAATATGTCATTTTTTAAAAATCTATGCCAGAAACGCTATACACACTTTGAATGCTAACGGCTTTTGTCATTCTGAAATGGAACAAAGGTGCCCATTTCACATTACAAGCGCGAGTATATTTAACAATATTGTACTGGCATTTGTTTCTACAAATCACTCATCGTTGGAAAGTCTTGAAATAAAGTCAAAACGTTGATGAAATATAATTTTGGTTTGTTCTTTTTTCATCTTTATATAAACACACTCACACACACACACACACATATATATGTGTGTGTGTGTATGTGTGTGCGTATAATATATATTTAAATATGTGTGTGGACATATATAGAGAGAGATGCTAGCAAGAGATGGCTTCCTTTAATGCAGCGACAATTTATACTATTTCCACAACTAGATTCACGTTCAGAGTTATCACATACCACTACAACTTATTATTGCTGATATTCATAAATTACTTTCCCGGTAAAATTCTGTCCGAGATAGGTACATTTGCTAATGATACAACGCTCTATAATAAACCTAAGGAAAAAAAGAATATATATATATATATATATATATATATATATATATATATATTCTAATAAGTTTTTTTGTGCGTGTATTGATATATTAAAAACTTTTTTTTATTTAATTAAAAATAAAATACAACTATGTTACACATCATCGTGAAATTGCATTCATTTGCAAAAAATCTAGTTAATTTGTATATTCTTTTAAACATTTATTTTAATTAATTTCCTATTAGTTTTTTTTTTTAATTTTCTTATGGGATGATCATCTTTAGTAAACATAAACCTCTTTCTATATATATTTATGTATGCGTATATAGATATTTGTTTTACAATTTTGCCTACTAAACTCCTCTGTCAATTTTGGTCTGCAGACAAGAAACTATAGAGTATTCGCATCAATGCGAAACTTTACATTTGGGTTTTAACCGGGAAAATCTGTGCAAATGTGTGGAAATTAAAAAAAGTATGGAATTTGCCGGATGAAGGCCGAACGATGGCACTACGAATATGCATGCGTAACGTAATAACTATTGGTTCATGTTTATTTTTTAACCTTGCAGCAAACTTGTCTTCATAGCTCAGGCATTAACGTAAGAAGAAAAAGTACATCTTTAGCTAAACGTTTTGATTTCGATTCTCGGTAAATGTCATTTTTTTTTTAACTTTTTAAATCATTACTAACATTGGGTCCAATATAATCTAATATATAAAAGACAAAGTGTGTGTGTGTGTGTGTGTGTGTGTGTGTGTGTGTGTGTGTGTGTGTGTGTGTGTGTGTGTGTGTGTTTATATGTCTGCAAAAAACTTTCGACAGGCGCATTAAACAATACAAAAATTGATATCGTTAGCAAGATGAAATTCTCGGAAAAAAATATCGAAAACTTGACCAAAACGATTAATTTTGTCTTTGTGAACTGACCGGTTTTTTCCAATAAGTGGGGTGGGGCATAATCTTATTTCTATGTAATTTTAAAAATATTTAATGTGTATAATACATACCTGAAAAAAAGGCTAACTTATTTGATCGGAAATGACGTCAGCTCTCTTTAACGGCGATTATTTATACTTTCAGAAAAGACTGGTTAATAGTAATTCTACATTATAACACAGAATAAAATACTGATTTTTAAGTAAAAAAAAAAAAGTAACTACGTGATTATCGCGTTTCAAATAGTAATATATCTAAGAATTACGAGAAACGATAAGGAAGAAAAAATTATGATCGAAAATATTTACCGATAAGAAGAATAAAATCAGTTGCTATGTTAAAAAAAAAAAAAAAATCAATGGCTTTTGATATGAACTGAAAAGTGGCGAGTTATTATACCAGAAATTATATCATTCTCTGAAACTTGACCGGTTTATTTGTCACATTCTAAAAATCATATACACTGGTATAGTAATGTTTATTTTTCACCTTACAAAAATCAAGTGCATTGCTGAAGTAATTCTGAGTATTTATTGGTCACATTCTAATAATCACGTCCATAATTCTGATAATTTATTTGTCACAGTCTAAAAATCACATAAATTGGTCAAGTAGTAAAGTGGGTGTTTATATTTTAGTGAACTATTGTGTATTTTAAAATAACAATTTAATCAACAAAAACTGACTTCTACAGAATACGGACCGTGTTGAAATAATAATGTTATTGTTTAGAAAGCCATTCTTTATAGGGATTTTTTAAAAATTTATCTGTACTTTAATCTAACAATTTAACATACAAAAAGACTTACTTGTACAGAATACGGACCGTGCTGAAATAATAACGTTATTATTTAGTAATTCATTCTTAATATGGGGAGAGGGTTTTTTTGTAACTATTCTTTACTTTTATGTAACAATTTAATTTAAAAAATTACCTTTAAAGAATATGGATCGTGCTGAAATAATAACGTTATGATTTTGAAAGTCACTCTTAATATGTGGACAGTAGGATACTTTGTAACCATTTTGTACTTTCATCTAACAGCTTAATAAACAAAACATGACTTGTACAGAATACGGACTATGCTGAAATAATTATATCATTATTTAGAAAGCCATTCTTAACATAACGAGAGAAGGGTGTTTTGTTACTATTCTGTGCTTTCACCTTAAAATTTAATAAATAAAAAAGTGACTTACACAGAATACGGGCATTGCTGAATAATAACATTTTGATTTAGAAAGCCATTCTTAATATGGGAAGGGAAGAGTAGTTTGTTAACTATTCAGTACTTTTATCTAATAATCTAATTAAAAAAAAAAACTTGCTTTTTGCAGAATACGGAACGTGGTGAAACAATAATTATTCCCAAGAATTGATACATCTTCTAAAAATGACTTCATTTTTTTCTTAAAATTCTGCTAGCGTCAGTGGGAAGAGAAATTAGTTCATATATGTTACACAATACCTGTTGAGAGTACATTTAAGTGTTTCATATATGTATTTGCATTATCTGTTTGAGGGTAGGTAAAATTATTTTAAATGTGTGTTTTACATAACCCGTCATAGGAAAGTTAATTGATTTCATATAAGTGATGCAAATCACCTGTCCTAGGGAAGGTTCACTTGCTTCATACATATGTTTTGTAATACCAGTCCTAACGTAGGTAAACTATTCTTTTGCTCGAGATAGCAAATGATACATGGATAAAAAATTCTTCTATCCTAAGAATAACAGATATGTTCAAAATCAACTTCATTTTTCTTATTGTTTTATACGGTCCCGAGCAACGCCGGGTAGTCCTGATATTATAATAATAAATCCGAAATCCACATTAATCAGAATATCATATTTAAACGTATTTTACGACCGGGCAATGCTGGGATGTTGTTAATGATTTAATCAATTGTTTCTGCTTACGCTGTTTTTAGTATTTGACTTAACACTATATTTCCTTGGAATATATATATATATATATATATATATATATATATATATATATATATATATATATATAAAGCACCTTAGAAAAAGGCACCCAGTGCGTGGTAGACGGCTTGTAAATGCATGGTGAGATTTAATGTTACTAAAATTAAGATTCTTTCCTTGAACAATTACAAAAACTCTTCTTAACCACCGAAACGATGATTAATAATACCCGACTTGAGAGTTCTTTCTACAAATTTCTCTGCTTAACATTCAGGGACAACATAAACTGGAACATATACACTGAACGCATTGTCAGCAAATAAGGTAAATTCTTGTTCTCGTGCTTGAATATTTTACTCACATCTGAGAACATCTCGTATCCTGTATCATTCACTCATGCGTAGAGTATTGTTGTAAAATCTGCGCTGGTGCATTCACCACTAGTTTTCCCCTCTTCGACATGGTATGTCCACAATGTTGCATCTTTGCACCTGTTTTAAAAGTACTTTAATGAAATACGATCTGATGGTATACTTTGTGCACTTTCGACGTAATACCTCCGATAAACTCATCTAGCAACAAAATCGCACCCCTTCAGTATAGAGTTCAATAGATGTCGGTAAACTTTCTTGTCCAATAGCTTATTCTCTCACACTGTTAGATTTTGGAATCCCTGTATCGTGCGTTCCTGACTGTACGAACATGCAAAAATGTAATATAATGTGCACAGACACCTCGCTTATCTTCTCACATAGTCCTTTGTAAACTCCAAAATAGTAGCCTCTTACTTCCAAGTCGCAATATAGATTGTTAGGGGTGAACAAGGGTGACAATTTGTTAAAAGTTTCGCGGAATTTTTCCGATTCAAAATTTATTTAAACACATCTATTCCTAAGTAGTGTTCGTTTAAATAAAAGGTTAAATAAAAGTCAGCTAAAGAAGGCCGGTGAATAAACCAGCCGAAACTTTGAGAAAATAATAGCAAGCCAGATGTGGAGAGCAGTCTTAAACATGTAAACAATGTAGAACCTTATTTTATTGTGTAGATTTTGTGGCGAGAGACATAATGTCGGTTAGGAATGCGACAACAATATGTCCGAATTGTGTTTGCGTTACCGGAAGTGGACAGGAAACTGTCTTATGTGTCATACACAGGCTGACAATACCAACTGAAAAGCCGTTAGATAGTAAGTGGAGGGGGAATGGCGGAGGACTGAGAAAAGGGAATATTGATAAAAAGTGAAAAAGTTTGAGAAGAAAAATAATAAGAACGACATGATGATGATGATGATGATGATGATGATGATGATGATGATGATGATGATGATGATGATCAGAATAAAAGTAAAAAGGAAGAACAAACAACAACATCTCGTAGAAAAAAAAGGAAAAGAAAGAGGATAAAGAGAAGAAGGGAGAGATATAAGAAGAAGGAAAATCAGAAAATGAATAAAAAGGAAGAGATGAAAGAATAATGAAGAGAGAAGAAGACGAAGAAGAAGAAGAGGTTGAAGAAAAACAACAACCATAACAGAGAAGAAGGATGAAGAAAAAAGAAGGTAGAGAGAGTATGAGTAAGAGAAGACGACTCAGGTAGAGAAAGAAGACGAAAACGAAGGCTTTGAAGAAGAAAAAGAAAGGAAAATATGAAAAGGAAATAAAGCGGAATAAAGAGAGATAAGGGGGATACAATTAGAATAAAAATTACGATATGATGACTTAGAAGATGAAGATATATTAGAAGGGAAACAAAGGAAAGATGATGATGATGATGATGATGATGATGATGATGATGATGATGATGAAAAGGAAAGGCAATACAATGACGGATAATGATGAAAAGGAAAAAGAAAACAACAGTTAAGATAAAAAAACAAGGAGTGAAAAGAGAAGACAAAATATAGAAAGAGAAATAATGTGCAAAAAAAAAAAACAAAGACGAAGTAGAAAGAATAAAAATATGAAATTAGATAACAAATTAATGTCTCTATATGACAATAGTAAAGAATATTAATAATTCTGTATGATAAATTAATAAAAAAGAAGAAGAAGCCGAAGAAGAAGTCGAAGCAGACAACAGGAAAAGTAAAGAAGTGCAATCGACTTGAGAAATGCTTCTAATAACGGAAAATATATCAAGAAATTCAAACATATATTACTAGATATGAATGCAAACGGTGAGAAAAAAAAAGGTCGAACACGATTCGTTTAATGGCGTCTCTCGTAACAATTGAACGATTGTTATGCTCAGCGCCAATTCCTTGATCAATCAAAAATGCAAAAAACGGTCGCGGCAACGATTCAGAGCCAAAGTACAAAAACCAGGAAATGAATTCAAATCCGGAATGTCACAGGTCTTTTTTTCATTTTTAGCCGAAAGATCAGAGTGCATTGCGCAGGTGCGGACAGGAGCGCTGCGATTATTAGATATTAAATCCGGAATTTCAAAATAACAAAAGAACAAACCAGGGTAAAGAATTCTTAGGAGAAATCTGACTACCTCTGAAACAAAATTATACCGATGAAAGTAAAATATGTTTTAACTGGGTCCAAGTGAGTATCTTTGCAGGGACGAAGCAAAAAAAAGTCAAAATCTGCAAAAATAGAGATAATAAGCGGAAATAAAAATGTACGCCTTATGATCGCTTCAAGCGTGAACTAAGTATGACCGCCCGCACTTAATTCGCCGGCTATATCATTGCATTTATATTCATATGGTTTTTATTCTTGATATTGAGACACTTAAAAAATATAACAGCTTATTCATTTAATCATAAGGTCGTAGTTGGAAGCAGCCATCAGCTTTTAGCCACATGAAAAGCTTTAAAAAGCTTAACAGCTATGTGTAACTAAATGATATTGTTTCCTAACCTTGATGATTGTAGCTCTACAGTAAGGAAAACAACTGGCCCTTACATGCATATCTGTCTATAAAAGGATACAACACCCAAATAGCCTGGCTATTAAGAATAACACACACACACACACACACACACACACATATATATATATATATATATATATATATATATATATATATAATATAAAGCTGGGTGTCTTTGTGTGTGTGTGTGTGTGTGTGTGTGTGTGTGTGTGTGTGTGTGTGTGTGTGTGTGTGTGTGTGTGTGTGTGTCACGAATAAGCTCCTATATGGTTGACTACTTTTTTTTAAAAACTGATTATATATAATGATAGAAGATGTATCGAGACACAGGAATGGATATGTTTGATCTGGCAGAACGGTGGTTCATTAAAATTGTGGAGTCTGCGTTCACGCCTGGCCCACAAAGTATGGAAATAAAAAATTTAAAAATTAAAAAAAAACGTTTACAAGTATTTTTGATATAGATGTACATAATAATACTTTGATAAGTATGTTTTAACTTAGATAGGGATGGTATAATAAAGTTGTGGAGTCTGCGTTCGCGCCTGGCCTCCGTGGAATGGAAATAGGCACAAACTTTAATAAAGACTTTTCGTATCTATTAGCGTAAGTCGTCTAAACTCCAATCTCTGTCCCATCTCGCCAATCTTTCACGAAAAACACCCGTTTAGCTGAATCCACCGTGAAAAATTTCCCCCACACTTTATCTGTGCCTAAATCAAAACGTGGATTCCATGAACAAAGCTTCTTTCTTAGAACTGCACGCGTGTGGAACTCTGTTCTGTCTGCCTGCTTCCCACCTGACTACAACTTGGATGTCTTCATGTCCAACGTTAACAAATTCCTAATGAACCGCCCCCTTAAGTAAACACTTCATCAAATCTCCACACTAACGTACTATACTTGCAATAACCCTTATCCCTGGGTGGCTTCCCAGCCTTGATAAGTGGTGACCACTGTGTAAAAAAAAAATGTTTCAGTTTGAAGAAATATGGTATAATAAAATTATGGGGTGTTCGTTCGCGCCTGTCCTCCATAGAATGGAAATATGTCACAAAGTTTATACAAGATATTTTAAAAGGGGTGAGGGTCCACAATAATACCTCAACTTTAATATTAATTCACGTTAGTTTTTATTTATTTTTTTAGTTGAATCATATTGTGTGGAATAAATTCACCTGATGAATTCAGGTTCTTATTAAAGTGAAAGCCTAAAAAAGGCGGAATTTGAGACAATTCTCGACACAAATTTTGCGTAACTCTGTTTTTTCCTTCTCCACTTGTACGTGGCTCTTTTCGAAAATAGATAAATGGATAAATAATAAAAAAATAAGAATGTTACTTGTTATCGTGTCAAAAGAAGGAAAAAATCCCGCTCACGTGATTACCTGTCTTTTTAAAAACATTTACATAACCTCTTTATTTTTATTTATATATTTGTTTAAGCTTTTTGACAGTGTATTAGAAGGATTTCAGTTGATTACAACTCTTTCTGCGTGTTCTTTATATTACAATAGCACAACCCTGAATTCGACGGCGCAATACTACACCGTTCAATACTGTAAAACTGAAACGAAGCTGTTCTGCTTGGAAAGGGCGCCATTTTCTTCTCATTCATATTTATATCGATTCTTTGCTTTAAACAAGACTAAAGTAATTACGCATTTACTTTTTTAATATCCCATTTTGCTGTTTCGGATTATTTTACTAAAGTAAGTAAAGCTTCATTATTTTTCAAAACAGTTTTTGTTTCTTTGTTTTACAATATGTCGTCGATATTATTTAGTAAGAGTGTTTGGCAGAAAAGCCAACAAACGACTACCCAAAGAAAATAAATTTACAAGAAATAAATGTTACCATAGTCAATAAAAGTTTAGTTCATGTTTTTTTTTGTTTTGAAATAGTTTTTAACGCTCTTTACTTGAAATAATTTCAGCGAACCGAAATTAAAATGAAATTTGAGGCGATAACTACTTAAATGAATTTTTATATAAACTACACATGCCATAATCGAATATTCCTCAAGCACAAAATAATGGAAAACATTATAGAAATATTATTTATAAATATTCCTTACGTTGACGGAACTCTCTTAAAAGTTTAACACAGAATGCTCAGGTACCCCTCATTCAAATTGAAAACGGGGCTCTCCATTTCAAAGTCGCTGCCATTCTGATTTTTTTCAAACCGGTTCTTGAATACAAAAAAAACATTTCTTACAAACTACTTAAAAATACAAACCACTGAACTTTTGTACCATAAAAGTAACTTTTATTGACTTTGGTAACATTTATTTCTTGTATATTTATATTATAATATATAAACTTTTCTTTTTGTAAGGAAACATCATTTTGTTGGTTACTCTTGGCTACGAATGGAAACAAAGTTGATATAAAAATTATATATTTCGCGAAAATTATCTTTACTTTCATCATATTTTGCTTAGGGTAAAATTTTTGAGTATCAAAACCTATCTCTTTACAACCCCCTCCTTTTCATAACCTATCATACTTTCATCAATCACAGTCCATTTTCTGTTGGCTGTTTTTGAACCCAGTCAACGACGGGTACTTCTGCTAGTATATATATATATATATATATATATATATATATATATATATATATATATATATATATATATACAGAGGGGGATAGAGAGAGAGAAAGAACTGTAAAGTTGAATATAAATATTGTCTTTAAAATTAGAACCTATCACTATATAATATCAATATAATAATAAGCTCAATACATTGAGCAAAATATTTGATGTAAAATTTAATAAAGTACAATATTTATTAGGCTATCAAATAAATGCAAAGAATTCATACAATGAAGACGCCTTAAGCCATGGATTTTCAAAGCTAGGCTCTTTTCTCCAGAATATAAACATTAAGAAAAATGTATTAATTGGTCGACATTAATTTACAAATATGAACAATAAGAAATATATTGGATACATTTATGTGAAATATAAGCTTTAAAATCATTATAACAAGCAATTAGTGTCAATCAATTTATGAAAAACGAAAAAAATCTATCAGAAAAATCCGTTATAAATTGGAAAAATCGAACGAAGAATAAATTATCTCAGGTAAGAATGGTTAGCTGTACAAATTCAAGAGGTTAATATTCACAATAAAAATGAACTCCCAAATTTAAGGTGCAAATCGTTATCTGGATCATAGTGTAATCCAAAAGCCCTGTTCTGGTCAAAATATCTGTCCATTGACTTGTATCTAGCGTAAACAGTTTCCATAAGGATTTAATTCATAAATTAAAAGATGAGATTATTAGCCATTTTTTTTTATTTTAAAAAATACACGTTTATGCTAGCGAGAGAAAAAAAAAGCAGTTCAAACATAAAAAGATTAAAATCTAGTGTAAATAAAAAAATAAGGAAAACAGATATCAAGGGCGGGGGGGATAACTAAAGTCAATCTGCATGAGCTGATCGGCAGTAAAAGGTGAGTAAGACAGAGAAGCAATGCATAGAAAAAAGAGGAAAAGAGGAAAAATTAGCGAAGTAGAAGAAACGAGAAAGTTTTCTCAGACGCGCTGAAAACGTTTAAAGCATGAAATTAATCAACCCTTGTCCGAAATATTTTAATAAATTTACATCTAACGATATATATTATTAAAATACTAGCAGGTCTCTCGACGTTATCCGGTCGTAAAATAAGATTTATAATGATATTTTAATTTATGAAGACTTTTATGAGTCAAAAATTATGTTGTACCCAACATGTAAAAGTGCACCCCGGCGTGCTGCACTCGTAAAATATGCTTAAATATATTTTAATGCCTAAAGATTTCAATTTTATTATAATAGAGACAATTTTTATTGAATATTGTATTGTACCAAACCTGTGGTAGTGATATCAAAAGTTAGAAAAAAACATTTTGCGTACTGACCGTGGTCGTTACCGCTTAAGCTATTGTCAGATAAAGAGGAAATTCTTAGAAATAAACCAACTTTAACGTATAAATGTATATTTGCACATGGGTGCAAGAGCATTTAAGTTATCTTACGCCTGCCAAATTATAATTATTTTTCGATTTTGACTCCTTAGCGGCTACTTTTATCAGCTAAAGATAAAATCAAATTTGTTCCACGGGTACAAATCGCCTATATATCAAGTTTCAAGTTTGTAAACCAATAATGCACAGATCAATTTGCTAGAGACACTGTCAATTTATATATATATATATATATATATATATATATATATATATATATATATATACTAGCAGGCCACCCGCCGTTGCCCGCTCGTAAAACATGATTAAGTCTGGTATTTTTATTTATGCAGATTTTTTTATTATTATTATTATTATAATAATAATAATAATAATAATAATAATAATAATAATAATAATAATAATAATAATAATAATAATAATAATAATAAAAAAAATAGAAGATACAGGATATAAGTATTTGGGAGTGTTGGAGGGTGTAGGCATCATAAAGAGAGAATGAAGGAAAAAGTCAGGAAGGAGTATTTTAGAAGAGTGAAACTAATTGCAAAGTCGAAACTGTATGGAGGAAACCTAATGAAAGCAGTGCATGCATGGGCAATCAGTGTTTTGGGATACAGTGCGGGAATTTAGAATGGTCTGACCAGGATTTGCATGCCATGGATATCAAAACAAGAAACGTTTTAGCAATGTTTGGTATATTTCACATTCGAAGTAGCGTAGCAAGGCTGTATCAAAAGAGGAAAGACGGTGGGAGAGGATTGTAAAAAATTGTGTTAGAACCGAGGAGATGTCGTTGAAGGAGCATATGGTTAGAAGTGAGGAGTGGATTCTTAAGGTTGTGGCCAATGGAGTGGAGGTATGTGAGACCAAGACTGATTATGTGAAAGGGCAGAGGAACTGGCTAGGAAGAAAATGCATGGAAGGTTCTTCCAGGATATAGCAGAAGTGGCTGATGAAAGATCATGGCAATGGCTTAGACGTGTATCTGATTAAGAGTACTGAAGATTTTGTCTGTACAGCACAAGAGCAGGCATTAGGAACACGATTGTTCAAAAAAGTGGTTCTAGGAGAGGAATTTGCTGCAGTATGCCGGATTTGTGGTAAGATCTCAGATTCAATTGCGCACCTTGCAGCAGGGTCTAGTGGACTGGCCCAGAGAGAGTACCGCAAAAGACACAATCGCATGGGACTCCGAATATACTGGGAGGTGTGTAAGCGGGCTGGGGTGAAATGTACTGGAAAGTGGTTTGAGGAGGTGCCTGATGAAGTGAGAACTAGTGAGGATGGCAAGGTAGAGGTATGGTGGGACAAAAATGTCATAACGACCAAGCAATTGGAACATAATAGTCCGGACTTGGTCGTCATTGATAAGGTCTCAAAAAACTGGCAGATTGTAGACTTTTCAGTATCCTGAGGCAGGAATGTGAGAGAGAAGGAGAATGGGAAGTGGGGCAATTATACTCCATTGGCCTTGGAGATAAGGCGTATACACGGGGTTAAAACACAAATACTCTCGGTCGTAGTTGGTACACTAGGAGTAGTATCAAGTCGTCTGAAAGGGCAATTGAAAAAGCTACGAATCCCCGATGTTTAAGGTGGCTTTCAGACCTCTGCAGTTGTAGGTACCACCAACATCCTTAGGGAAACCCTTAATCTTTAAATCTCCTGGTTTGGAGCCGGGATTAAGGTACATACTCTGGAAATGACCCCCCCATCCTTTTACCAGAGAGACGTTGATAAACGAAATCAGAATTATTATTATTATTATTATTATTATTATTATTATTATTATTATTATTACAAAACCAATTGTCTGTTCATTATTATAGTATATCCAATATATAGTAATGCGTTTAAAGTTTAAAAAAATATATATCTTGGGTGGCATCAGGTAGAATCGAAACCAAAACATTTAGCACTATAGCTTTAGTCGAATCCGTTTGAGCTATCGTCAGATGAATCATAGTTAATAGTGAATTGACTTAAATGTATAATGTATACAAATCCCCTATACAGTCGAGTGTAGAGACCTTAGACAGACAGGCCCACAGATAAGGTTTCTTACACACACACACACACACACGCACACACACGCACACGCACATACACACACACACACATATATATATATATATATATATATATATATATAGAGAGAGAGAGAGAGAGAGAGAGAGAGAGAGAGAGAGATTCATTAATAATTTTTTTAATTAATATAATTAATATATACCTGTTTCAACTGAATCTGAGGTCTTACCACTTGTTGGACCGTTGTAACTGGAGTTATCTTTGACACAAATATGAACACCCCTTTCTTGTCATGAACATTATAACAGCTACACGGACACAAAGTGAAAAAAAAACAAAGTTTATTAATGTTTCATAAATGTAAGGGGCGGAACTCGCAATTATATTTTAATCTGTAGGCGTTTTATGTTCAAGTTCCTATCAGTAATCAAGTTTTAATCATTTTTAGCAATTTTTAAATATCCATAAATATATATATATATATATATATATATATATATATATATATATATATATATATATATATATATATACTAGCTGTACCCTGTCATGCGTTGCTGTGGCTCAATTTGGTGTAATGGAAAAATTTGATAAAAAGAGAAAATGCATGTTTCTTATATTCTTAGTACAGCAATCCACTCTAAAAGTGTAAAACAAATACGAAAATGAAAAAGAACGGTACTCGTGCAGAATATGACCCGGATCCTAAGGAGTTTCCATCAATCATGGCTAGGGATCGAACAGCAGTCATGTGATTAAGCCAAACGTTGCTAAAATGTTGAAACGGTTAATCGAATGATTTTTGTGGTTTTTGTAATCAAAAATGTTACTTTTCAATTAATATTTTGATGAGGGTGGGGGGTACTATACACAGATTCGAAAAGTTGTCCAAAAACACATAAATGAAAGCAAAGGCAATGTAAGTTACGTTTCTACATAACTGGATAATTTTGTAGTGTTTTTATTTAATGTAAAAGGTTTAACCAGCTTGGAAAAACGCACAGTGTTTATCGATGTATTTGAAAAAGACAAATGGTCGTGAATTCTGTTGAATATGTTAAGTTTGGGAAAATAAGTAAAAAACTAAAAACAACTATACAAAACAGTGTAAGAAAGACACCAAATTAATGTGACCATGACATAATTGGTGGATATCTGACAGTATATTGTATATTTTTTTAGTTTTAACTCATTTTCCAAAACAACGTAATCAACAGTGTCCGCCACTATTCGTATTTTTCATATACACCGATAAGCACTGGTTTTCGAGCAGACTAAACGTTACATTAAATCATAGGGGTTTGTATTACTGTAGACAAATCCGAAAAAGTTGTCGAAAAATAAATATATAACAAATAAATGTTATCTAAGGCAAGATAAGTTACTTTCTACCTAACTAGATAAGCCAGTTTGGTAGAAAAGTAACTTATCTTGCCTTTGATAATATTTTTTATACTTTTGTTTTTTGACAACTTTTTCGAATCTATGTGTACAGTAATACAAACCAAATAAAACACTAAAAAATATCCAGTTAGGTAGACAAGTAACTTATGCTGCCTTTGAAAAGCAAAGCGTCATATATATGTTTTTTGTTGACAACTTTTTCTAATCTTTGTGCATAGTGATACAAACCCGAAGGGGGTATTTTTCTGTCTATTTTTATTTTTGGTACCGCGCTATTTTAAAATAGTTTTTCCAACTATATATATAATTAGGTAAGTGCTAATGTTTATATATATAAATATATATATATATATATATATATATATATATATATATATATATATATATATATATATATATAGACAGTATTGCTTCGTTGTATCACAACTTATCAGTGCGGCTAGACTAGCACCTTTCCCTAACCGTGGATTGAACCTACAACCATCGCGTTGATAGTGAGCAGTTCCAACTACTGGACCATGGATCAGTGCTCGTAAACATCTCATCGATTGTTCATTATACATTTGCCAATCGCTTTACAGTGTTCGAGCTACTAGTTTGTTTACAAATAAATAAACAGCGAGCCACGCTTAATAGCTAAATTATATATTTAGCCATGCAAAACCAAAATACAATAAAGTATAAATGAAAGGATCAACCAGACTCAAAATTTCTCATCGAGATGCAGTGGAGTATTATGCAAGTCGTTGATTTAGGCATTAAATATTTCAAAAGAATGGTCGTAACATAAAATCGTTTAAATATTTGCCCATATTTGTTAGCCTCCTCACGATGGTCAGTTTTTAATGTGGAAATAATTCGACCTTCCATAAAAGGACACTCTTAATTAGAACAAAAAATAATAATGTTGCGTCAGCATTGAATGAACTCTCATTTACTGAACGATAATACATCAAGTGTTGAAGCGGGACATGTACTACACTTTTACTAGTTGTTTATTTATTAAATTATCTAAAAAAAGAGTTGCTATGCCGCCAAACTGATTATCATCCTATATCGTATAAATCCGAAGATTTTAGTGTTGGCATTGGTTTAACCGGTATTTTTCTAGTCAAATGCAAGTATATCAGATACTTAGGTGAATGACCACGTGAAAGTTGCCAACATCCTAAGTGAAAGTGATTTCGTGGAACGACCTGGATTCGAACTTGGAACACCCAGACTATCAATCTGTGGCGTCAACCACTTGACCATCGTCACTTCCGGCCAAACATATGAATCACCCAAATGAGAAATTTTTCATTCTTTATTTCATTTCATTTATTGTTTTAATTTGTTAGACCGTTTTTAAATTGCAAAATAACAAAAAAAAGTGTTGATATGCCGTCAAATTGGTGAATCATACAAATTAAATCTTTTCTTCGTTTTATTTCTTTTTTTTTTAACTTTTCTCCTTTTTTTCAGAACTTTTTAAATTGTAAAAACACTTTAATAATAAAACTAATATTCTTGGTTTCGTATTTAACAAAAAACAAAGAAATAACTCCATTCTTATAACGATGTATAAAAATATAAATACATACAAGATGCTGCCAAGTCTACTGCAAAGAAAGTAGGCTCCCTCTACCGGGTTTAAAAAAATCCACATATACAAGTATCCCATATCTACCAAAGTCCCATGTATTGTGTAGTCTTGTTATCCGAGTTTCATCAATCACTAATCTCTATCAGTGTTAAAACCAATTTACAACCTAATTGCTTCCGCACAATCTCGCAAGCTCCATCCTTGTCCCATAGCAGCAATAATGTTGCATTTGCTTATCTTACAATTACTTCCACCAAACGTGTTGTGGCGAATTTAATTCACCGACTCCCCTGACTAACAGCAAAATTCCACCCTTCAGTGTAGATGATTTTAGATGCGGCAATATTTTATACGATAATAGAATCACTGCGGAATACTTTCCTCGCTCCTTGTTTGTACTAAGATGTAAAAATTAAAATGTAACAAGACCTCCCTACCCCACCACCTGGGTTTCCCTATAAACTTGGCCTCTACTAAATTTAGACTCAACGTTTCACTAGCAATAGACCTTATGGTCTGTGAGTAAAAGTGTTTTTTTCCAAAAATAATCACGAAACTAAATGAAAAAAACAGAAAGGCTTCATCATAATGGCATTTCCTGATGTCTTGTGCTATTGTTGTCCTCCCAGTCTAGTCTTTGCGACGACGATTAGTGAAAATATCTGAAAAATGCAGACAATGATGGCGACACAAGGAAGAGGTGAGTAATTTCGGCGTGCTCCAACATCGGATAAATAAAAATAGCATTTATCTAACGTGAGATAATTATACTGAGTGGCAATTATAAATATCGATTGGAAAAGCATACGCCCTGTAAATATTAACGGATTGCAACAACATGACACCATGGCTGCGAGATTACTATATGTATAACAGTGAAACTGCCACAAACAATACAACTGCCACAAATAAGCTGTCCCGAGTTCAAGTAAAGGGTAATCCACCACAATTGCTTTCCATAAAATTGTTAATAAAATTCACTCAGCCCAACAGGTGAGCGACCGGGAACCGGCCCAGCACCTGTTGGACTGAGGTACGCCGCCTGGGTAATACCTAGGAGGTCCACGCTCCCAGGCCTTGCCACCGGGCTTTCCGGTGGGGCAAGTTTATTGCTTGCTGCCTGAAGCGCCCCGACCGAGGAATGCCGACGGGGTTACTCAGGTAATTTTTACAATTACAGGAGTGCCCCTCCTTTAGGGGAGCCTGCGGGGTTCCCACTTTCCGGCCTTGTGCCACATAATGCTGATGTGGGAAGCATTTAAATATATACCCCCATTACTGCGTCTGATGGAGAAGGTCTCTTAGCGGCTTCGGCTGCAGGGAGACAGGGTAGTAGTACTCGTTAAAAATTCGTCACTTGACACTCAGTCCAACAGGTGAGCGGCCGGGAACCGGCTCAGCACCTGTTGGACTAAGGTACGCCGCCTGGGTAATACCTAGGAGGTCCACCCTCCCAGGCCCTGCCACTGGGCTTTCCGGTGGAGTAAGTTCATTGCTTACTGCCTGAAGCGCTCCGACTGGGGAATGCCGACGGGGTTATTCAGGCAATTTTTACAATTGCAGGAGTGTCCCTCCTGTAGGGGAGCCTGCTGGATCCCCACTTTCCGGCCTTGTGCCACATTTTGCCGAAGTGGGTGGCAAATAAATAACTACTCCCATCAGGAGTCAAAAACATTTTACACACACCCTTTTTTGATATAATTGAAAAATCCTTTCGGATTCAATTTTGGTTTCACTTGAGAAAAGGAAAGAAAAATAAATAAATAAATAAAAATAAATGAACAAAGAAAAATAAACCAATAAAATAATTGTTTTTATTTTAAATTTTTTGGGGGGGTAGGTCTTCTGGTGTTGGGGGAACTTGTCTTTATTCTCATTGGTCAAAAAGAATTATTAATATATTGGTATAATCTGTGCAAAAAGAAGCCATTTTTTTTATACGTATAAAAATAAACACTTTTCCAATATATATAAACATACAAATAGAATACTTTTCAAATAAATATAAACATATGCACAAAAATTCACAAATATAATTTTTTTTGTTTTGTTTTATCAAATGTTTGCAACAAAAAAAAAGATACAAAAAAGAACTATTTGACAAAGATTAGTCTCTTCGTAACTGCGCAATGTCACTTTAAATTCGCTGAAATTTATGGGTTTGTCTTTCTGAGTTATAACAGTTGTAAATGGTTTAAAATCGGCTGGAAGTCCCTTGAGGGTCATTGATATCAGCAAGCTATCGCTTATTATTTCACCTGAGAGTTTTAAAACATTGGCGGTTGTTTCTGCCCTTATAACGTAGTCGGTAATCGTTTCATCCTCGTTACGTTTCAGAGACGTTAGTTCTGTATATAGGGATATTATTTTCGGTTTCCCTTTTGATAAATAACGTTCTCTTAATATGTTTAATGCTTTCCTTCCATCATCCAATGCGTCTCTTATAATCAGAGACAGACTTCTACCGTCTAAACATTGAAACAGTTCTGCAAAAACAGTCGCGTTTTTTTTTTCGAGAAATTCGGGGTCGTTTGGATTCTCTGTTGGAGATTGTATGACTTTGTGTCCCGAGTTCAAGTAAAGGGTACCCCACCACAATTGCTATCTATAAAATTGTTAATAAAATTCACAATCTTTTCTTCAGTTCAAGTTTTACTTAACTACCAAGTTTCTACCAAGTTTCTACCAAGTTTCTACCAAGTTTCTATCAGTAAAACGTCACACTTATTGACAATTTTGCACGTCGTATTCAACTGCGTTTATCATTGAACGGCGATGAAAACAAAGATTGTTAAGCATTCATGATTAATGGGCAAGTCAAGCACAGCTGGTTGCATTGTTGAAACGATTGTGAGTTTTATTAACAAATTCGATGGATGGTAACTGTTGATCATTACTTAGCTTAAGTCGACATATCTCATTCCATTTTCTGTGACAATATTACTTGTAATAATGACACACCCTTAGTGGCATGTTGTCGTAATCCGAAGGTGTGTGTCAGAGTTATTACCAATTTTGCACATTGTATCCAGGATACTTTTGATTCAATGGTGATAAAATAAAGACTGTTGGGCATTCACGGCTGAAACTTGGTGGGCAAGATAGCATGAGCCTATCTTGCCCACCAAGATAGGCTTGCCCACCAATTTATACCAAATTGTAGAGAATGATGTGGATTTGAAATGGGATCCTACAATCAGTTCTAGTGAATGTCTTATATTACTCCACTTACCCTTGATCCTCACCTAGTAATGCTAAGTGTTTAAGCATGGTGGTACGCAGTACTATTTTGTAACTTTTGGTATAATTCCACCAAAAATAGAACCAAATCAAACCACTTTGCCAAATGGCGCGATCTATCAGTATTAAATAGCACTAAGAGGGTTGATTTTCGTTTAAATAGACACATTCTTTGGTCGTTTGACTAGAAGCAAAGTGTAGAATCAGTTCTTATACTACACTTAATCTTTTTCTGTCAGCAGTATGTGAAGGAGAAATCGTTTTAAATCATCCATAGTGAGATATAACAGTGGCTAAGTGATTAACGATTCGGACTGATAACTGTGCCAATTTCGTTCCACTGAAATATTTTCATTTAATAATGTTAACAACTTTCACGTAGTTCATCGTTTAAGTACTCAATGCCTTTCTAAAAAGAATTTTTACTATCAGAAAGATATCGTGGAAACCAATGCCAACAACAGAATTATCTGATTCATACGAAATTAATGCATGAAAATCACGAAGGGCCTTTTTTAGACACTGGATTCGCCACACAATGAAACACGCCTTGTGCCTTACTTTGCCTTACTTTGCAAGTAAATAGTGGCGCACTAAACTAAACTGGAACAGCGTAGACGCCTATGGCGTATATAACAGCCACCTTCGAAAGGTGTTCTGATAACTTTGCCGATATATCATCCAATTCGATAGATTCTCGATCGAGGGGACAATGAACTTAAGCTTTATATTTGAAAATCAATAATTCGAAATTCCACCTGGACTCCATGATCGATTCGTCGTATCGTTTCAACAATTGTATCGTCTTCAAACAAAGAAACGGGGATCAACAAGTATTAAAAGGGTTCGGCGTCTGTTTCTATCAGATACGCAGAATTTGTTGATGCCAAGAACGGCGATTCTTAAGATGCGTCCATGCAATCTTTTCGTTTAACAACAAAAATGCTATTCCACGTTTAAACGTGACAGACTGAGGAAGCGGCATTGTTTTTTTTGTTTTTTTTATCAATAATGAGGGAGACTGAAAATAATACACATTTTGTAATGACCGGTCAATTTTGTATGTCTTTCATACGGCAAATAAACCTTTTCATGAGTTATATGAAGACAAACTATAGTGCTTATAGGAGAGTCGAACGTGGACCTTGGGTTTACTTTCATCAGTATTGTAACTCTCGTTTCTCTTATTTAGTCTTTTAGCCCTCACATTTTTCGGCAATGTTTCTGACAAAGGAGGGGGATTGCTGTTTTATGGATCCGAATCTAATTGATAGTTTTTGAATTAGTATTTTAGCTCATTGCATCAAATGTTTCATGCCTTGTCTGGAGCGATTTCCATATAAAATGATTAGATTCTTTGCTTAGTTTATATTTTTATAGAAACTTAACTCTTTCTTTTTAATATGGCACAACCACGTTGACACACCGGTTCTCGCCAAATTACCGAAGTTAAACAATCTTGAGTCTGGGCAGTACCAGATTGTTGACCATTTGGGAAGGCGAGGTGCTGTATGTACCGCGAGGTAAAATACCAGGTTGAGAAACTGGCGCGGTCTATTCTTCTCTCGAGAGTAGATGGGTCTCCCTTGAGCCGTGGTAGGCAACCCATCTAGTGATGGCGTCACGATAAAAAAAATACCCTTGATAACCCTGGCGAAGCACTAATTCTAATTTAGCTACCGACAAAATTAGAATTATACTACAAAACCGTGTAGTGAGTTCAATCTCGGCTGCAGTCACGCTGGATGGGTGGATGGGACTCTTTCTGAGTAAGAGAACGTTTCTGTCGCTGTTGACTATATATTGTTCAGTCTTTTTGCTATCGTCCTTCGTCACGCCTGAATTTAAATGAATCCTTGCCTCTCTTTGTCTATGTTAACAACAAATGTCTTCCCATTGTGTACTGGTAAATCTATTTCCTACAACTTCCTAAACGATTGCAGGTCGACCATGGTATCACACTGATATTAAACATCTTTGCAGGTTTCCTTTGGCTTAAGATTAGGGTCTATTAACGCCCTCACCTTCCTAAGTGTTAAGAATGGCTTTTAATCATTCTCTTAAAATCAGTAAGTTAATCAACTTTTTATTTTTATTTTTTTTTCCTTTTTATTCATGAAGTGTTTTTATTATATATCCGGGGATTTAAGGTGTAAATTTGTAATAAACCTAACCTAACCCTAACCTTATCTGCTTTTTTTATGTTTGTTTGTTTTGTTTTTTGTTATTCTTTTGTTGTTGTTTTTTTTTTGCTGTTTTTTTTGTTTTGTTTTTTTCTTGCGTTCGTCTGGTTCTACTATCGTCTGCCTTTTTAGAATTTATACGATTTTCCAATCGTAAAGTAAATCAATATTATATCGTTTTTTTTTCAGAGATGTTTCAATTTTTTTTTTTTTTTTTTTTGAAGGGAGTAAGTAGATAATTTCGTAACCCTAACACAAACGGTAACCGAACCCTAACGGTAACCTAACCCTAACTTTAACCCTAAATTTAACTTAACCCTAAATAAACATTATTTAATATTCGTCTTCCATTTTACAATTTTTCTCGCCTTTTTATTCATATACTCACTCGGCCATTTCGATTTTCTTTTATAAATATTAATCAGACACGTTCCGGTCGATAAAAGTATTCTTAAAAAGGACATCTGTAATATAAATCTTACCTGTCTGTTTAAATGTATGTATGTATGTATGTTTGTTTGTTTATTTGTTTGTTTGTATGTATGTTTGTTTCTTTGTTTGTTTATATGTATCTTTGTTTGCATAAACTTTCGACAGAGGCGACGGATTTTCACGAGTTTTATATAATTTTGAAGCACGACGTCTTGTACGACAAATATCGAAAAGTTGGTCAAAAACATTAATATCTTCACCTTTTACTGGGCACTTTTTTCGGCGATATTTTCGAAAGTCATCCCCTCTTTTCGATTGACTAACCTTAATTTAAATCTTCGCCACTTCCGGTTTGGTGATGGACACAACGGCAAAAACGTCACTTTTTTTTACGTCCTTTTCTTCCTTTTTGGTACGAGTTCGAGCCTGCCTGCCTACTACCACTTTATTTTTGTACTTGTTTTTTATTTTATTATTATTATTATTTTTTTTTTTTTTTTTTGCTTAACATTCACCTCCAAACACCCGGGCAAAGCCGGGCACCCATGCTAGTAATACTTAAGCGTGAACGACCGATTGTCCGATGGACATAACTTTCTATACTGATGTTTAGACGCATAGTAAAACTTGAAAATAAGAAAGCTAATAAAATCGATAAGTTCGTATATTGTGCCGTTTAATCGATTGAGCCGGGGAGAAAGATTAATACAATTTGAATTAATCAATATATAAAAATGACATCTGACAGATGGTTTTATCATAAGAAAAATCGATCGAATAGATCGAATTAGATACAGAAACAGAATGAGACATAGATAAAGAGGAGCGAGTAAAAGAGAGAGATTTACAGGAAGAAGACATAGATTTAGAAAGAGCTAGATACAGAGAGAGAGAGAAAGAGAGAGAGAGAGAGAGCGAGATAGAGTGAGTGAGAGAGGAATGGGGAGATAAAAGTAGTTTACTCTAAAGGATGAGAACAGAAAAGAGATGTCGAGAGATAAATAGTCATAGATTCTAATTCAAAAAGATATGACATTCTCAGTTGAATATAAATAAAAATGTTTAGATAAAACGGGGTAAACATTCAGCTGATCAATTTATGTAATATTCAAAGACGAGTATAAACAAAAATAAACACTAACACGAAAATAACATAAAAAATTACACTTCACGAGTGGTCGCACTACTCATGCAACATTTTTAAGTGAGCAAAGTAAATAAACGAAAAAAAGAAAACCTATAAAACTGGAGAGTGTAAAATAGGAGAAAAAAAACGTATCAATCGGTACAGAAAAATGAAAAGGAAAAACGTCTTATTGTGGAAAAAGTGAAAAACATTTCTTTCCGAATACATTTCAACTGACGGGGATTACTCGATTGGCTATCTACTTCCTGCTTACACACTTGAAATGGTCATATATATATATATATATATATATATATATATATATATATTATATATATATATATATGTGTGTGTGTGTGTAAAAGAGAGAGAAAGAAAGAGAAAGAAAGAGAGAAAGAAATAGAGGGATCTAGATTATTTGTGGGATCATCTTCATTTAAAAGATATTCGAGATGATTGATTTGACGAAATTAAATTAAAAATACATGTTCGTTATTTGGAAATATTTGGTGCGCATGTGACATGAAAAAGAAAGTTTGTGTTCTTTGTTTTGGACGAGAGATAGCCTTTAAAATTCAATTGAAGGAATACAAAACGTTGTAAAAATTCACAAATGATATAGATTTCCCTTTTTATTTCAATTATGTTCGAATATCATTCCCATATATATATATATATATATATATATATATATATGTATATATATATATGTATATATATATATAAGATGACACCCCCCCAAAAAAAAGCTTAATGGAGACCATCTAGAACATATGCTGTAGAACGGAGAAAAAAAAATGCCAAAGACCCTAGTGTTTTTGATGTGATGTTTTGAATATAATAATCTAGTTATGATTAAAGTTTCATTTCATTCGGACAAAACACTAAGAAACAGGGCCTAATTAGAGTTGGGGCCCGTTTTTTTTAGTCAATATGTATATATATGTATATATATATATGTGTGTGTGTATATATATATATATATAATATATATATATATATATATATATATATATATATATATATATATATATATATATATATATATACTAGCTGTACGCTGCCACGCGTTGCTGTGGCTAAATTTGGTGTAATGGAAAATTCTAATAAAAAGAGAAAATGCATGTTTCTTATATTCTTAGTCTAGTAATCCACTCTAAAAACATAATGAAAAAAATGGTACTCTTGCAGAATTGGATCCTGATCCTCAGGATTACCGTCAATCATTGCTTGGGTTCGACCAACAATCAGTGGATAAAACTAACGTTGAAACGCTAAATGTTTTTTTTTTTTCTGTATACAAAAATATGAGTTAGTAATTAATATTTGAGTGATGGAGGGTGGGTTACTATACACAGATTCGAAAAAGTTGTCCAAAAACAAATGAAAGCAAAGGTAAGGTAAGTTACATTTCTACCTAACTGGATAATTGCTTAGTGTTTTTATGTAAAGTAAAATGTTTAATCGGCTGGAAAAACAGAAATGGTTGCAGACTGTTGAATACGTTAAGTTTGGGAAATTAAGTTGAAAACTAAAAACTATACAATACAGTGTCAAAAACCCACCGAATATGTTACCATGACATAGGCTGACATAATCGGTGGGTTTGTGACAGTATTTTGTATAGTTTTTTAGTTTTAACTTACTTTCTCAAACTTAACATAATCAACAGTGTCCGCCACCATTTGTATCTTTCAAATACACCGATAAACACTGTTTTTCAAGCTGACTAAACGTTACATTAAATGAAAAAGGTTTGTATTAACAGATACAAAGAAGTTGTCAAAAAATGAATATGTAACAAATAAATGTTATCAAAGGCAAGAAAAGTAAATGTTCTACCTAACTGGATAAGATTGTAGTGTTTTTATGAAATGCATAATGTTTAATCAGTTCAAAAACATGCAGTGTTTATCGGTATATTTGAAAAATACAAATGGCGGCAGACTGTATCGAACACGTTAAGTTTGGGAAAATTTTGGGAAAATGAGTTTAAACTAAAAAACTATACAAAATACTGTTAGGAACTCACTCAATATATGTTACTGTGATGTAGGCTGACATATAATCAGTGGTTTTAAATTTTGATCGATACAGGTAACGACTTTTAAGAGTCCCTTTTCGTGATTACCTGGTTTGAGGATATTATACAACTAAATGGCAAATCTGCCCCAAAAATCCAGTATTATCTTACTTTAAGGCCCGTCTCATGTTGGTATATAACGAAATATTTTATTGTAGATTTCAGTGTACTAAAAACGAATCTGCAAACCGTTTCCGTCGCAAAAAGAAAGTTTTCATATGAAGAAATTACTTTTTCGAAAAGTGGGTGATCACTTTTCAATTTAAATTTAACTTAGAATGAGCACCCACTTTCTAGCCACCTGAGAGAGGGGCATATTTCT